>NC_091450.1:32933816-33256316 GCF_964237555.1 Oryctolagus cuniculus
CTTTGGACTGCAGATATCCAGCTGCTCCAGCACAGTTGCTGGAAAGACACTGAGCTGCCTGGCCCGACTGGCCACAGGGTCGGCTTGCATGACATGGTTTTGCTGTCACTTGGCATTCCTCACTGCACTTGCTTTCTACTCTAGTTAACTGTGTTTCTGAACTCACTGGTCTTAGTTCTTTCTATTTTTGGCCCCCTGCTTATTTCTTACTCTTGTCCACAAGTTTGGGTTTTCAGTTTTTAACCATTAGCAACCTTTAAGTCTCAGGACACAGGCACTCTAGCATGCTGCTCATGCGCAAGCTCCCGTCACAGCTCTCTGTATCTACGCCACGCTCACCCTAACACTATAGAGGGGAAACAGAAGACAGCATTCTGGACCATTCAGTTCTCAAAGAACCCTCCTTCATCTTGGCTGAGTCGATATTTGCCAGGGCCTACTTATTAGCTCATGCTATTTGATGTAAAAATATTCATAAATGTAAATGATAAGCTGACTGCCTTCGGTTATATCACACTTTGATTTCTTGAACCCTCCCCCCATTTTTTGGGTTGTTCTCCATTAACGTTTTTGTCTATACTGCTCTAGGCTGACCCACAGCTCAGTTCTCCTGCACTCTTCCTATCATTTCTGTATCTTGAGATTTATCAACTATTACAGCAATAGTTTCAGACATAACACACCTCCTGACAGGAACAAATTCCCAGGAATTCCTTTCCTCCTGTGGTGCCTGGAATGCACCCTAGTGTTATAGCCCAGCTTCACAATCAAAACCAGAAAAATCATCTGCTCTGACTGTCTAACCCTTCCATTTCCTTACAAACTGAGACTTATTATTTACCTCCATTTGAAATCTTATTAAATCATCAAATGAAGCATAAAAGCATGAGACTATTGAGATGTTCCCATAGGCTTCTATTGGGAAATACAATTCTTCCATTGCTGATATAATCATCAAAGTGGAAACGTGGCACTGGAGCAATAATAACTAATGCTGTAGTTAATGGGAACTACAATGCTGCCAGAAAGTCACAAACCCTTCCTGACAGAAAGTCAAATCAGGACTCACCTCTTTGGAAGAATGTGCTGACCATGAATGCAAAAAAAATTGTGGCAATGGCAAAGCACATCAGAAAAACAAATATCAAAATAGGGTCACTGCTCGTGAACACCGCAACACCATTCACCTACAGAACAATCACAAATGACAAAAATTTTACACAGAAGGAATGAGGTGAAAGCATAAAGTATCTGAAAACAATGCGGAAAATATTTTTTAAAATTCAAGATTATCTTAAACGAAATGATTTATACAGATTTTTAAGGCAAATCTTTAGTTTAGCATCTATTGCCATTTACATATTACGTTCTGTGCATGTATCTTTTTTGAAAAGCCTACGTTTGGATTTAATTTTTGAACCAATATAAATCGTTTTGTAAAGTATTTATTTGTTTCTTTGAAAGGCAGACTGACACAGGGAGAAAGAGAGAGAGAGAGAAATCTATCTATCTTCCACCTGCTCATTTACTCTCAAAATAGTCACAATAGCCAGGGCTGGGCCAAACCAAAGCCAGGAGACCAGAACTCCCCGGTCTCCCATGCAGGTGCAGGGGCCCTAGCACTTGGGCCATAGCCCACTGCCTTCCCAGGCCACAGCAGGGAGCTGGAGTGGAAGCATTACCAGATGATCTCCAACCTGCACTCTGATATGGGATGGTAGCATTGTAAATGGCAGCCTAACCCTCGGTGCCATGACGTGGGTCCCCTGTTGTTTGCTTCTAAAAAGTGAGTTTATTCCATTTGTCATTATCGTTATTACAGATAATTTTGGTATCTCTTTTGATATGTCTTCTGGCCATTTCCTTTATTTTATATATCCTGCTACTTTTGTCTTTGTTTTGTCCAAACTACCACAATATGGGTAATTTAGAAGATAATTTTCATATATCCAAATAGTGGGTTATAATTTAGTCATTAATTGAAAGCTGGCAATTTTAACACCAAATTCTATTAACAAAATAAACATAAAAAATAACAGTGCTGTAGTATATCAGTCAGCTTTTCACTACCACAACAAAATATCAGAGAAAAGTTAACTTTATAAAGAGAAAAGGTTTATGTTGGTTCACACTTCTGGAGGTCCACAGTCCAAGATTATGTGGTTACACTGGTTGGGGTTATGGTTACATGTGGTTATCTGGTGAGGGAATTTTTGCCACGTGACAGGAGGGAGCACGTGGGTCTATGTCTATATGATCTCTTATGAAGCCACCAGGAAATAATCATGAACACTCCACCCTGATGACCCAATTCAATTCAATCACCTTCCAAAGGCCCCACCTTTAGACACTACAACTGGATTAAGTTTGCATCCTCTTAGCACCATTAACAGGACACTTTGGAGACCATACCTTTAACACATGGGCCTTTGGGAGACATTCAACATCTAATTATCCAGACCACAGCACATGGTCATAAAACAATGTTTTGTTTTGTTTTGTTTTGTTTTGTTTTGTTTTGTTTTTACAGGCAGAGTGGACAGTGAGAGAGAGAGACAGAGAGAAAGGTCTTCCTTTTGCCGTTGGTTCAGCCTCCAACGGCCGCCACGCCGGCACGCTGCAGCCGGCGCACTACGCTGATCCGAAGGCAGGAGCCAGGAGCCAGGTACTTATCCTGGTCTCCCATGGGGTGCAAGGCCCAAGTACTTGGGCCATCCTCCACTGCACTCCCTGGCCATAGCAGAGAGCTGGCCTGGAAGAGGGGCAACCGGGACAGGATCTGGCACCCCGACCGGGACTAGAACCTGGTATGCCGGCGCCGCAGGCAGAGGATTAGCCTATTAAGCCACAGTGCCAGCCCAATGTTCTTATTTTTTTACAACTATTTTCAAGTAATTGTGGGGTACAACATTTAATGTTCTCAAGTTTATGAAAAATACATGTTTGGGGGCCAGTGTTGTAGCTTTACATGTTAAGCCACCACCTGCAATGCTGGCATCTCATACGGGCGCTGGTTCACGTCCCGGCTGCTCCACTTCTGATTCAGTTCCCTGATGATGTGCTTGGGAAAGCAAAGCAGCAGAAGATGGCTCAAGTCCTTGGGCTCCTGCCATCCACGTGGGAGACCCAGATGAAGCTCCTGGATCCTGGCCATTGTGGCCATTGGGGAAGTATATCAGCAGATGGAAGATTTCTCTATCCCTCTCTCTCTTTTTTTTTAAAGATTTATTTATTTACTTGAAAGTCAGAGTTGCACAAAGAGAGAAGGAGAAGCAGAGAGAGAGAGTCTTCCATCTGCTGGTTCACTCCCCAGTTGGCTGCAACAACTGGAGCTGCACTGATCTGAAGCCAGGAGCCAGGATCCAGGAGCTTCCTCCAGGTCTCCCACGCAGGTACAGGGGCCCAAGGACTTGGGCCATCTTCTACTGCTTTCCTAGGCCATAGCAGAGAGCTGGATCAGAAGTGGAGCAGCCAGGACTCGAGCTGGTGCCCATATGGGATGCTGGCACTGCAGGCAGCGACTTTACCCACTATGCCACAGTGCCGGCCCCATGAGATTTCTCTATCTCTATCCCTCCCTCTCTCTGTAACTCTGCCTTTCAAATAAATAAAATAAATCGTAAAAAAAAATACATCTCGACAATCTCCTGTAACACAATTACTGCACTCATATCCACTACTTGAAGACAAATGAGCCAGAGGGAAGGTGAAGCTTTCCCTGAACCTAAGGTCCCAACCGCGTAAATCCCCAGTCACCACCTCTCAGCCCGAGGTTTTCCACGTGGTCATCCGTAACTGTGTTTCCGTCACCTTTTGGATATCAGCACCTCCACCCACACCATACCACATTTATTTTTCACCTACTCACAGCTTAGCACATCTTCAGGGACAAGAGACATGTACCTCTATGCAGAAGAGAATGGTCATGACAAAAACCGCAATGCAGACAGAGATGAAGAACATGATGAACCAAGCAACCCAGTGCAGCCAGTTGTCCAGTCCCATCATGCACATGTACTCCTAGAGGAGGAAAGAGGCTGACATTACAGTTCTAACGGGTCTGGCACACTGGGATGAAGAACTGCATGAGAACACTAAAGAGAGCTGGCTAGTAGAGGGCGATGGAGACTGAGCGAGTTACAAGAATGGCACAAGCCAGGGAGCCGCATTCAATGGTTTAGTTATGGTACAGGCAGACTTTGTATTAAAATGATTCTTCTCCTGCAATCGCAAGTATACTGCTGGTTCATTCATTCATAGAAGGCCTACTATAAGTGCATGACTCCAGCGGTCCTGAGGGTAAACACCTGAACTCCTTACTGGGTCCTCACTTAAAAGTCTATTGATGGTTATCGGTTTTTCAAAAGCATTCTTGGGGGTGGGCACTGTGGTGTAGCGGGTAAAGACCTGGAGGAAGCTCCTGGCTCCTGGCTTCAGATTGGCCGAGCTCCAGCCGTTGTGGCTAATTGGGGAGTGAACCAGCAGATAGAAGCTCGCTCTCTCTCTCTCTCTCTCTCTCTCTGCCTCTCCTTCTCTCTCTGTGCAACTCTGACTGTCCAGTAGATAAATAAATCTTTAAAAAAAAAAAAGCATTCTTTAACCTACAGAACAGACTCAAGGACAAAATAGGAAACATGTGACCAATTCAATGACAAACAGCACATTTTATAACCACCATCTCTCTCCACCGGTTCATTCCTAAAATAATCTAACAAACAGGGAAAGTAAATCTACAGCCTGAGTCTGGAAACTAAAAGGGGAGTCCAGGAATACACCAGGAACTCCTCATCACCCTGGGATTTTTCAGTAGGTGCAGAGCCTCCCAATTGGCCCCTGTCTCACTATCAACCAACATCACGCGAACCCAGTGCATCCCCACCACTGATGGCCTCACAAGGCAACTTCTGCTGGTCCCTGCTCCTCACAACTGACTGTCGACACAGCACGCCAGGAGCCCACTCTTCAGCCTCAGACGTTGTCAGTGAGGGTACACAAGGTTCAGGGAGACAGCACCAGGCTACTTAAATAATAGTCACAGGAATCAACAGAAGGAGAAGAAAATTAAGGAGATTTTTTTCAAAGGAGAAGGTGAAGAGAGAAATAAAGGACAAAGTAGACAAACAGAGGAGAGTTGAAAGTACAGTAAAATCAGACTTCAGGAGCAATTCAGCAAGATCAACCATTGTCTAAACTGTGTCCTTCCAAAGAACACTTCCTGTCTACCTTACAGCAAGAAGTGTGCGTTCGTGTGGGCTTTTATACCCTGCACACACTCAGTAGTGAGTCATCCCACAAGCATTTTCTGGACACTTTCCCCGTGGAAGGCAGTGTACTAGCCATCCAGGAATGACCTGGCTGCACATTTCCAGGCTGGAAGCAAGGATTCACAGAGTAAGAACAGATGCACCACCTCACTCGCAGGCAGGTCAAACTGAGCGAAGTCTGGGACATCACTGTGACACCTAAGTGACCTCTGCTGTGGGTTCGTTTCTACTCTGGTGATTGTTTCATTAGCAGCATCCATACAGACCTGCCCAGGACAAGCATCTGGGCAGGAGACTGAGTTACCTTCAGTTTCTTCTCTTTCTCCAGCGAAATGGAATTGATGATGACGAGCTCCACACAGATGAAGCTGAGCATGAGGAGCAACGGGAACTCATTCTGAAGCACCAGGAAGAACCTGTCTTGAATGAAGGGCCCATACGGGAATCGCTTCAGCAGCACACTGAGACTGCCAAACATGTCGGCTGCCGTGTTGTGAGCGTGATGCCACATGACGGCCTTGTCCACAGCATGCTGGATGGCCAGGAAGCCTTCTCTATTGTATCCTGTAAGAGAACAGTGCATATCAAGCATAAGAAATTTAAAAAGACTGAGGGCACAAAGCAACTGGTACCTCAGAGGGATCACGGCTAGTCATTCAGAGACAGACAAGACAGCAGTAGGAAAGGTGTCCCTACAGACCACATGCTAATGCGCGAGAAGTCACAGCACAGACCCCGGGGTCGAGGGGATGACACCTGTGATCAGAAAGTAGGGTAAAGGAGTCCGGGCAGCCACAACAAGGGATTACAATGCAAGAATTTTCCATGGGGCCACATCATCTTCCCTTAGTGCCCAGGCTTTGGGGAAAGGGTGCTTGTTCTATAGTTTTAATCATCCAGCATGTACAAGAGAGTTACACTCAAAGCAGTTGACAGACGCAGCCACCCTGGCATTCCGTGACCTGTTTCTGGGTCACTGCCGCAGCTGTGATCCAAGCCTTATCACAGCAACTCTCATTTCAACACAGTGCAATTGGTATGCTGGGGTCAGCTCTTCAGAAAGACAAAGATTCCTGTTTTGGGGTTTTCTGAGACAATGACCCCAGCACCAAGCAGGATGGCCAGGCCCCAACGTGAGGCACACCAGCCCTGGAGCCGAGGACTGTGCTCTCCCGATGGCCTAGATCCCAGCAGACCCCCACGCTGCCAAGACAGAAAAGGGGGGAACAAACTGCTGGTAACGCTCCGGAAACTTGCACATTCTTGATTTTGTGTGCTGAAACCTTTGGAGCAGCACAGGGGACTGGAAGCATTTGGATTCAGATTCCCTGCGGGTATGCAGGCAGGCCGAAGGCCTCAAGCCACTGTGAGGCCATGCTCCAATGACGTCCATGTTACCAATTTGTTTTTCTAGGAACACTTAGTTCCCTGGAGGGCATCACCTTAAATCCCTCACAAGGAGAGCCACCAAAAACCTAGACTGAGTTGGAGGGCACGAGGCCACCATGAGAGGATGGGCACACAGACATTCTTCAGGACATGGCACTCACTGTGAAGGGCGGAGGATAAACTGACCTTGGTGCTGCCCCTCTACTTCTCCAGAAGCCAGAGGTGGCCAGAGGTGAGAGTTGAGGGCGGCAATAATGCAGGGAGCATGCTCAGGGAACACATTTAGGTGTCTGCTGTCAGATCCAGCTGGATCGTGTCCATGGGAGGGGGCAGGCTGATGGAAGGAGTCACTGTCAAGGCTGTCCCCCACCCTCACTGAAGGGTGCTGCGGCAGAAAGCACATCTTCCTCAGGAGCGAGAATGGCAGAGGCCAGGGCCCCAGCTTTGAGACCACACCTGCATCTCAGGACAAGGAGGGACTCACGGGAAAATCACAACCCTCGGGAATTAATTTTCTATCCACTCATCCTGAGCAAGATGGGGAGAAGAAAGGACATTTTTCCAAGCAAGAGTTCTAAATGGGGACCAAAGGAGTGGCGACAACACATCCAGCAAAGACAATGAGGCCAGGAAGGAGAGGGCCTGGCATTCCTCTTCCTGTCCTGGTAGGCATAGGGCAGTGGGGACAGAAGACTCTAGCCAGGGTGAGCAGAATCAAAGTGAGACATCAGCCCATGAACAGACCAGAGTTTAAGGACCTTGGAGGTAGAGCTTGGAGATATCCCCCCGAGCAGGAACAGAATCTCTCTACGGCCTGGGAAAGCAGAAGGTGGCCCAAGTGCTTGGGTCCCTATACCCTCATGGGAGACAGGAAGAAGCTCCTGGCTCCTGGCTTTGGATTGGCTCAGTTCTGGCTGAAGCCATTTGGGGAGAGAATCGGTGATGGAATACCCTTCTCTCTGACTCTCCTTCTCCCTGTCTATAACTCTACCTCTCAAATAATAAATCAAGTCTCTAAAGAAGGATGTAAGCATTTTACTGAACATCACATTTTGAAAGGTTACTTCCTCAATGGCTGGGGACACACTGGTCCAGCTAGATGTCAGGCAGAAAAACCAGAGAGCCCACAAGTACACTGCAGGACCGCGGTGAGAAGCAGACTTCAGGGCTTCCTTACCAGGGCTTCCGCCGTCAGCTTGCTTGTACATCCGGGGTTCTTGGAGTGGATTCGGAGGATAAAGAAAGGATGTGCACCAGCCTTCAGGGTCATTTTGAAGAATGAACAAATGCCTAAGTGGTAAAAAATTCCTCTGAATGTAACTGAAGCGCAAACTATACTGAACCTATGAAAGACAGAGAGAAAACCAGTTCAGTCACGAGGTCCCGGAATTCAGCAAAGGCGCAGGACCGCAGAGCTGTGCCTGGAGGAAGGGCTCCCAGTGCCGGCGACCACTGTGGGAGGGCGAGGACACCACAGCAGGGTTCCTCCTGTGTTCTCTGGATATCATCCTGGAGAACCAACACTGGCCTGTGGAGCCAGCCTCGGGAAGGGAGCGCACAGGAGTGAAGAGCTGGAGCTCTGGATCCACGCAACCTGGGCCTGAGCCCACATCACCTTGGGAAAGTTTCTTCATCTTTGTGCCTCAGTTTCCTCATCAGGGAAATGGGGATAACAACAGCACTCACCTCAGACCACAGTGGGGTCAAATGAGACAGGGCCTGCAATGGCCTGGCATTAGTAAGTCCTTGAAACATACTGCTGCTTCTTGTATTAACACATCTCCTTCCATCTACCAACATAACACCTACATTCTCAAAATAATCATCAAGGGGCCGGTGCTGTGGCATAGTGGGTAAAGCCGCTGCCTGCAGTGCCGGCATCCCATATGGGCGCCAGTTTGAGTTCCGGCTGCTCCACTTCTGATCCAGCTCTCTGCTATGGCCTGGGAAAGCAGCAGCAGATGGCCCAGGTCCGTGGGTACCTGCACCCATGTGGGAGACCCAGAAGAAGCTCCTGGCTCCTAGTTTCTGATCGGCGCAGCTCCAGTTGTTGTGGCCAATTGGGGAGTGAACCAGCAGATAGAAGACCTCTCTCTCTCGCCCTCTCTCCCTCTCTCTCTCTGTTTCTCTGTAACTCTTCCTTTCAATAAATAAAAATATTTCTAAAAACTAATCATCAGAGGCCAGCGCCGCGGCTCACTAGGCTAATCCTCCGCCTGCGGTGCCAGCACACAGGGTTCTAGTCCCGGTCAGGGCACCGGATTCTGTCCTGGTTTCTCCTCTTCCTGTCCAGCTCTCTGCTGTGGCCTAGGAGTGCAGTGGAGGATGGCCCAAGTGCTTGGGCCCTGCACCCACATGGGAGACCAGGAGGAGCACCTGGCTCCTGGCTTCGGATCAGCGTGGTGCGCCAGCCACAGCAGCCATTGGGGGTTGAACCAACGGCAAAGGAAGACCTTTCTCTCTGTCTCTCTCTCTCACTGTCCACTCTGCCTGTCAAAAAAAAAAAAAAAAAAAAAAGCTAATCATCAGAGAAACTGTAGTAGAGCAAAAAGCTATAAATGAAGGGTTTTCTCATCCCCAAACATAAACCAAATATTTCAGGGTTGAAAATACTGATTTTTCTTTGAATATACACACAGACCTACCATATCTGAAGTCTGTGATATTAGTAATGATGACAACAATAACTAATCTCTCTGGAAAATTCCTCTGTGCTAGTGTCTATTCTAAGCACTTTACAGGCACAACTTCATTTAATTCTCAGAACAACTCTGTAAGTTAGGGACTAATAATACCCCTACCACACGAGCATGGACACTGAGGCTCACAAGTACCAGGAACTTCTCCAAGGTTACACAGCTGGCAAGTTGCAGGGCTGGGATTCACATCTGGTGCCTGGTGCTGGAGTCAACCAACTGCCGTGAGAACTCTTGGACACCTGGGGTTGCTTGCTCAGAACAAGCCTTTTCTTTCAAAGATTGAAAACCAGAAGGGACCTCAAAGTGTTAAGTTGTCATAGGACCATTCGCTTATCCCCTTGCAACTGAAATGCCCACGAGGCCACCGAGGGAAACAGGAGAGCATCAGTTTCCTGAACATGAAGGGTGAGTGGCTCAACAAGACTATTACGGGAAAGAGATTCTCACCTCAAGTGGCAAAGGGTCATTGCTGTCATTGAATCTATGGTGAAAAACAATTCCTGTCAGAATGTAGAAAGCTTTGTGATCCTTAATTATGTAATTTTCAAACACAGGTACTGAAGAGAAGCCTAGAACTACAGAGAAAAATCCAATCAGTGAGTGGCTAGTGTGAAGGCAAAGCTCCCCAGATCCTTCATCTCTGCCTAAGAAGACTTCAGAGTGCCAGCTAACTCCACCATTCACTCAGCAAACATGCCAGTGCAGAGTTTTTTTTTTGAAGATTTTATTTATTTGAAAGAGTTACAGAGAGAGGTAGAGAGAGAGAGGTCTTCCATCCCCTGGTTCACTCCCCAGATGGCCACAATGGCCAGAGCTGTGCCAATCCGAAGCCAGGAGCCAGGAGATTCGTCCAGGTCTCCCACATGGGTACAGGGGCCCAAGGACTTGGGCCATCCTCCACTGCTTTCCTAGGCCATAGCAGAGAGCTGGATTGGAAGAGGAGCAGCCAGGACTAGAACCGGCGCCCATATGGGATGCCGGCGTTGCAGACCAGGGCGTTAACCCGCTGCACCACAGAGCTGGTCCCAGAGATTTTTTTTTTTTTTTTTTTTTGACAGGCAGAGTGGACAGTGAGAGAGAGAGACAGAGAGAAAGGTCTTCCTTTGCCGTTGGTTCACCCTCCAATGGCCGCCGCGGCCGGTGCGCTGCGGCCGGCGCACCGCGCTGATCCGATGGCAGGAGCCAGGAGCCAGGTGCTTTTCCTGGTCTCCCATGGGGTGCAGGGCCCAAGCACCTGGGCCATCCTCCACTGCACTCCCTGGCCACAGCAGAGGGCTGGCCTGGAAGAGGGGCAACCGGGACAGAATCCGGCACCCCGACCGGGACTAGAACCCGGTGTGCCGGCGCCGCTAGGCGGAGGATTAGCCTAGTGAGCCGCGGCGCCGGCCACCAGAGATTTTTTTTTTAAGGGCAACAGAAAATGAGGTAAAGAGGTTGAGACGTATGATTCTTGTTATTCAGTTCAGAACTTTAGTCTGTGGTCCCGGGAACTGCAGCACCTGTCTTGGGACATCAAGGAAGTCACGTGAAGGAAGACAAAGAAAGAAGTTAAGTCCCAGTCACACAGGTCTGACACAGATCAAGCCTTGCGGTTTGTTTTCCTTAAAAGTTGAGGTTTGGGGCCGGCGTTGTGGCACAGTGATTAAGCTGCTGCCTACAGTGCCAGCAGAGTGGACAGTGAGAGAGACAGAGAGAAAGGTCTTCCTTTGCCGTTGGTTCACTCTCCAACGGCGCACCGCGCTGATCCGAAGGCAGGAGCCAGGTGCTCCTCCTGATCTCCCATGTGGGTGCAGGGCCCAAGCACTTGGGCCATCCTCCACTGCACTCCTAGGCCACAGCAGAGAGCTGGCCTGGAAGAGGGGCAACTGGGACAGAATCCGGCACCCCGACTGGGACTAGAACCCGGTGTGCTGATGCTGCTAGGTGGAGGATTAGCCTATTAAGCCACGGCACCAGCCCTGTTCCACTTCTGATCCAGCTCTCTGCTAATGACCTGAAAAGGCAGTGGAAGATGGTTCAAGTACTTGGGCCCCTGCACCCACGTGGGGGACCCAGATGAAGCTCCTAGCTCCTGGCTTTGGTCTGGCCCAGCCTTGGCTACTTTGGCCACTTGGAGAGTGAACCAGCAGAAGGAAGACCTCTCTCTGTGTCTAAAAATTTATTAGTAAAAACGGGCTTTTGGCACAGCAGTTAAATCTCCACCTGGGATACCCATATCCCATAGAGGGTATCTAGGTTTGAATTCTGGAAACTCTTCTTTCAGTCCAGCTTCTGCTGATGCGCACTCTGGGAGGCAGCAGGCAGCTCATGTAGTTGGGTCCCTGCCACTCACTCGAGACCCTGGATAGAGTTCTGGGCTGCTGGCTTCTGCCTGCACCAGCCCCAGCTGTTGCATGCATTTGGGGAGTCAACCAGTGGATGCAATGTATCTCTCTCTTTCTGTAACCGCCTTTCAAATGAACAAAATCCAAAAAATATTTAAAATAAATAGCTTTTTAAAATTTTAATAGGGGCTTACATTGTGGCACAGTGTGTTGAGATGCCAGCACTCCATACGAGCACAGCTTGGAGCCCCAGCTTCTCTACTTCTGATCCAGCTCCCTGCTAATGTGCCTGGGAAAGCAGCAGAAGATGGCCCAAGTACTTACACCCCTGTACCACATGGGAGACCTGGATGGAGTTCCAGGCTCCTGGCTTCAGCTTGGCCTAATCCTGGTTATTGGGATCATTTGGGGAGTGAACTAGTAAATGGACGATCTGTCCACTCTGTCTGTCAAAAAAAAAAAAAAAAAAAAAAAACTTCACATTTAACTTTTGTTTTTATATAGACAGAGAAGGGGAGAGATGGAGAGAGAAGTCTTCCATCCACTGATTCACTCCCCAAATGGCCACAAAGTCTAGAGCTGGGCCAATCCAAAGCCAGGAGCCAGGAGCTGCTTCTGGGTCTCCTGCATGGGTACAGGGGCCTAAGCACTTGGGCCATCTCGCACTGCTTTCCCAGCCATTAGCACGGAGCTGCATCATAAGTGGAAGAGCCAGGACTCAAACCTGCACCCATATGGGATGCTGAGGCCCCAGAGGATTAACCCACTACACCATAGCTCCAGCCAACATTCAACATTTTAATTAGCCTTGTGACATAAATATACAAGTCTCCAGTGTGTTGCTTAAAATAACAAAAGCACCACATGGACAGACCTCCCTTAACTATTAATTCTCTATGCTCTTTAAAATGTGAGAACCCCAGATTCAGAATCATTACTGCAAGGATTCTCAGAAAAAAACTTCAACTGGTACTGTATAAAAATATCCCCCCATGTAGTGTCTAACCTTCAAGCTCAACGTCAAAGTCTTGCTCCACCCTCTCAGTGACAGCCTTCACAGCCTCGCTCTGGGAAGGGATGTAAGCTAGCTGAAGTCTGCTTTTCTGAGGATAATTAAAGAAGAGTTCTGGGAGTGAATTGACATCGAATGCACTGTAGTTAGAAGCTGGTCTTCTTCTTGGCACACTGTTGAAACGAAGGTACAATATGATCGCAGAGAACAGGAATGGCATCAAGATTTCAAGGACTGTCACCACCGTCTTCCGCTTCTAAAACCAAAACAAAAGCTGCACGTTAGCCAACAGGGACACAAGACAAAATCTCGGAGTGGGATGTCTTCCTCGGAGAACCTGTCACTTCTTCCAGTTTCCTTTGCAACACAGGAGAAAGAAAAAACAGAATGAGAAGTAGCTAGAAACATCCACTTTTAGCTTTTCTATAACACCAGTGGCAGGAAATCAGTAACAATGATGTCATCTTTCGTAACTCAGGTTCATGGAATTACTATGGAAACATGATTCAACTATAGGAAACAGGCCTTCACAAGTTCTTAATTCTTTAACTCATTAGAAACCAAATTATCTTAAACATTCAGTCCTTCCCAACAGACTGCATTTCCCGAGATCTGCACACCCACCTTCAGGATGAAGTTCTTCCAGAGAAGCAGCTTCAGCCTCTGGAACACCGCCATTCTGCCAGCTGGAGGAGGGCTCATGTCTAGTCAGGAAGCAAGCAGGGGTGTCATGCATAACAGAGAATGCCAAGGGGTGCCCTTTCATCCTGAAAGCTCACTGTGACTAGGATACTAGGCTAGACTGCGTCTCCTCAGCCAGCTCCTGACTTCTTTCTTTATGATTCTTGCACCTCCCTCAACCAGCACACATCCCTGTGCCCCCAAGCCACAGTCTGTGGACAGATTTCTTCTTCCCAGACACTCCTTAGGTGACCTCACTCTGCTCTTGGGTTGAATCCATCTACATGCTGATGGCTTCAAAACCTTTATCTCTAGCCTGCACTTCGCCTGTAGCCCTAAACCATCTCCACACATTTCATCTCAAACGGGACAAGGGAAAACTGGTCTATTCATACTCTTCCTAAAACATATTATCTGGGGCCAGCATTGTAGCATAGTAGGTCAAGACTCTGCCTGTGGAACTGGCATCCCATTTGGGCACTGGTGAGAGTCCCAGCTGCTCCACTTCCAATCCAGCTCTCTGCTGTGGCCTGGGAAGGCAGTGGAGGATGGCCCAAGTGCTTGGGCTCCCACATCCACATGGGAGACCAGGAAGCAGCTCCTGGCTCCTGGCTTCAGATGGGCCGAGCTCCAATCATTGGTCATTTGGGGAGTGAATCAACAGATGGAAGATCTCTCTCTGTCTCTGTCTCTGTCACTCTGCCTCTCAAATAAATAAATTAAAACAAAAACAGAAATATCACCCTAGGGTCTCTCTCACCTCAGTTAATGTCACATTTTTTGAGTTGGACAGGATTATTTCTTTTCTTTTCTTTTTTCTTTTCTTTTTTTTTTTTTTTTTTTTTTTTTTGACAGGCAGAGTGGACAGTGAGAGAGAGAGACAGAGAGAAAGGTCTTCCTTTTGCCGTTGGTTCACCCTCCAATGGCCGCCACGGCCGGCGGGCTGTGGCTGGCGCACCACGCCGATCCAATGGCAAGAGCAAGGTGCTTCTCCTGGTCTCCCATGGGGTGCAGGGCCCAAGCACTTGGGCCATCCTCCACTGCACTCCCTGGCCACAGCAGAGAGCTGGCCTGGAAGAGGAGCAACCGGGACAGAATCCGGCGCCCCGACTGGGACTAGAACCCGGTGTGCCGGCACTAGCAAGGCGGAGGATTAGCCTAGTGAGCCGTGGTGCCGGCCAGGATTATTTCTTCACTTATTTTTTCTCTTTCACAGCCCAAATCCAGTGTTTCAGCAAATCCTGTTGGGTCTACCTTTAAAATATTCCCAAAATTCAATACCTTGTCACCACACTTACAGTATCACCCCCTGCCTCAGTTTCTGCAGTAGCTTCTCCAGTGCCACCTTGCAATCTATTTTTCACTTAGCAATAACAATGTGGTTCAGATCAGATCACATCCACTCCTTTGCTCGAAACTCTGATGCTTCCCATGTCTCTCCAGGCAAAAGTGTGGCCTTATAACGACCTGCAGACTTCTCCAGCAAGCAGATGTTTCTAGCTTTCCTGTCGCCTCTCCACTCATCTCCTTTCTCCTTGCTGCTAATCCCAGAACACACCAAATAACCGTGGCCTTAAAATGTGCATTTCCTCTGTCAAGGACAAGTACCCACTTCCCTCCTATGTGGACACGGCTAGTGCACCTACTTATTTTAGATCTTTGTTCAAAACTCACCTTCTCTGTGATGCTTTTATCAACCATCTTATATAAAAGTAAAACATTCCTGGGGCCGGCGCTGGGGAGCAGCAGGTTAATGCCCTGGCCTGAAGCATATGGGTGCCAGTTCGAGACCCAGCTGCTCCTCTTCCGAAACAGCTCCCTGCTATGGCCTGGGAAAGCACTACAAGATGGCCCAAGTGCTTGGGCCCCTGCACCTGCGTGGGAGACCCAGAAGAAATCCCTGGCTCCTGGCTCCTGAGTTTGTATCAGCCCAGCTCCTGCCAATGCAGTCATCTGGGGAGTGAATCAGCAGATAGGAGACCTCTCTCTCTGTGTTTGCCTCATTGTAACTCTGCCTTTCAAATACATAAGTAAATCTTGAGAGAGAGAGAGATGAAAGAAACAGGGATCCTATAAGGACGGGGGGAATATGATTATTGTTCCTAGAACGTTATCAACCTTGGCTATGTTGCGTCTGTTGTCTCTGCTTTACTTCCTACAATGCTACATCCTTAAAGATAGGGACACGGCCCTTTCCTCAGGAACACGAATTTCAGGAGCCAGCGCTTTGGTGCAGTGCATAAAGCTGCTGCCTGCAGTGCCGGCATCCCATATGGCTGGTGGTTTGAGTCCCAGCTGCTCCACTTCTGATTTAGCTCTCTGCTATGGCCTGGGAAAGCAGCAGAACATGGCCCAAGATCTTGGACCCCCATACCTATGTGGGAAGACCCAGAGGAAGCTCCTGGCTCCTGACTTCAAACTGGTGCAGCTCTGGCCATTGTGGCCAACTGGGGAGTGAACCAGTGGATGGAAGACCTCTCTCTTTCTGCCTTTCCTTCTCTCACTGGGTTAATTCTAACTTTCAAATAAATAAATAAATATTTTTAGAGATATATTTATCTATTTTTTTGAAAGTCAGAGTTACACAGAGAGAAGGAGAGGCAGAGAGAGAGAGAGAGAGAGAGAGAGAGAGAGAGAGAGAAAGAGAGAGAGGTCTTCCATTCGATGGTTCACTTCCCAAATGGCTACAATAGCTGGACCTGCGCCAATCCGAAGCCAGAAGCCAGGAGCTTCTTCCACGTCTCCCATGCGGGTGCAGGGGCCCAAGGACTTGGGCCATCTTCTATTGCTTTCCCAGGCCATAGTAGAGAGCTGAATTGGAAGTGGAACACCCAGCTCTTGAACCGGCGCCAATATGGGATGCCGGCACTTCAGGCCAGGGCATCAACCCACTGCACCACAGTGCCAGCCCCAGTAAATAAATCTTAAAAAAAATTCAAGGGGCTAGCGCTGTGGCACAGCGGTTTAAAGCCCTGGCCTGAAGCACCGGCATCCCATATGGGCGCCAGTTCTAGTCCCAGCTGCTCCTCTTCCGATCCAGCTCTCTGCTATGGCCTGGGAAAGCAGTAGAAGATGGCCCAAGTCCTTGGGTCCCTGTACCCACGTGGGAGACCAGGAAGAAGCTCCTGGTTCCTGGCTTCAGATCAGTGCAGCTACGGCAGTTGTGGCCATTTGGGGAGTGAACCATTGGCTGGAAGACCTCTCTCTCTCTTTCTCTGCCTCTCCTCTCTCTGTGTAACTCTGACTTTCAAATAAAATAAATAAATCTTTTTAAAAAATTCTCAGAAGTAGCATCTTTGGAAGTGAATATGGAGTGACATCTCAGAAATGGGTCCCTCCACTGACAAACCTGTTAGGCTGGCACAAACCGCCTGGAACAACTACAAGTTGTCCATTGGTATCTGAGGGGGATTGGTCCAGGACCCCTCACGCATGCCAAAAAAGGCAGATGTTCAAATCTCTCACATGGTACAGCATTTGCATATAACCTAGACACATCCTCCCATATACTTAAAACAATTTCTAAATGACTTACAAGCCTACTATAATATAAATACTATGTAAACCATTGTTACACTGCACTGTTCAGGGAACAATGACAATGTCTATATGTGTCAGTACAGATACAACTGTCTCCACACAGCTCACGGGCTGCGGTCAGCTGAATTCTCAGATGTGGAACATGCTACTGTACATGCTACTCACAAGATGTGCATTGTAGATGCTAAAACACACAGAAAGTGGAAGGATGGAAAAGATATCATAAGTAAATTGTACCTAAAAAATGGGCTGGCTATAATAAAAGACAAAATAGATTTTAAGTAAAAAGTTATTACCACAGACAAAGGACATTTTATACTTATGAAAAGGCCAAATCATTAAGAACATATAACAACAATCAATATACACACATCAAAGAATGGAGTACCCAAAATAAATAAGCAAATAGTGACAGAATAAAATAGAGAAATAGTGATATGATAACAACTGGAGAATTCAATAACGGACAGAGATGAACAAAAGATCAATAAGGAACTAGAAGACTTGAACGACAGCACAAACCAGCAAGATTTAAAAGGTTGTATATATAAAGCTGAAACCCAAAATAGAAAAATAAACATTGTTCTCAAGTACACAAGACCATTCTGTAAGAGAGATCACATGTTGAGCCACAAAACAAATTTTAATAAATTTAAAAGGGGATGGGCATTTGGCACAGCGGTCGCTGCTTGGGTCTCCTGCATCCCACATTGTAGTATATGGGTTCAAGCACTGACTCTGCTTCCAATTCCAAACTAAATCCAAAAAGCACATGGTATTAGTAAATCCTTTATTACTATATACAAAAGTCCTAAAGCTGTAGATCTGTAATTAAGAGTAATTTTAGAGGCTGAAAGCCAAAAACCATACTACAGACTGGCAAGAGCTTCTGTGGACCCTAACCTATGGCAAAAGGCAGGCGCGAGAACACACGTGCGAGAGAAGGATCACATCACAAGACAGGGTGCTGAAGAGCAGTTGTGAACTAGCTGGAGTCCTCTGTGGGTGCAGGGCCCAAGCACTCAGGCCATCTTCTGCTGCTTTTCCAGGCCCATTAGCAGGGAGCTGGATTGGAAGTGCGGCAGATGGGACTTGAACCAGCCCTCATCTGTGATGGCAGCATCGTAGGCAGCAGCTTAGCCCACTGCACCACAACGCAGGTCCCCATAAAATAATTTTTTAAAGAAAAAATACATTAACATGACAAAGGGCATTGATGATGGACACACAGCTAACATCATACTTAATGATAAAATACTAAAAACCTTCTCCCTAAGGTTAGGAATGAGAAACAAGATACCTGCTTTCACTTTGTACTGACTCTCCTAGCAGAGCTACTAGGCAAAAAAAAGGAAACAGGAGGCATATGAATTGGAAAGGAAGAAGGAAAACTATTTATATCTGCAGATTAAATACACATGCACACACCAAAAAACTAGAGGAGCTAATAAATAATTCAGCAATTTCAGAGTACAAGAAAAAAGTAAAAAAAAAAAAAAGTTGTAATTCAAAAATTATCAATGACAATCACTTAAAGAAAATGGCCAAGAAGCACCATGTGAAAGAGGCTCGCTATTGGTTATCAGAGAAACACAAATCAAAACCAGCAAGATGCTACTTCACACCCACCAGGACGGCTTAATTAAAACAGTGGAAAATAAGTGTTGGCAGGGACGCAGAGAAGTTAAAACCTTGCTGCATTTTTTGGGAATGTAAGAGGGTACAGCTGCCATGAAAAACAGTTTGGCAGTTCCTCAAAAAGTCAAACAGAACAACATACAACCTAGGAATTCCACTCCTAAGTATACACAAAAGAGAAACACAAACATATGTCCACACAGAAACTTGGACATAAATGTTTACAGCAGCATTATTCACAAACTATGGAAACAGCAGGCACGCCCATCAGCAGATGAAGGGATAAACAAAGTGTGGAATATACATGCCACGGAACATTACTCTGCCGTAAAAGGGAAGGACATACTGCTCCGTGCCAGCCCTGCCTCTTGTGGGCTTTTGAGAGTGAACCAACAGATGGGAGTTGCACATGCTCTCTCTACCTCTTGATAAATAGAGCGAATGCAATCATACATTTATAACACTATAGCTGCAATTATCCTCTGTGACACATAATACCAAAACTCAGTCACTTATAACAACAAGCATTTATTTCCAGCTCATAGTCTGCAGGCCAGCTGTGGCTCTGCTGTTTTTCTTGTGATTAGCTCAACTTGGCTTAAGGTGTTGTTTTGGGATGAATGTGTTTGTCCAAAATATACGTGGACAAATATACTTGGAATATACTTGGAGGCAAGGCTTTTGAAGAGGTGGCAAATTAAAAACGAGGCTACACTGAGGATTAAGTTGCCAAAAAGTGAACTCTGGGAGAAAGAGTAAAACCACAACACTATGCATGCTGTCAAAAGTTAAAACAGTAAATGAAACCTCCATTCCTACACAAATTTGTAGCACATACATTTTCCAAGCTCAAACTGCAGTTCAACACTATTTGTTTGTTTGTTTTGGACTTCAATCCAAGTGCAAAGGAAATTTCCTTATTTCAAAATCCATTTCAGGAGCCAGAGTAGTGCTGTAGCGGGAAAGCCACCACCTGCAACGCTGGCATCCCATTTGGGTGACAGTTCATGTCCCAGCTGCTCCACTTTCAATCCAGATCCCTGTTAATGGCCTGGGAAAAGCAGAAGATGGCCCAAATGTTTGCACCCCTGACACCCATGTGGGAGACCCAGATAAAGCTCTGGCTCCTGGCTTCCGCCTGGATTAAGCCTGGCCATTGTAGCCATCTCGCAAGTGAAACAGTGAATGCAAGATCTCTCCCTATCTCTCCCCCCTCTCTCTGTAACCCTGACTTTCAAATAGACAGATAAATCTTTTCTGAGAAAAATCATTTTAAAGTGTAATTGAAGAGCCTCCATTTGCCTTTCAATTAGAAGTGACTAATCTGCAGGGTAATTACATGGCAAAAGGTAAACACCAGAGAACAATCTAGCATGAGTCTGCATTCTTTCAGGTCACGTGTACTCACTTAAAATCATGTGTTCATGGGAAACTCAGTTATCTCACATAGATCAGCACTAACCAACTAACATGCATAATCAGGTTTAATGACACAGAATATTAACGTTGAACCTCAGTTAAGTAATATATCATCCCTACAAAGGAATTCCATCATTTTTCCTGGTAGATGTATACATTACTAAAAAATTATATTCTATTGTTGTTTATTGAATTTTATAAATAAAAATTTTATGGAAGCTTGTTTTGTCTCTTGCTATGTAATTAACTATGCAATGTCCTAGACTGCCTCCTGGCATGCAAAACCTAAAACATTTACCTTCTGCCCTTTATTGAAGGCCACAGATTAATGGAACAGAATAGTGAGTTCAGAAATAGACGGTACATAAATATGACCACTTAACTTTTGAAAAAGGTTCAAATTGTTGGCAAAGAATAGTAATCTTAAGAAATGTGCTGGGGCCGGCACGGTGGCTCACTTGGCTAATCCTCAGCCTGCGGTGTTGGCACACCGGGTTCTAGTCCCAGTTGGGGTGCCGGATTCTGTCCCGGTTGCTCCTCTTCCAGGCCAGCCCTCTGCTGTGGCCTAGGAAGGCAGTGAAGGATGGCCCAAGTGCTTGGGCCCTGCACCCCATGGGAGATCAGGAGAAGCACCTGGCTCCTGGCTTCGGATCAGCACAGTGTGCCAGCCGCAGCGGCCATTGGAGGGTGAACCAACGGAAAAGGAAGACCTTTCTCTGTCTCTCTCTCACTGTCCACTCTGCCTGTCCAAAAAAAAAAAAAAAATGTGCTGGAATAACTACACATCCATGTTTGAAAAAACAAAAACTTCAAACTAATATCTCAAATGATCATACAAAAGTAATGCAAAGTAGATAATAGACTTAAATCCAAAATCTAAAACTATAATAAAACATCCAGAAGAAAACACATGAGAACGTCTCTGTTAACGTTTCTTAAATATGCCATCAAAAGCTTAAAAGACAAGCTGGCTCTGTGGCGTAGCAGGTTAAGCCTCCGCCTGCAGCGCTGGCATCCCATATGTATAACTAGTTCGAGTCCTGGCTACTCCACTTCCAATCCAGCTCTCTGGGAAAGCAGTGAAAGATGGGCCAGGTGCTTGGGCCCCTGCACCCACATGGGAGACTCAGAGGAAGCTCCTGCCTCCTGGCTTCAGATATGCCCAGCTCCAGTTGTTGCGGCCATTTAAAGAGTGAACCAGAAGATGGAAGCTCTCTCTCACTCTCACTCTCCCTCTCTCTGTCTGGAACTCTGCTTCTCAAATAAATAAATATTTTTAAAAAGTTTAAAAGAAAAATTGGCAAGAACTTACCAAAATTAAAAACCTTTGCTCTGGGGTCGGCACTGTGGTATAATGAGCTAAGCTTCCGCCTGTGGCACAGGCATCCCATACGGGCACTGGTTCATGTCCCAGCTGCTCCTCTTCTGATCCATTTCTCTGCTATGGCCTGGGAAGGCAGCGGAAGATGGCCCAAGTGCTTGGGCCCTGTACCGCATGGGAGACCCAGAGAAAACACCTGGTTCCTGGCTTTTGATCAGCTCGCTCTGGCCATTGTAGCCATTTGGGGAGTTAACCAGCAGATGGAAGACCTTTCTCTCTCTCTCCCTTTCTGTTTATAACTCTATCTTTCAAATAAATAAATAAATCTTAAAAGTTGAACTAGAATATAGAACTCTCAGAACTCAACAATATGGGGGATGGCGTTGTGGTGTAGTGGGTAATGGGTGCTAGTCTGAGTCGCAGATCTGCACTTCCAATCCAGCTCCCTGCTAATGCCCCTGGGAAAGAAGCAGAGGGTGACGTGCTTGGGCCCCTGCACCCACGTGAGAGACCCTCATGAAGCTCCTGGCTACCAGTCCAGCTGTTGTAGCCATCTGGTGATTGTATCAGACGATGGAAGATTTCTCTCTCTCTCTCTCTAACTGTCTTTCAAATAAATAAAATAAATCTTTAAAAAGAAAAACCTCAACAATAAGAAAATGAACAACCCATTTTTTTATTTTTTAAAGATTTATTATGTATTTGAAAGTAGAGGTCTTCTATCCACTGGTTAACTCCCCAATTGGCGGCAATAGTTGGAGCTGTGCTGATCCAAAGCTAGGAGCCAGAAGCTTCTTCTGGGTCTCCCACGTGAGTGCAAGAGCCCAAGGATTTGGGCCATCTTCTACTGCTTTCCCAGGCCATAGCGGAGAGCTAGATTGGAAGTGGAGCAGCTGGGACTCAAACTGTAGCCCATATGGGATGCTGACACTGTAGGCAGCGTCCTTACCCGCTACACCACAGTGCCCTCCCCAACCCAATTTTTAAAAATGGGAAAAGATCTGAAGTTGTTTCACCAAAAAGAATATATACATGACAAACAGGACCATGGAAAGACACTCAACATCATTAGTCATTAGGAAAATGCATATTCAAACCACAATAAAATACTCCCACGTAACTGTAAGAATGACTAATACGCTGTCTAAAGCACTGGGGTAGGTACAGAGCAACTGGAACTCTAGATGTTGCCAGTGGGAATGTAAAATGGTACATGCACCCTGGAAAACATGTTGGCAGTTTCTGATAAAGCTAAATATATGCCTATCATACAACTCAACAATCCCATGCCTAAGTTTTTACTCAAGAGAAATGAAAACTTATTTTTACACAAGAATCTGCACATGAATAATTACAGAAGCCTTTACTTGTAATTACCAAAAACTGGAAGCAAACCAAATGTTTTTAACTGATGCATGAATCAATAAATCGATGCATTCATTTGGTGGAACTCTATTCAGTCGTAACAGGAATGAACTACTGATTTACTTAATATCCATGAATCTTAAGTGCATTAAGTAAAGAATGCCAGACAAAAGATCACACACTACATTATTCAATCCACATGGTATTCTGGAAAACACAAAACTGTAGGGACAGAGAAGAAAATGCTTGCTAAGAGGTGGGGGGAAAAGGACATCACAAGAAAACTTGGGGGATGGTGTCTGAATTTGGTTGTGGTGGCAGTCAACACAACTCTGTATTTGACAAAATTCATAGCAGTGCAACCAGATGGAGTGAATTTTACTATATGTAAATCGAAATTTTAATGATTAATTTTTTAAGTGTTGAGAAAATTGGCTAACTCACTCCAGCAAAATAAATATCAGATAGATAAGGATTTAAACATATAAAATATAATTATAAAAGCACTGTAAAACAAACTGGGTAAATATTTTTATATTCTTAGTGTTGGAACAGTTTTTTTTAAATAAACATGACCCATGACCTGAAAACTATAAAGAAATAGACTAATAAATCTAATTACATAAACAGCAACAACTTTCCTTTGAAAAAAGCCAAAAGAGAATCCAGGGAAAACACCTGCAACACACCTGTTATTTTGAGCCTGATCCCACCGTCCACCACGACTTTCTCAAACACAGGAGAGAGGTACAAATGTCCAACTTACATATCTGAAAACTGCAGGATAAAAATAGAGAAAACCATTTATGAAAACCATAAAATAATGCTATATATCCATAGGATAATCAATACATGGGGATTTCAAATAAGTTCATGGAAAATGGAATTAAAAGATAATTTTGATGCAAAAAATTTTGAATCCATGCATATAAGGGATCTTCAAAAACCTCATAGAAATGCCTATTATGAAAAAAAGTAGGGACCAGTGCTGTGATGTAGTGGACTAACCCTCTGCCTGCAGCACCGGAATCCCATATGGGCACCGGTTTGTATCTCAGCTGCTCCTCTTCTGATCCAGCTCTCTGTTATAGCCTGGGAAAACAGTGGAAGATGGCCCAAGTCCTAGGGTCCCTGTACCCTCGTGGGAGACCCAGAAAAAGCTCCTGGCTCCTGACTTCGGATCAGCTCAGCTCCAGCCATGAGGACATCTGGGGAGTGAACCAGCCGATGAAGGACTTCTTTCTCTCTCTGCCTCTGCCTCTCTGTTACTCTAGCTCTCAAATCAATATATAAAATCTTAAAAAAAAAAAAAAAAAGGCATGGGGGCTGGCGCTGTGGCTCACTTGGCTAATCCTCCGCCTGCGGCGCCGAAATCCCATATGGGCGCTGGGTTCTAGTCCTGGTTGCTTCTCTTCCAGTCCAGCTCTCTGCTGTGGCCCGGGAAGGCAATGGAGGATGGCCCAGGTGCTTGAGCCCTGCACCTGCATGGGAGACCAGGAGGAAGCACCTGGCTCCTGGCTTCAGATCGGTATAGCTCCAGCCGTAGTGGCCATTTGGGGGTGAACCAATGGAAGGGAGACCTTTCTCTCTGTCTCTCCCTCTCACTGTATCTAACTCTGTAAATAAATAAATAAATAATCTTTAAAAAAAATAGGCACAGGTTTCAAAATTTTTTCAATAAATTTATCTTTCAATTTCATTGTCCACAAACCTCGTGAAGTACCCTCACATATGTATGCAAATAAACAGAAAAATGCTAAGAAGTGTATTTAACAAACCTATGACCATGGAGAAGGTTCAAGGAAGAGGATGGTGGTCATAAAAAAAACTTTGGTTTGACTTATAGTTTGAATTTTTCAACAAGCATGTATCATGTAACACTTGCTAGAATTAAAATTGAGAATGTGTAACTGGTTCATATAAATAATTTCCTTGAATTTTATAAACAGTTCAAAAGCTAAGCAAAATAACCATATTTTTAAGCAAGTGAGTTGGTTTAGACAAATACAATTATGACACAACTTATAGTTTCTGCCTCACTTGAATTTTTCACCAATAGAAATCACTGTAGGGTATTCATGTTGTTCCTATTTTATACAACTTATAGCTTATATTATTTGCCACATCCTTGCTTCTTTTTTTTTTTTTTTTTTTTTTTTTTTTTTTTTTTTTTTTTTGGACAGGCAGAGTTAGACAGTGAGAGAGACAGAGAGAAAGGTCTTCCTTCCGTTGGTTCAGCCCCCAAATGGCTGCTACGGCCAGCGCGCTGCGCCAATCTAAAGCCAGGAGCCAGGTGCTTCCTCCTGATTTCCCATGCGGGTGCAGGGCCCAAGCACTTGGGCCATCCTCCACTGCCCTCCTGGGCCACAGCAGAGAGCTGGACTGGAAGAGGAGCAACTGGGACAGAATCTGGCATCCCAACTGGGACTAGAACCCGGGGTGCCGGCACCGCAGGTGGAGGATTAGCCTAGTGAGCTGTGGTGCAGGCTACATCCTTGCTTCTTTTTTTTTTTTTTTTTTTTTTTTTTGTTTTTGTTTTTGTTTTGACAGGCAGAGTGGACAGTGAGAGAGAGACAGAGAGAGAAAGGTCTTCCTTTGCCGTTGGTTCACCCTCCAATGGCCGCCGCTGCAGCCGGCGCACCGCGCTGATCTGATGGCAGGAGCCAGGAGCCAGGTGCTTTTCCTGGTCTCCCATGGGGTGCAGGGCCCAAGCACCTGGGCCATCCTCCACTGCACTCCCTGGCCATAGCAGAGAGCTGGCCTGGAAGAGGGGCAACCGGGACAGAATCCGGCGCCCCGACCGGGACTAGAACCCGGTGTGCCAGCACCACACAGGAGGATTAGCCTATTGAGCCACGGCGCCGGCTACATCCTTGCTTCTAACAATATATTGCTGAGTACTATCACCCTATTAAAGAAAGAGTTTTGTTCATATTTTTATTTAAAGTTTCATCTGTCATAGAGGAAGCACACAGTGAAAGTTAAACTGATTTCAGCATGTGTTTTGTGAGATGCTGTAAAACACATACGTTTTGGGTCCGGCACTGTGGTGTAGCGGGTAAAGCCGCCACCTGCAGTGCCATCATCCCATATGAGAGCTGGTTCAAGTCCTGGCTGCTCCATTTCTGATCCAGCTCTCTGCTATGGCCTGGGAAAGCAGCAGAAAACAGCCCAAGTCCTTGAACCCCTGCAGCTGTGTGGGAGACTGGAAGAAGCTCCTGGTTCCTGGCTCCGGATCTGCTCAGTTCCAGCCATTGCAGCCAATTGGGCAGTGAATCAGCGGATGGAAGACCTCTCTTTCTCTCTCTGCCTCTGCCTCTCCATAACTCTCTCCATTTATCTGTATTATTAATTCAAATAAATAATCTTAAAAATATATATTTCATTCATGTTTTTATCCTTAGCACAGAAAGTAATTTTTTAAAGATTTATTTATTTGAAAGGCAGAGAGTTAGAGAGAGAGAGATCTTCCATCTACTGGTTCACTCCCCAAATGTCTGCAACAGCCAGAGCTGAGCTGATCTGAAGCCAGGAGCTTCTTCTGGGTCTGCCATGCAACTGCAGGAGCCCAAGGATTTGGGCTATCTTCTATTGTTTCACCAGGCCATAGCAGAGAGCTAGATCGGAAGTGGAACGGCTGGGACTCGAACAGGTGTCCACATGGGATGCTGGCACTGCAGGCAGCTGCTTCACCCGCTACACCACAGTGCCAGCCCCTCAGAAAGTAACTGATAGATCACTTATGCAGCCCTTGCTTTGTGCCAAACACCTTTCTAAGTACTTAATCCTTACAATTCTAGGAAGTGGGCACTATATGTATGATCCCCGTTTTACATAAGGAAACTAAGCTACAAAATAGTAATTTGCCCGAAGACATTAAAAGCTGAACTTCAGTCTGAGGCAGTGTGGCCAGAGTACATAAGCAGTTTTAAGCATCACTATATAATGCCTCTTAGTCACTGAATGAAGGAATATGTGTGCAGCCATTAGTCTAGAATTCATCCCCGAATTATAACATCATTCCTGTGGAAATAATCAGAGAAGTCCTAGTCCCAAATGCTACACTGAATACCAGCAACTTGGGCACTGGTATACAATAGACAGAGTCATAGATTATAGATAGTATTTGTGGTCCTTTGAAAGAAATTAGGAGCTGCCAAACTGGCTTCAATAAAACATAAAATGTCATAAAATATATAATATATACACATCATTATATTTATATATATATATATATATATGTCAATTGGTGTAATAGCTAGGTCCTCTACCTTTTGTAAAGCTATAGGATTTGTGTCGCCATCCACTATAGCTTTCGCTACTGATTCTGAGGAAAGACATACTTGAGCCCTGGTAACCTCAAGGGGTATACTCAGCAATGTCCTGGCAGACTTGATTATTTGCAGTATACTAATGTGATTGAGAATTCAGGCACCACGACGTGTTAGGAGTCCAGCAACCTGAACAGTCTCAGCTCTCCTGGGTGACTGAACAAATTATGATCATATATACTATATACTCAGCCCCCACTTAGAGAGGGAGCATCTAGCTTTTTTTTTTTTTTAATATTGGGCATTGAGTCCAATTTGATGACTTTTTCACTAGCTGCTAAAGGGCATCAGAAGGGTCCAGCTCACTGTAGGCAACAATTTTTAACAGGAACCCCGAGCCGGAAATCTGTGTACCAGCCACCTCTTTGCTGGTGAGCTCCAGCTCCCCGCTTAGACTGCTTATACTAATGTCGGCAGCAGAGTTGAGAACAAAGATACAAAAGTAGTACTCTTTGCAGCTCTTCATCTAGGAAATACCCTTTTCCAGTAACCTGCCTCTCACCTTTCATCTAAGCGAAATTCTGAGTCCGACAGCTTTGTTCCTCCATTTGGTTATACACAACTGGAAAGGCTGGGGAAAACTTCAAGTTCTAACCAATCCAAGTTGGAAATCACAAAAACAGGTTTTTTGGGAGGAAAAAAAAAAGATTGAAGAAGAGGCAAGGTGAAGAGAAAAGCCAGTCAGTGGGCCAGGGTCACACACTCTGGCAGGGCCCAGAGGACAGGGTCTGGGGACATGGGCTGTGCAATCTGTGACCGAGGGGGAAACGTTTTTAAGGTGTTTGCTCCCCTCCACCCATCCGGTAACTGCCTTCGATGATCTTTTTCCCCGCATGCTCATGAGACAGACTAGTCGGAAAATATTCTATCATGTATTTGGCATTTATGTGCCAGGCATTGTGATAAGCAGTTAAACAGGCATTTGCTCCCACGACCCTCAAAAACAAAAGCAAAACCCTCCAGTATTAGTATTAGTATTAGCATTATATTAGTATTAGTATTAGTATTAGTATTAGTATTAGTATTAGTATTGTTACCGGTTGAAATCTAGGGATAAGGACATGGAGCTTCAGACAGGTGACACGACACCGCCACACCAGTCCGGGCAGGCCCCCCTGACTCCGTTTAACAGGCATTTGGCTGGAACCTCCCCGCGCCAGGCGCCCTGGGACCCGGGACACCCCGGGCGGCACACACAGCCCCGTCCTCGGCGTCCGCTTCGGGGCCCACAGACCACCACGCAAGGTAGCGCAGGGCTACAACAAAAGGGGCACACGCCCGCACCCCACGGCCCGAAGGAGCCCCAGGAGCGGCGGGGCGCAGGCCGCCGGCCTCTCACCGGGGGCGCGACTCGGCGTCGGGTCCGGCGGGGAGCGGGGACCCACTGGACCCGGTCCGCGGAAACTGTTGGCCGCGCGCTGCCCAGCTCTCCGTCCGGCGGCCCCACCCGCCCAGCCCCCGCCACGCCCGGGTGACCCCGAGCCCCTGAGGCTGTGGCCTTTGACCCCGTCACGCGAACCCCCCGCCCTCCTACCTGAGGTGACCCCGGCGTGCCCCCCCTCTCCTGAGGTGACCCTGAGTCCCTGAGGCTGTGGCCTTTGACCCCGTCACCAGGAACTCCCCGCCCTCCTACCTGAGGTGACCCCGGCATTCCCCCCCCCCCGCCCTCCTGAGGTGACCCCGAGCCCCTGCGGCTGTGGCCTTTGACCCCGTCACCAGGGACCCCCCCCCCGCCCTCCTACCTGAGGTGACCCCGGCGTGCCCCCCCCCGCCCTCCTGAGGTGACCTAGACCCCAGGCCACCCCCGGGACCCCCTGGCCTGAGGTGACCCCAGCGCCTCCCCGACCCCCCTGCAGCCCGAAACTACCCCCGGGACCCCCTGGCCTGAGCAGACCCCGACCCTTTGGGACCCTCCTGCCTGTGGTGACACCACGCGGCCACACCTGGGGATGCCGGACCGCCCCTAAACCCGCGGCCAGCCCGGAAGGGCCGGATCCAGAGGGTTCCTCGCTGTCCTTAGTGACAAGAGTAACGCGCCAGGCCACGCACAGACAGCGAGGAACGGGAAACGGAAAAACGGCCCAGAGGCGTCAAAGTTCTGTTTCGGAAGCACATGTAGGCCAGCGAGTCCTGCCGGCGTCCGCCTCGCCGCCCGTGTGGGCTTCCCGGGCGTCCCGCGCGCCGCGCGCCCCCTGTCGGACACGGGCGCGGGCGGGGCACTACGCACGCGCAGTTGAGTGGGTGCGAGGGAGCCGCGTACCCGCAGGGAGGACCGAATGCGCACGCGCCGTGCAGCGCGCCCCCCTCCGGACGGAGGGCAGGCGCGGAGCACTGCGCAGGCGCGGGTCGGTAAGGCTGAGGCGGCTGAAGCTGGCGGGGGTGGTCCGGCACCTGCAGGGGCGACGGTCTGCGCACGCGCGAGCCGGCGCTCCTCCTGCAGGAGCGGAGCCGCCCCGTGCGCCCGCAGGTCGCTGGTGGCAGGTGCCTGCTCTCCGGCGGGGCGGCCTGGGCGCTGTCACCGCCGGCCGCCGCAGCCCCTGCAGGGCTGGAGCAGAACCGGGGGTGCCGAGGGAGGGGACACTGCGAGAGGGCCGCGCGCCGGCCGCCGCCGCCCCGGCGCTGAGCGTCGGTGAGTGCCGCCGGGACCCCTGTTCGCGCGCTCGCTCCCAGGCTCGCGGCTCCGGGGCCGCGTCCACGCCCGGTCGGCTCTGCCCGCCCTCGTCCTCTCCCGCAGCCCCGCACCCCCGCCCCGAGGCGTCTCCCGCAGCCCCCGCCGCGCTGTTAGATTCGGGGCGCTTTGGGTGTGTCCACTTCCCTGCGGGCGCTGCTGCAGAAACTTGGTGCCCGCGGAGCCCTTTGTGCGTGCGGAGCCGAGAGGTGGACGAAGGCGCCGTCGCAGCAGGGCGCGGGCCTCCGCGCGCCGGGGGCTGGCATGGCGCCCGCGTCCCCGGCTGGGGCGAGGCGGGGCCGCGGGGACGCCCCGCTCCTCTCGGCGCAGGTGCCCGCAGCGGCAGGGAAGCGCCCCCGCCCCGCCCTGCCCTGCCGGACTCAGCCTGCGCCCGCCCGCCTCATTCCCGACGGTCCAGCCTGAGTGGCGTGAGTGTCCGCCACCCTCCCTGGGGTGGGCGCGGGCGGGGTGCGTGCGCCTACAGCTGGGGCTCTCTTCCCGGTGGGCCCCAAGCCCCAGAGGGCAGGGCCCGGTTTGGGCGCGGGGCTCCGGCAGGTGCACTGTGTGCGTTGTGTGGGGCGCGGCCCGCTGCGCCTCCTTGGGAGTGACACAGAGAAAGCTGTCCCTCCGAGGGCTGCTCTGTGCCTCCTGGCCTGTGGGCCAGGCTCTCCACGCGAGACAGGCACCGGGAAATGCTCGCGCAGCGAGTCACGGGGTCGGGTGCAGACCCGGGCGTGGCGCAGGGGTCACCTTCCTCTGGGTCCTCCTGAGCACCCGAAGCGTTTGAATCAGGAAGTTTTGCCCCTGCCTCTTGCACACTTGGGAAGACTCCGGCCGTTTTTGAAAGTTTGCCTCGTGGAAGCGTGAGAGAAAGGGGGGAATAGGTAAAAGTGCCGCGAGAATGCCCCTCACCCCACTTCTTTAAAAATTTACTCGAGACTGCTTTTCAGTTGCACACTTGGTTACTCTGACACACGGGACACCGGTTGCTCCGCCCGCCACGCTGAGACAGGACAGCCTTAGGAACGAGAGGGGTAGTGCCTGTGCCAGGCACCCCGGGGAGCCTGTCCTGACCTGGCAGGATGCAAGGGCCTGGGTAGACTCCTGGGCTGGCCTTTGCCCCAGCAGCCCTGCTTCCCAGCATGACCGGGGCCTGGTCTGTGGAGCCTGCCCCCGCGGACGGCCTCTTGGTGGATGGGGTCCTTGCCCCGGGAGCCTCAGGATGGAGCGGAAGGGACGGTCCATTCAGAAGGAGCCGTAATGTCGATGAGATCAGTGCCACAGCTCGTCCAGCAAAGTAGCTGTGGTGGCCACAGGTGGGGCTGGGGGGAGCAGCTTCAGCGACAGCACAAGGCCCCACCCCGGGCTGGATGTTAGACTCCCTGGGGAAATGTCCCTGTATCCACCCCAGAGCCCAGAATCTCCAGGGACCTCAGACTTTAGTTGTTGTTTTCCTAATTTTTATTGATCAATTTCCATTTTATTTGAAAGGCAGAGAGAGAGACAAATCTTCCAGGGGTCAGTGCTGTGGTGTAGCGGGTAAAGCCACTGCCTGCAGTGCCAGCATCCCATATGGGCACCAGTTCCTGTCCTGGCTGCTCCACTTCCAATCCAGCTCCCTGCTAAGGGCCTGGGAAAAGCAGTGGAAGATGACCCAAGTGTTTGGGCCTCTGGCACCCACGTGGGAGACCTGGCTGCTGACTTCAGTTTGGCCCCACCCTGGCTGTTGAGGCCATTTGGGGAGTGAGCCAGAGGATGGAAGACCATGTTTTTTTCCTCTATAATTCTGACTCTCAAATAGATGAATCAATCTTAAAAACAAGAAAGAAATCTTCCATCTGCTGGTTCACTCCCCAAATGCCCACAACAGCCACAGCTGGGCCAGGCTGTGGAGCCCGAGTTCCAGGAGCCTGGAACTCAATCTAGGTCTCCCACATGGGCGGCAGGGACCCAAGGACTTGAGCTGTGGTCTGTGTGTCCCAGGGTGCACACTAGGAGGAAACCGGAATCAGAGGTGGAGGCAGGGCTCCAGTCCAGGCCCTCTGATAGGGGATCCAGGCGGTGAATTGTGCAACAAGACCAGTGCCCAGGGCCTGGCGTTGAGAGTGGGCTGGGAAGTGACAGGCAGGTGTGTGTGTGTGTGGCAGTCCAGGCTGGCGGGAACACTGCAGGTCCACACCTTGTGGCAGAGAGAAAGGCCTGGGAGCCCCCATCCGTGCTGCCAGTGCCCCCTCCCCTGAGTGGCTCAGAGGCATTTGTGCACCTGGAGAGGTTTGGCGTCCACAGGCTGCTGGGCTGCTTCCCGGGAGCCTGTGGCGAGGCCTTGCTGGATACCGAAGAGCCACGTAACCTCCCCAGGGACGCCGATGGCCTCCTGACCTCATTCCCTGCGCCTGAAGGAGCTCCGCAGCCAGCAGGGCAGGGGTGGGGCTGAGGCCGCCACAAAGGTCAGGACGGTGGACGGACGGCAGCCCACGTTTCGTGGGACTCTCCCAACAGCCCCCCTTGGCTTAGGCCGGTCCAGCCTCTGCCTGAGGCATCACAGTAAACCCAGAGCTGGGGGTTCTGGGGGGACGGCGCCTCCGGCCGTGGATAGAGCCGGGGACCCTCGAGCTAGGTCCCCACCTGGGCCTGCCCCCAGGCTCTGGGGCGGCAGCTGCAGCTGGGATTTGTCCCTGCTCAGCCACACAGGGGCGGCTGAGTGAGCAAGTCGACCTGGGACTTGTCTCTGTGCACCTCCACGTATGTTACACGTGAGTCATAGTCGTGCAGTTGTCTTGATGTGTCGTGGACCTGTGGGCCTTTCAAAGGGCAGCGAGGAGAAGTCAACGTGAACAAACCCCCAGCGGGTCACCGGTACAAGAGCTGGCCTGCAAACCTGCTTGTCTGAAACAAAACCTTGTGGTCAAGTGCACCTGCTTTTTGTAAACTTTTTTTTATTTTTTAAGACCTTTATTTGAAAGGCAGAAGACAGGGGGAGAGAGCTTGCGTCCGCTCGCTGACTCCTCAGAGGCCCACAGCAGCACTGCTGGGCCAGGCCAATGCCACAAGGCAGGGACGGAATCCAGGTCTGCCATCCAGGGGGTGGCAGGGAGCCAACTCAGGCCGTCATCTAGTGGCTCCTGGAATGCATTCAGCAGGACACTGGGATTAGTGGTGGAGCCAGGACTTGAACCCAAGTACGCCAGTACCGGCTGCAGGTTTCCCAACCAGCAGCTTAAGCCCTAGGCCAGACACCAGCCCTGTACTGTTTTGTTTTTTTGGTTTTTTTTTTTGGGGGGGGGGGTTTGACAGGCAGAGTTAGACAGTGAGAGAGAGAAAGGTCTTCCTTTTCCATTGGTTCACCCCCGAAATGGCCGATCCGAAGCCAGGAGCCAGGTGCCTCCTCCTGGTCTCCCATGCAGGTGCAGGGCTCAAGGACTTGGGCCATCCTCCACTGCCTTCCCAGGCCACAGCAGAGAGCTGGACAGGAATAGGAGCAACCGGGACAGAATCCGGTTGGCGCCCCAACCAGGACTAGAACCCGGGGTGCTGGCGCTGCAGGCGGAGGATTAGCCTAGTGAGCCGCAGCGCCGGCCTGTTGTTTTTGTTTTTAAGATTTATGTATTTCTTTGAAAGGCAGAGTTACAGACAGGCAGAGGCAGAGAGACAGGTCTTCCATCTGCTGGTTCACTCCCCAGATGGCCACAACAGCGGAGCTGCGCCTACCTGGAGCTAGGAGTGTCTTCTGGGTTTCCCATATGGGTGCAAAGACCCAAGGACTTGGGCCATCTTCCACTGCTCTCCTAGGCCATAGCAGAGAGCTGGATCAGAAGTGGAACAGCTGGGACTTGAACCAGCGCCCATGTGGGATGCCGGACCTGCAGACCAGGGAGTTAAGCGGCTGCGCCATAGCGCCAGCCCCCCCCCCCCCATACTGTTTTTAACTGACTCCAGCCGTGATACCCTGTGGCATGTAAACTCCACCACTGTGTGAGCCACTGCAAGGAAACGTGTAGACGGGGACCCCCCACTGGGATGCTGCAGCCACAGACGCACAGGCCAGCAAAAGCACCAGGGCCCACCGTGTGCAGTGCTAAATATCAGCCATTTTTTCCCTTTTTTAAAGAAAACAGAGTTTTAGTGCCTGCACCCTGCCCGTCTGCCCAGAGATCACATGTTGGCCGCACCTGGGACGCATCCAGCCCCCTTCTCAGTACAGCACCTGAGGCCTTGGCCAGGTGGGCCTGGGTCCGGTCTTTCTGGCTCATTCCCTGCTGCCACCTCTGTGTGGAAGTTCCAACCGCACGGCACAGTTCGCTGTTCCCCTCACCAGCCTGACCACTGAGTTGCTCGTGGCTGGCACCCTGTGCCCACTCCTCGCCGAGCCTTCCAGGGCCATCCCTGTGTGTCACTGCTGCATGGGCGCCCAGAGTGGGTCCCTGTCCCCTCCAGTCTCGTGTGATACGTAGCTCCGGTCACAGCAGGTACACCTGCAGGCCGCACACTCTGGGCTGAGAATGTTAGCGTTTTCATGCCCACGTCTTTAGCCGGTGCCGGTCACACAGCAAGCACAGGGAGATGCCTGCTGAACGAGTTCTTCTGGGTGGTGTACCCGCAGCGTCCATGGCCACCCCCAGCAGATATTAGGATGCTTTCCCGGCCGAGGAGGCCGCCTGCCAGGCCGCGTGTTTCACGCCTTGGCAGCATGAGCAGAGCGTGGTTGGCGGTCTCCTGTGGCACTGGGACATCTGTCTGGGGCTCTGTTGAGGCCCCCCTTCCCACATACCGGCCTCTGGGCCTTGCATCTGTGGAGGGAGGCACACCTGAGCTCAGAACACAGCAGGACGTGTGCTGTGGTGGGGCAGCCTTGTGCCTTGCGCCGGGACCCCGTCCACGTCTCACTGGTCTCCAGGCCACTCGGCAGTGACCTGTGTGAAGCATTACCGCCACGCTGCTCCACACGTACAGAGACAATAACTTCGTATGGATGAGTACCTAGAGGGGTGGGCTCTTGGCCGGCAGCTGAGGTGCCGCTGAGAAACCCCTGTCCCACATCAGTGCCTGGGTTTGAGTCCCAGCTCAACCCTGATTCCAGCTTCCTGTGGATGTGCAACCTTGGATACAGCAGGTGATGGCTCAAGTACGTGGATCCCTGCCACCCTTCGGAGAGAACCAGATGGAATTCTGGGTTCCTGGCTCCGTCCTTACCCAGCCCTGACTGTTGGAGGCATTTGGGAAGAAAACCAGCAGGTGGAAGGTTCTCTCTCTCTCTCTCTCTCTCTCTGCCTTTCAAATAAAAGAAGATAAATATTAAATATTTTTAATTGAATGGGCACATAGAAATTAGAAGTCAAATTCAAGCCCACAATGGAGGAGAAAGCACACACACACAGAGGTGGAGGTGTTTGGCATTTCTCCAGTGGGCTGCCGAGCCGTGGCACCTGAAGACCAGGTGCCCACAGACTGGCACGACCAGTAGCTCTTAAGCCAATGGCAGTTACAGGAAAAACTGTTTTTGGAGGAATCCTGGCGAGCCGTCAGAGCATTCTCAGAGATTAGAGCCCCCGGTTTGCAGTAGCTCTGCGCCCGGCCAATTGCTCACCTAAAAACTAACGATGAGATACTTGAGGGCTTGAGTAATGTTTAATTTCTCAACAGTAAGCAAATAGGGCTTTCGGGGTGGGGGGGGTGATTGGCTTTCCCCTTCCTGACTGTGTCCCTGGGAGGCCTGAAGTGACCCCTCTTCAGAGGGAAGTTCTCGGAGGCGCTCTTGTGGGGCGGAGGGGCGGGGGGCGAGGGGCGGCCAGAGTCAAGCCTGCTTGCCTTAGAGTAGCGGCCAGGCCTGGATCGCGGCCATCCCCGCTTCCAGGGCCCCTGCTGCCCGTGTGGAGTGTTTTCAGACACTCTGACTTCCTTTTCCCATGTACATTTGCTTTCATGACCAGAGAGCTTTCCAGATTTTGTAATTCTGGGATTTCCTCTTTTCCGCTGCTTTTGCTCAAACAGCAGACGCAAGTAGAGTTCAGTGAGACTTAGCTGAAGCGCCACACACACGAGGCAGCAGGCCGGTGAGACGCCTGGTGCGGCGGTACAGCTTGCGGGCTGCGTGTTCCCTGTTGGTGTCTGATGTTCGGGGAGCCGTGTGTAAGGTTTTTACAAAGACAGTCCCTTTGAAGGCTCCACGGTGGTTAAGAACACACACTTGGCGTTTACAATGGGCCGAGGTTCAGATCCTGGCCCTGCAGCTTCCCTGTCCTGTCTCCTCGGGCCACAGGACTTCCTCTTGGTTTCTTCGTCTGGCAAAGGGGGTTGATGGCAGAAGCCGGGGCTGAGCTCTGAGGCTATGGAAGCGCGCTGCGTACACCAAAGCGTCTTCCGTAGCCGTGCACCAGGCGGCACCCGAGAGCTACCGCGGAGGCACCTGCGCTCCGGCCTGCCCCGGGTCAGCCAGCATGCTTGCAAGGGGAGAGATGCTTCCTGACCATTTTGCAGATGGCATGAACGTGCCTTCCATCTGCCCAAAGGTGACGGACAGTCATGCCGGGGAGGCTCCCGCCCCTCCTGATGCCCCTGGAGGCCTCAGCTCTCCCACACCCCTGGGCCACCCTGCCAGACTCGAGAGGCTTGCCGGCCCCGCCCCGGAGCCCTCTGCACGGGGCCGCCGCCTTCCAGACGGTGCTCGCATAACCCTGCAGGAAGACCCACGGCCCGAGCCTCTCCAAGATTCAGGTCAGTTCTGGACGGCGCGACTTGTGCCCTCCCCTCCCTGCCTGGGCCTGGGGGGGACAGGGTTCAGCGCCGAGGCATTTCCTTTCTCGGCCCGGCTTCTCTGCCCAGAGGCTTCTTTCTGGTCCTCCCTGGTGGAGGCAGGAAGCTCACCTTGGCCACACCAGCTGCCCGTCTGGACGGTCCCACCTGCAGCCATGGCCCCCTCCCCTCTTTGCCTGAAGCACCCCTGGAAGCCGTTCATAGCCACGGGCTGTGTGTGTCATCGGCACTGCTCGACTGCAGTCTCTCCCCCGTCAGTTCTAGAAGTGGGCTGGTTCATGAAGCTGCCACTCAGCATCGCTGCGTACTGTGTTAGCCTCCATTTCCGCACATTTGGACCATGTGGTTAATTAAAAGTCATTTTAGGCCGGCACCGTGGCTCACTAGGCTAATCCTCCGCCTTGCGGCGCCGGCACACCGGGTTCTAGTCCCGGTCGGGGTGCCGGATTCTGTCCCGGTTGCCCCTCTTCCAGGCCAGCTCTCTGCTGTGGCCAGGGAGTGCAGTGGAGGATGGCCCAAGTGCTTGGGCCCTGCACCCCATGGGAGACCAGGATAAGCACCTGGCTCCTGCCATCGGATCAGCGCGGAGCGCCGGCCACAGCGCGCCAGCTGCGGCGGCCATTGGAGGGTGAACCAACGGCAAAGGAAGACCTTTCTCTCTGTCTCTCTTTCTCACTGTCCACTCTGCCTTTCAAAAAAAGAAAAAGAAAAGAAAAGAAAAAGTCATTTTAAATTAATCTGAAATAATTCCTTGCAGTTGTGTCTTCTACCGACATTCACTGGCTGCTGCTTAAAGCATCCGTGTTTAAGTAGTCTGAGAGACACATCGACAGATGCATCTTATTTTTTTTTTTTTACATGCGGAGTTAGACAGTGAGAGAGAGACAGAGAGAAAGGTCTTCCTTCCGTTGGTTCAGCCCCCAAATGGCTGCTATGGCCGGCGCGCTGTGCCAATCCAAAGCCAGGAGCCAGGTGCTTCCTCCTGGTCTCCCATGTGGGTGCAGGGCCCAAGCACCTGGGCCATCCTCCACTGCACTCCCTGGCCACAGCAGAGAGCTGGACTGAAAGAGGAGCAACCGGGACAGAATCCGGTGCCCCAACTGGGACTAGAACCCGGGGTGCCGGCGCCGCAGTGGAGGATTAGCCTACTGAGCCGCGGCAGCAGCCCACTTCTTTTTTTTTTTTTTTTTTTTAAGACATTTATTTATTTGAAAGTCAGAGTTAGAGAGAGAAGGAGGGGCAGAGAGAGAGAGGTCTTCCATCCACTGGTTCACTCCCCAGATGGCTGCTATGGCCGGCGCGCTGCGCCAATCCGAAGCCAGGAGCCAGGAGCTTCTTCCTGGTCTCCCTGGTGGGTGCAGGGGCCCAAGCACTTGGGCCATCCTCTACTGCTTTCCCAGGCCACAGCAGAGAGCTGGAAGTGGAGCAGCCGGTACTCGAACTGGCACCCATATGGGACGCTGGCACTGTAGGCGGTGGCTTTACCCACTATGCCACAATGCCAGCCCCAGCTGCGTCTTTTTTAAAAAGTACTTATTTGAGAGGTGGAGAGACACAGGGAGCTGCTGTCCGCTGGTCCCATCCCCACCTGCCCATGAGCACTGAGAGCTCAGTGAGCCCTCACTGCTGCCCCCGGCTCTGCACTGACAGGGGTCTCCCGGGGGGACGTGGGCATGGGGGGCGGCGGCCTCCTCCGTGGCGCCTTACCTGCGAGGCTGACCGCCCGCCCGAGAGAAGTGATGCTCGCCGGCTGGAGCCAGCAGGGAGAGAGATCGCTTCTGTAAACAAACCAGCTCTGCCCCCAGCTCTGGGGCCGGCCTTTGCGTGCTGTGTGCCCTGCGTCTAACCGAGGGTGGCTTTTGGTCAGGGTTTGCCGTAGATGACCTGAACCTGGAACCCTCCACTCCCCAGGGCCAGGACACTGAGTGGGGAGGGGCTCATCTTTCCTGTGGAGCCCAGGAGTTGTCCAGGGTCCTGCCCCCACCCCCAGGCTGCACAGCTCTGTCTCTACGCCCTGACCTGGTGGAGCCGCCTCCTTTGGTTTCCTGGGCGCTGGGGGCTCTCCCTGAGCTAGTTCGGACCACCTCCTTCTCTCGCAGGTTAGCATCTGGCGAACCCCGGTTAAGTGCTCTGTCTAAATTTGGTGCTGTGGGTTTACCAGTGGAGGACGCCTTTATAAATCTAAATTCTGCCATCACTTGTGGTTGGTCATCATCTCTCAGCAGCTTTCTCCTCCAAATTTAAACGTTACATTCACACATCACGTAAATCGGCAAGCGTGGCTTAGTCCTGTGCCGGCACCACGCTGGTAACGGTGGCCAGAGCACCTGTCCTCAGACGCCAGCAGGACAAGGTGACCAGTCCTCCGCCCGCTCCTGGTCCCCCGTTCCAGGCCTGTGCGTCCGTCTCCCCCACAGCCCTCTCCAAGTCTTAGCTATCGCCACAGCTGGGACTCCCGGGCGGGTCTTGTTCCCCGGGGGTCTCTCAGTGGAGGATGGAGTGGTCAGAGACGGGACTCCCACAGGCTGGAGCATTTGCTGCTAGAGAATTCCTAGTGACCACAGACGGTGCCTGGAGAGTGAGGGTCAGAGGACAAGTCCCCCTCAGCGGTCACGGAGCGTGGTGGACTGCACATCGATAAGGAGCAGAGACGCCTCCAGACAGGCTTTTTGTTGGACTCCGCAGGAGAGGGGGCGTCCAGCGCTCAGCTGTCTCAGGAGGAGGTGAGAACAGACACGGTGCTTCCGTCGCGTGCCCACGCTGTCTGTCCTGGCTGCAGGCCGCCGTCCCCTGCTGGCGAAGATGGCCGTGCTCCGGCAGCTGGCACTGCTGCTCTGGAAGAACTACACCCTGCAGGTGGGTGTGGCCCAGGAGGGCGCTGGGCGGGGCACACGCGGGGCAGGACTGCTCCGTCAGCCGGGGGCTGCCTTTCCTTCCAGAAGCGGAAGGTGCTGGTGACCGCCCTGGAACTCTTCCTGCCGTTGCTGTTTTCCGGGATCCTGATCTGGCTTCGCTTGAAGATCCAGTCGGAAAACGTGCCCAACGCCACCGTCTACCCGGGCCAGTCCATCCAGGAGCTGCCCTTGTTCTTCAACTTCCCGCCACCAGGGGACGCCTGGGAGCTCGCCTACGTCCCTTCCCACAGTGACGCTGCCAGGGCCATCACTGAGTGGGCCAGGAGGGCGCTGGTGGTCAACATGAAAGGTGAGACCGGGGCACAGGGGTCCCTGCAGCCGCAGTGCCTAGCAACTCCTCTCCCGGCCGTGTCACCGTGGACCCCCGGGCACCTCTCTGTCCGACTCGACTCTCAGTTACGATGGGTTGGGGCCTGGCCAGCCGTCTGCCCAGAGCTGTGGGGGGCCAGGGAAGCAGTGCCTGGTTCTGGGGTGCGGCCGATGACAGCAGCGGAGACAGGAATCCCCAGGGATTCCTGAGCAGGCCCCAGCCAAGGGAAGCAGTGCAGCTGCGGGGGCAAACGCGGCCGAGCGCGTGGCCAGCCACCTTTTCTAGATGTGGCCCAGCTGTCGGCTTTGAAGAAGGGTGAGGGTTCGGGGTCGCCTGTCTGTGCCAGAGATGGCGGCTGGTTCAAGTCGTAGGGAAGGCTTACGGAGCCCTCAGAGATCTAGTTTCTGTCTGCAGAAGACCCGAAACTCCCAGGCCCCTCACGTGGACGGGCCGGGTGGGCAGCGGGCTCCCATGCTCTCTCCGCAGTCCGTGGCTTTCCCTCGGAGAAGCACTTTGAGGACTACATCAGGTACGACAACCGCTCCTCCAACGTGCTGGCCGCCCTGGTGTTCGAAAACGAATTCAGCCACAGCACGGACCCCCTGCCCCTGGCGGTGAGACTCGCGCTGCACCCGCCCTGCTCTGAAGTTGTCACACGGGTCATCAGGGCCTCAGCCCCCTCCCCGGGGCCGGTCCCCCTGTCCAGGCACCAGGGCCTCAGCCCCCTCCCCGGGGCCGGTCCCCCTGTCCAGGCACCAGGGCTCAGCCCCCTCCCTGGGGCCAGTCCACCCTGTCCAGGCACCAGGGCCTCATCCCCCTCCCCGGGGCCAGTCCACCCTGTCCAGGCACCAGGGCCTCAGCCCCTTCCCCGGGGCCAGTCCACCCTGTCCAGGCACCAGGGCCTCAGCCCCCTCCCCGGCGGCCAGTCCACCCTGTCCAGGCACCAGGACTCAGCCCCCTCCCCGGGGCCGGTCCCCCTGTCCAGGCACCTCTGTGTGCATGGGAGTAAACGTGAGACAGTCCTCTGGGTCCCACAGTGCCACCTCGATCCCTGCTGAAGGGGGCCTGATGACATTCAGCCTGGTCCGGAACAATCTAGAAAACCTGTCGGCCTGTACACACTGCCTTTCCACCCCTTTGGGTCCCTTGTTTACAAAAGGTTTTCCGTCTCCAGGCCTCTGGGTAGACTTGAGTAGGACGTCAGTCTGACCCAGAGGAGAAAGCAAAAGGAAAGACCTTTTTTTTGGTGCCTGCCTGGCAGCACTGAGATTGCAAAGCTGTCAGTCCCATCTCGGGTGGGGCGGGGGGCCCCAGTGATCCTGAGCAGGGGCCATCAGCCACGAGTCACCCGTGAGTGCGTGTTGTTAGGTGTCCCAGCGGTGTCCCGAGGGCTTCCCCCGCCCCGCATTCCAGGCACCTGGGACCTGCGGTGTTCTTGGGGGGGTGAGTTCAAGGTGTGACAGCTGTGGTGATGCCCCCCACCCCGACTTCTCCCGCGTTTGAGCAGGCGTCTGCTCCTCGGTCTGGAGCTCAGAACGCGCGTTGTCTGTCTGTCTCTGCAGGTGAAATACCACCTGCGGTTCAGTTACACGCGGAGAAACTACATGTGGACCCAGTCAGGCACCTTTCTCCTGAGAGACACCGAGGGCTGGCACACCAACTCCCTCTTCCCACTGTTCCCGAACCCGGGACCGAGGGAGCCTGCGTCGCCCGACGGCGGAGAGCCCGGTGAGAAGCGCCGGGGCACTGTCTGAGGGACGGGCCGCCTTCCTCTGCAGGAGCACCTGCCTTGCGGCCTGGGGAGGAAGAGCATCATGGATTGGCTCCTGGGAGTCTCGGATAACTCCGAAAACAGCCCGGGCTGTCTCCCCTGTCCTCCAGCGAGACGCTGGCGTCTCGGGTTTGAGGATGCTTTGGCTGGCGCCGAATCTTCTGGACCTGGCTTTGCATATCTCCCTCTCCCCCTGGCCGCCTCTGTGCACAGTTTCAGGGGCTTTTTAAGCTCCGCAGTCCTCACGTGTCTGACCCGTGGTTCAACCCACTGAGTGCGACTTGACTCTGAGCTGCATCTGGGCTGCTCCGGCACCCCGGCACTGCATGCGCTGCCCTGCCTGGCCTTGGCAGGCGCTTGGTGTGGTTGCCTCCTCTGAAGCTCGGTGTGTCTTGGAACCCAGCCAGGGAGAGCCGGGAAGTGACCAGGACCCGGCGCAAGAAGAAGCCCCTGGGCCGTGGCCAGCTGCAGGCTGTGGTCCAGGGTTCAGGGCGTTCTGAACTGGCCATTCCAGTTGTCTGGAGAACCCGTCTGGCAGGCAGCAGGGTCTGTGAGAGGTTTCAGTGGAGGGTGCACGAACGTCCTTCGTGGAGCAGCGTCTGAGACCTTAAGCAGGGGGGAGGCAGAGGGCGCTGTTCAGAGACGTCAGGGTCTGTCCTCGGGCTGACGTCCCACAGCAAGACCTCAGACCCTGAAGAGGGCCAGGCAGGGTGTGAGGTCTGAGGCACCCCAGAAGGCCCCAGACAGGTCCCCAAACCCAGGGCTCAGGACGGACCGTGTGCAGCTGTCCCTTGGGCCACTTGTGGCTGCAGCAGGAGACGCTGGCTCCTGAGCCCCGGGCTGGGCTGGGGGCTCCTCATCCCCCTCCCGTTAGGGATAACTTCCAAAGCTTAGAACACGTCGGAAGACATCCCCAGGGTAAAGGCTGGCAGACTTCAGAGCAAGCTCAGAGTTTTCCAGAAGAGAAGAAGCCGCAACTGGATCTTAGAGCAAGGGGAGACCAGGGAGACCTGTGGCAGGTGACGGAGGCGGGCAGACGTCTTGTGATGGGGACTCTGGATCTAGAGCAAGGGGAGACCAGGGAGACCTGTGGCAGGTGACGGAGGCGGGCAGACGTCTTGTGATGGGGTCTCTGGATCTTAGAGCAAGGGGAGACCAGGGAGACCCTCTGGCAGGTGACGGAGGCAGGCAGACGTCTTGTGATGGGTCTCTGGATCTTAGAGCAAGGGGAGACCAGGGAGACCTTGTGGTAGGTGACGGAGGCGGGCAGACGTCTTGTGATGGGGTCTCTGGATCTTAGAGCAAGGGGAGACCAGGGAGACCCTGTGGCAGGTGACGGAGGCAGGCAGACGTCTTGTGATGGGGACTCTGGATCTAGAGCAAGGGGAGACCAGGGAGACCTTGTGGCAGGTGACGGAGGCGGGCAGACGTCTTGTGATGGGGACTCTGGATCTTAGAGCAAGGGGAGACCAGGGAGACCCTGTGGCAGGTGACGGAGGCGGGCAGACGTCTTGTGATGGGGTCTCTGGATCTTAGAGCAAGGGGAGACCAGGGAGACCCTGTGGCAGGTGACGGAGGCGGGCAGACGTCTTGTGATGGGGTCTCTGGATCTTAGAGCAAGGGGAGACCAGGGAGAACTTGTGGCAGGTGACGGAGGCGGGCAGACGTCTTGTGATGGGGACTCTGGATCTTAGAGCAAGGGGAGACCAGGGAGACCCTGTGGCAGGTGATGGAGGCAGGCAGACGTCTTGTGATGGGGTCTCTGGATCTAGAGCAAGGGGAGACCAGGGAGACCCTGTGGCAGGTGACGGAGGCGGGCAGACGTCTTGTGATGGGGACTCTGGATCTAGAGCAAGGGGAGACCAGGGAGACCCTGTGGCAGGTGACGGAGGCGGGCAGACGTCTTGTGATGGGGACTCTGGATCTAGAGCAAGGGGAGACCAGGGAGACCCTGTGGCAGGTGACGGAGGCGGGCAGACGTCTTGTGATGGGGACTCTGGATCTAGAGCAAGGGGAGACCAGGGAGACCCTGTGGCAGGTGACGGAGGCGGGCAGACGTCTTGTGATGGGGACTCTGGATCTTAGAGCAAGGGGAGACCAGGGAGAACTTGTGGCAGGTGACGGAGGCGGGCAGACGTCTTGTGATGGGGACTCTGGATCTTAGAGCAAGGGGAGACCAGGGAGACCTGTGGCAGGTGACGGAGGCGGGCAGACGTCTTGTGATGGGGTCTCTGGATCTTAGAGCAAGGGGAGACCAGGGAGACCCTGTGGCAGGTGACGGAGGCGGGCAGACGTCTTGTGATGGGGACTCTGGATCTAGAGCAAGGGGAGACCAGGGAGACCTTGTGGCAGGTGACGGAGGTGGGCAGACGTCTTGTGATGGGGACTCTGGTACCCTGCAGCCACCTGTTCCACCCCAGGCCCATTTTGCCCCCGCTGCCCCCCGGATGTTCATGTCTTGGGCCCATTAATGCCCCGATGAGAATTCAGTGCCCAGGGCTGTTCTCTGTGGTTTATTTATGACCACAGACACAGCATGGGGAGGAAGACCAATCGCAGGTGATGGCTGGTGCCGGGCAGCCACCAGCCAGGAGGACAAAGGGTGCAAGGATGCACCCCTGCCACCTCCCGAGAGAACTGTGCCAGCACGTGGCAGCCAGGCGCTTGTAGGACAGGGCCCGAGCTCAGCTGTGTGGCGACTTCCCGGGCCTCTGTGTCCCCATCTGTCCAAGGGGGCAGAGCAGCTGGCGGCGATGAGAATTCACTCCCGTCCAGCCCTGGCCTCAGCACGCAGCAGTCGACGCTCATTGAGCGCCTGCTCTGACTGCAGCCACAAGAAGGCTGAGCCAAGGGGACAGCAGAAGTGCGCACATGGCAGCCCCACACTGGCCGTGCGTGGGCGGCTGGGCCTTCGCTCTTTGGGAGGCTGGAGCCCAGGACTTCAGGTATTCTGAGTCACTGCACTGTGTAACCGAGGGCGCCATGCCACCCACTCCTGTGGCCTGAGTCCCCTCTGTCCCGAGGCAGGCGCAGGGACGTTACAGAGCACACAAGCCTCGTGTGACCTCGGCCGGCACAGCCGCAGTCCCCCCCGACCAGCGTGGTCCACAGCCTCGTCCCCGGAACCTGTGACTGCCGGGTGACGTGGAGCTCAGGATGGCAGGGTGGTCGCCAGCTGCCCCCGTAGGCCCAGCATCATCCCTGGGCCCTTGAAAGCAAGCAAGGGGTGGAAGAGAGGCCACAGGGGCGGGACCCGGGGACGCTGCCCTGCAAGCTCTGTAGCTCAGTGAGGCCCCTGCGCGGCTCCGACCCCCAGACTCAGCAGGGCCTGCCGTTCTCAGCTGCCACGGGCACGGCGATCCTGGGGACACTCCTCCACCCCCACCCCTTGGAGGTGCCTTTCAGAGCGCCGCCCTCCACCTCCGCCTGCCCTGCCGACGTTCTTTTTGCAGCTCCCAGACTGCTAGGGGTCATCCTCTCAGCTGCTGTGGGTGTGGGATGTGTCTCCCCCGCTTCTCCGGGCAGTGCAAGGCACCCCGGGGTCCGCAGAGGGGGCATCGGGCAAAGTCCCTCTGTGGCCCCTCCAGGGATGCCCCTGCACAGCTGGGCGCTGGCGGCTCTCCCGGTGAGCAGCACCGAGATGTGGCTTTCCCGACCCCGGTTGTCCTCTGCTCCACACCCAGGGTACATCCGGGAGGGCTTCCTGGCCGTGCAGCACGCCGTGGACAGAGCCATCATACACTATCACGCCAACGCCTCTGCCCAGCAGCTCCTGCAGCAGCTCACGGTGACCGTGAAGAGGTTCCCGTACCCGCCCTTCATCTCCGACCCCTTCCTGGTGGCCATCCAGTACCAGCTGCCCCTGCTGCTGCTGCTGAGCTTCACCTACGCCTCGCTTACCATCATCCGGGCGGTGGTGCAGGAGAAGGAGCGCAAGCTGAAGGTGAGCCCGCGTGCTCTGGGGGGAGGGTGCCGCTGGGAGGCCCGGTCCTGGTTTCCAGGCTGCCCCGCCGTGCACCCACACCCACTGCTCTGTGGCTCCCGCCGGTCTTGGGGCTTCCTTGAAATCAGGCCGCGTGTCTGGGTTTTCAGGCCCTGGGAGAGCGTGCCGGTTCCTGTGTGGCGCGCTCAGGAGGGAAGGGTGGCCCTGGAGCTGCGTGGTGCATCGCGACAGGCCCTGGCCGACAGTGCCAGCTGCACGATGTTGATTTTGCTCTGTTGGACGGTGACGGCTGAACGGGAGGCTAACTAGCACCGTGTGCGGATCAGGGGCCACTGTGCTGCAGACTTGGGCGTGAGTGAGTGGGGAGTGAAGCCGTGAAGGGCACCATGGTGTCTCCCGAGGAGTCTTCAGAGCCCGCGGGAAATGCGTCTTGCGGGAAACCAGCCGTGGGTTTCAAGCACCTCTCGGTCCCGTTTTCTCGGAGCCTCCTGAAGCGTGCCACGTGGCCACGCGGCCTCGATAAAGACCACCGGGGTGAACTTGGCGCCTGCCGTCACCCGGGAGTCGCTCAGCTTCCTCCGCTGCAAATGTCCACGTGCCACTGAGAGCCTTCTCAGGGCAGGAGTCTGTAACGACTGAGGTCGTAAAAGGCCGGGAAAGCCGACGGGAGCACGGGGGTCCGCTGGGTGCTGTGACGAACCTGACCGAGGCGGCCGTAGAGCAGGCTGCACCTCAGTCACAAGCGCAGACCCACGGGTGAACCAGGTAGGGCAGGCGCTCACCCGGCGGCTGAGTCTGCGCAGTAGCCGCACTCCCTCCTGCCAGTGGGGCAGTGCATAGGACGGGGAGGGGGCCGGGCGGGATTCCTTGCGCCCTGCCACCTGGCTGCTGCCTGCAGGCCACGGCGTGGGTGTCCAGGTCACAGCCGCACTCGCGTGTGCGGGGCTGCAGGTGTGACGTGACGCAAGCCCCCCCCCCCCCCCGCAGGAGTACATGCGCATGCTGGGGCTGGACAGCTGGCTGCACTGGAGCGCATGGTTCCTCATGTTCTTCCTTGTCCTCCTCGTCGTGGTCTCCTTCATGACGCTGCTCTTCTGCGTCAAGGTGAGCGTGGTCCCCGTGGCGGCGGAGCAGCCGGGGTGCCGGCGCAGTGTGGAGCCCTGGGCTGCGTCCTTGGTGACTGTGGATGTTTGGGCCTCCCCCGCCCCCGGTCTGCCCCGTGCCCCTGCAGGTGAAGACGGGCGTGGCCGTGCTGACCAACAGTGACCCCTCCCTGGTGCTGGCCTTCCTGCTCTGCTTCGCCACCTCTTCCATCTCCTTCAGCTTCATGGTCAGCACCTTCTTCAGTAAAGGTCAGTGGTCTGGCTGCCCTGGACCGGAGACCGTGGACGACCAGGTCTCGGGGAAGCCGGGGGCTTGTCTGGGCTGTGGGAGGTTAAGGGGTCCCCGCATCTGAGTGGAGGTGAGCCAGGCACTGAGTTACGGCAGAGCAGTGGCGGGGAGAGGCAGGGACGGCGGTGTGTGCGGCAGGCCACAGGGCTACAGGGCAGGCCAGCGAGGGAGCCTCACAGGATGGCGCTGAAAACAGGCCAGAGGCCAGAGCACACGGGCGGGCCCGGGCAGGAGAGTGCGGGGTCGGGCGGAGGGCCTGGTGAGCTCGGACGTCCGGCGGCCTCGTGCTGCCCAGTGAGCTCCGATGTCCAGCAGCCTCGTGCCACCCGGCGTGCCCCGACTTCCGGCGGCCTCGTGCTGCCTGAGCGGTGCCTCTGTCCAGCTCCGTTCCCTCTGCGCCGTCTTCCAGGGACTGATGGCGTTTCCCGCGGTACCTCTTATCCCGCGCTTCGGAGGGTGTAGATAGTGCCTCTGTTCCAGCGTCCGCCTCATACCCCACACACACACACACACACACACACACACACGGCGTCCGTGCGAGCCACTGAGCTGCCTGCCTTGTCCCGCTTCCTCCCAGCTCTGACTGGCACCTTCCCACACACGGCGTCCTCGTTAGCACCGCCCGGGCGTCTCACTGTGTCTGGTCCACGTGACCCCTGCGGGAAATGCGGGCAGTTTGCTGCCAGCCGCCCCCCGCGCACCTGCTCCTCTGACTCACTCTATTGTCGTTCCCTGGGGAATGGTTCTTTGACTGGCGTGGGTGAGCGGTTGCTCAAGTGTTTTTGGACTCTGTATGCCCAAAGGCGGCTTTATTCTGCCTCCCTCCTGAGCGGACGGCAGGTTGGTCGGGCAGCCATCGCTGTCCGAGCCCACGGCCATCCCTGTTGGCAGGAGCCTGGCGCTGGCCTGGGTGCGTGGGTGCTATGATCTGAAGGCTCCTGCCCGCCCGCCCTCAGGGCCCATTGGATCCTGCTGCCAGCATCGCTGGAATGCTCTCCTCTTGGGCCTTGGCTCCAGCCTCTCTGTTGTCCTTAGTGCCCTTTACCTCTGTGGCTGGTGCGTGTGTGCGTGCGGGTGTGTGGGCAGTGGGGTGGGCGCTGCCTGTGTCTCCTTAGCCGTCCCAAGTGCACACTACAGTGCATTCACACTGTAGAGCGGCCATCACCACTGCCCCGCTCCAGACTTTCCCATGGCTCCCAGCTGAAACTCTGGCCCCGCCGCCCCTCCCTGTGTCCCTGGGAACCATGGCTCCTCCTTGTCCAGGTGAGTGTGACGGCCCAGGTGGAATCGCACAGCGTCTGTCCTGTCGGGACGGCCGGTCTCACCTAGCACCGAGTGTGCGGATCCCTCCCCTTCTGCAGCTGGAGGACAGTCCACAGCCAGAGGCCCTCCTGTGTGCCTGGTCGTCTGTGTGTGAGCTGCTCTGAACGGTGCTCTGAGAGCGTGGAAACACCTGTCCAGTCCTCCTGGCTGTGGCCCGGCGGGGCTGTGGCCGGGCCAGGCAGCAAGTCTGTGTTTAACGGCCCATGGAGCAGCCGGAGTTGGCACCACAGTTCGCCAGGGTTCCTTCTTCCCCACACCTCGCCAGCATGTCTGTTCTGTGCTCGGCATCCTGTGGGCAAGAGGAGGCATCGCCCATGCCGCCCAGCCCGGCCTGCCCCTGGCTCCTATGTGTGCTTTGACAAACCTCTCCTAGCGGATCCTGGCCTGCCCGCCCACCCCCCCCCCCCCGCCTGTGCGTGCTCAGTGCGCATCCTGCAGACGCGGCTTTCGTTCCGAGACGGTGGTCGTGTTTTGTGAACCCTCGGTCGGCTCGCACACATCCCCTGGTCTTGCTTCTTCACCTGGTTTTTGGGGGAAACCCTTCCTGTTTGGGGGAAGCGTCTCTCCGTCCCACGGCCGGCTTATTCTGTGTCTTGTTTGCTCACTCTGATGCCCGTGGAGCCCTCTGAGCGTGTCCGCGAGCCCAGAGGTGGGGCTGCAGCTGAGCCGTCCGGGGAGTCAGACGCACGCCCGGCAGCCTCCGCCGTCTCAGCCCCAGAGAGCCCAGTTCTCAGGCTGTGTGTCCCCCGCCTCTGCGGCAGCTCCACCCTTCCCGCTGCCCGCCCCTGGACTCGTCCTTGCCTGTGGACGATCTCACAGGAGCAGGAGGGACAGATTTCAGTCCAGCTGCTGGGGCTCCTTCATCCTAAGACCCTTTGTGTCCTTAAAAATTGAGTTCACCAAAGTGCTTTTCTTTCTTTGTATTCTTAAGGTCTGTTTGTTTAAAGGCAGAGTCACAGAGAGAGAGAATCTTTCATTTGTTGGTCCACTCCCCGAGTGGCTACAACAGCTAGTCTAGCCAGGCCAAAGCCGAGAACCAGAGCTCCACCTAAGTCTCCACGGGGGTGGCTGGGGCCCAAGTGTTTGGGCCGTCTTCCACTGCTCTCCCAGGCACGTTGGAAGTGGATCCACCCACGTGGGATGCCGGCGTCACAGGTGGCAGCTTAAACTGCCGAGCCATAATGCCGGCCCAAAGGGCTTTTCCTATGTGACATATCTGTCTGTATTTATTCTAGAGCAATGAATGTAAGAAAATCTAGATTTTTTCAATTTAAGGGATAGCCACCGTAAACCTGCTGTAAGTTTACATACATGTGCAAAACGGCCATGTTTCCCTCGAGTTAGTGAGGCGTGTGCCCGTCTCACATTCCTGCCACCCTTGGTGGTGTCTGGGTTCTCCCTGTGCCCAGGGCATTCACCAGACACGGACGTGCAGCTGGGAGGGGCTCAGCGCGGGGTGCGAGCTGGGGACTCGGTGAGTGAGTGAAGGAACAAGTGGACCGGCAGGAAGTGAGGCAGCGTGGGGAGCAGGTGTGTGGTGATGTCGGAGGCAGCTGGGCTGTGGGGGTCCCAGGGTGGGACTAGGTGTAGCCCCAGGCAGGCGCTGTCTCAGGGGAGAGGAGGCAGCAGGCTGAGTACTGGGACGCCTGTCCCCAGGTGGACAGCTGGCACAGGGGTCAGCAGCTCCTCCCACCGGTGGCTTCCTGCACCCTGTGACCGTGCACACCCACGCACTATGCTGCCCTCTCGCCCGCAGCCAACATGGCAGCAGCCATAGGCGGCTTCCTCTACTTCTTCACCTACACCCCCTACTTCTTTGTGGCACCTCGATACAACTGGATGGCGCTGAGCCAGAAACTCCTCTCCTGCCTCCTGTCCAACGTGGCCATGGCCATGGGAGCACAGCTCATAGGCAAATTTGAAGCCAAAGGTGAGTGTTGTCCTCTTTCCCTCGTGGGAAGTGCGGCCGGCGGTGGCCACTGGGGACGGCCACGGCCAGAGATGGCTGCCGGGGCTGAGCGGGTGCAAGGGCGCTGCACAGAGCAGCCGTGGGAGCTGCAGTCCGGGGCAGTCCCAGAGCCCGCAGAAACCACGGGGCGTGGGCCGGGGCCTGGGGCTCAGCGGGCAAAGGGCAGGATGCCCGGTGGCAACTGTGTCTGATGGCTTTTTTAATTAATTTAATTTGAAAGGCATAGTTACAGAGAGAGAGGGAGACATACAGAGAGAGAGAGAGAGAGAAGGAAAGATCTCCCATCTTCTGGTTCACTCCCCAATGGCAGAGTGGAAACCAAGAGCCTGGAACCTCTTGTGGGTCTCCCATGTGGGTGCAGGGGCCCAAGCACCTGGGCCGTCCTCCACTGCCTTCCCAGGCACATTAGCAGGGAGCTGGGTCAGAAGTGGAGCAGCCGGGACTTGAACTGGTGCTTACAGGATACCAGTGTTACAGACCATGGCTTAGCCCTCTGCACCACAGCGCTGAACCCTCTGAAGGCCTTGGTCAATGCAGAGCCCTCGGTCAGGGTAGACCACAGCCCCTCCCTACTCCCCCAGGACCTCCTGCAGCCGTGTGATGAGGGCAGGGAGGCCCAGGAGAGAAGTGTGAAGCCAGGAATACACGTTTTCCTTGTCCTTTGTAGAATTTCCTGATGGCTAAGACGTCAGGAGGGCCGGACAGGACGCCTCCTTGGCTGACTGCAGTGGGCGCTGGGTTTCAGCAGAGGGAGTCCGGCCTTCTGGACGGGTGGGGGAGGGCGCCTGTGTAGCCCCTCTCCTCCTCTCTCTCCGGAGGTGGAGGACAGGCCCCATTTCATTTCCAAGCTTCCCCAACCCCTCTCCCAGAAAGGCTTTGCAGAGGCAGGAGGCTGCCGCTGGGGCCAGGCCTCTCTGCTCCTTGCTCTGCTTCCAAGAGGAGACTGAGAATGGTGTGGGCGTGGGGGGCCCTTGCTGTGCTGGCCTCCGCCCCCCCGGGCAGCCTCCCCTCCCCAGGGCTGAGCCGCACTCCCTGCCCTTCCCCGTGCAGCAGTCCTCCGTAGGCCGAATGCTCTCCCCTCCTGCAGCCGTGTGTCTTAGGCCGTCTGTGCTGCCACACAAGGACACATGGGACCAGGCAGTTTATAAAGAACAGAGCTGTATGGAGCTGGGAAGTCCCAGGTCACGGCGCCCGCAGGTGCAGCGTCTGGTGAGGCTCAGCCTGTGCTCCCAGGACGGCGCCTGGAAGAACCCTGGTCCCCACACAGCAGGTGCCCGTAGGAGAGAGCCCGCCCCCATAAGGCCTTCGAGAGCAGCACCAAACCTATTTGAGGTGGGGTTTGGGTTTGGACGCGTGGGCTGGGAGGTGCCCTGAGACCCCGGCATGGTGCAGCTCCCGTTGCAGCTGTGCAGGGAGCTCCCAGTGTTGCTGTGTCTAGCGAGAGTTTCCCTTCCGCTGACCGAGGCCTCCAGCACTGCAACTTCTGAACGCGTGTGTGCCCGTGCGCAGGGGCGCGTGACCAAGTGCAGACGAGCATTGTCCGGGGTGCAGATGCTTTGTAAAAGCCATTTCCAAAGGGAGGCCTTCCCCCCAAAGTTCTGCAGTGAGTTTCCATGAGCAGAGATCTCTTGGGGCCTGAGGGTGGATGCTGGCCTGGCTGGAAGGTAGCCAGTTCTATCCGGTGCCTGGAACCTCGGGACACACAGGGACCGTGACCTTGACAAACCACGGAGAGATGAAATGTCGTGGACTCCGTTAGATGGCACTTTTTACATGTGTGCATGTGTGTGTGTTTACATGTATATGTGTTTACATGTATGTGTGTTTATGCACCTCTGTACTGGTACATGTGTGCATGTTTATGTGTGTTTCCACACACATACGCTGTGTGCATGTGGGTTTTTTTTAAGTTTTATTTATTTGAAAGAGTTACAGAGATAGGTAGAGATAAGAGAGAGAGAAGTCTTCTATCCATTATTTCACTCCCAAATGGCTGTTCCAGCTACAGCTGAGCCGCTCTGAAGCCAGGAGCTTCTTCTGGGTCTCCCACATGGGTGCAGGGGCCCAGACATTGGGCCGTCTTCTGCTGCTTTTCCAGGCACATTAGCAAGGAGCTGAGTTGGAAGTGAAGCAGCTGGGACTAGAACCTGCACCCGTACGGGATGCCAGCGCTGCAGGCGAGGGCTTCACCCCTCTGCACCACAGTGCTGGCCCTGTGCATGCATGCGTGTGTGTGTGTGCGTGTGTGTGTGTGTGTGTGAGAGAGAGAGAGAGAGAGAGGGAGGGAGATCAACTCAGTCTGAGCCTGTCTAGTCAGTAGTGAGCTTTGGCTGGCTATATCACACAGTTTTGTGACTGCTGCTGTCTTAACGACTTGGAGAAAGTTGCCAGACCTGTTAGAAAGCTAGGCAGGCAAGAGTCCTGCCGCCTTCGCAGAGACTGGCAGGGTCACATGTGTGACATGGGGCTTCAGGGTGCCTGGGCCCTCCCCGCCTGCCCAGTGCCGGCTGGTCTCCCGGTGCACTCTGTAGGCACGGGCATCCAGTGGCGAGACCTCCTGAGTCCGGTCAGCGTGGACGATGACTTCTGCTTTGGCCACGTGCTGGGGCTGCTGCTGCTGGACTCCGTGCTCTATGGCCTGGTCACCTGGTACGTGGAGGCCGTCTTCCCGGGGCAGTTCGGCGTGCCGCAGCCGTGGTACTTCTTCATCATGGTGAGTGCCCGCGCCCTCCTTGTCCATCTGCTCACCGCGGCAGGGTGGGTCCCCGGCACTGGGGTGGGGGTCCCCTCCAAGCCCCTGACGCACGATGCCTGCTTGGGCTGGGAGAGAAAACCCTGCCCGGTGTCCAGGGCAGTGAACGGTGTGTCCCCAGGGCCCTGGGATGGGTTCAGAGAGAGGTGTGAGCCCTTCCCCCGCAGTGGCCCAGCAGAGGGGACGCCCACCGGCAGCCCTGCTGCCCCCAGCCACAACGATGCAGTGTCTTGGGCAGGCGGCCACGCGGCTGGAGAAGCGAGAGCGTCCCACCCCAGGAGGCGCTAACGCCTGGCACCCCACACCCTGTGGCCCCTGGGGCCTGAGCTGCATCTGCTTTACCAAGTGGGGTTGTGTGGTAAAACGTGGGTGAAATTTGCTTTTTGAGGCCGGCGCCGCGGCTCACTAGGCTAATCCTCCACCTTGCGGCGCCGGCACACCAAGTTCTAGTCCCAGTCGGGGCGCTGGATTCTGTCCCGGTTGCCCCTCTTCCAGGCCAGCCCTCTGCTGTGGCCAGGGAGTGCAGTGGAGGATGGCCCAGGTGCTTGGGCCCTGCACCCCATGGGAGACCAGGATAAGTACCTGGCTCCTGCCATCGGATCAGCGCAGTGTGCCGGCCGCAGCGCACCAGCCGTGACGGCCATTGGAGGGTGAACCAACGGCAAAGGAAGACCTTTCTCTCTGTCTCTCTCTCTCACTGTTCACTCTGCCTGTCAAAAAAAAGAAAAAAGAAATTTGCTTTTTGTGAAACCTAATAATACATCTTAGATGCTTTAAATGCATATACTTTAAGTAGAGCTTTAGGATTTTATCTAAACATACATAAACATTTTTGTTTTATGTGTTTTTTTAAGATTTATTTTATTTATTTGAAAGGCAGAGTGACAGAGAGAGGGAGAAACAGAGAGAGATATTCCAGCTTCTGGTTCACTCCCCAATTGGCTGCAACAGTCAGGGATGGGCCAGACCAAAGCCAGGAGCCAGGACCTTCCTCCAGGTCTCCCACGCAGGTGCAGGGGCCCAAGGACTTGGGCCATCTTCTACTGCCTTCCCAGGCCACAGCAGAGAGCTGGATCAGAAGTGGAGCAGCCGGGACTCGATCTGGCATCCATATGGGAGGCTGGCACTGCAGGCGGTGGCTTTACCCACTGTGCCACGGTGCCGGCCCCCAGGGTCACTTCTCTCGTCATTCCTTGATTTGACGAGTATTGATATTACTGCATTTCACCAAATCCGGTGATGCCGATTGCCAGAAGCACCTGTTTCTCATCACTTAGAAACATCCTGCAGCTAAGCCACGGTGCTTTGTAACGAAAGACACGTTCTGATTTGAAAGCCGCATCCCGTGTGGGACCTGTGTCCCTGCACCCCAGTGGAATGTGGTGTCCCAGGGCTGTGGCTGAACAAGCCACCACCGCTCCGGGCTCGCCGTCTGGTGAACGCCTTTCCCAGCGCCCTGCCCACACAGCCGTGCTATCAAGGGGTCTCTGTAGGCACCAGGCTGCCCTAAGGGCCGAGTGTGGGGTCGGTGGTGGGTTCCGGCCCCCGGCACTGACCCTGCTGCCTGGTGGCCGGAGACGGGGTGGGTAGAGGCTTCCTCACAGCAGAGGGGGGCTCGGCCCCCTGGCCTCTCGCTGGTCTTCAGGGTCCCAGCGCAGCTTGGGTGAGGACGCAGCTGGGGGAGGCACTAGACGGGGCTCCTGGCCTGGACCGTGCAGTCGCCTCTCCCTGTGTCAACGTCCCGCTGACACACGCCTCTCCCTGTGTCACAGCGGGCCTCATCACATCAGAAGAGCGAGTGTCGCAGAGCAGTCGACTAGGGAGAGGGCTGGGCTTGGTCTCGGGTGCCTGGAGGGCTGGGGTGTGGTCGAACACTGATGCGTGTTTGCCGTGACGTGTGCTTGTTGCCTTGTTCACCACACACACCACGACACGTCTGCCCCCGCTCAGCCCTCGTACTGGTGTGGGAGCCCGCGGGCAGCCTTGGGGAAAGAAGAGGACGCCGACCCCGAGAAGGCTCTCCCCACGGAGCACTGTGAGGCCGAACCCGAGGCCCTGGTGGCCGGCATCAAGATCAAACACCTGTCCAAGGTACCACTTCCCTGGGGGCCACCAGCAGGTGCTCTCCGACCGCTGTCCAGGCACAGCCCACGTGCCCTTGTGTGTTGGCAGTGCCCGGCATGGGGTCAGCACTCACTTTCCTGGCTGTACCTCCTCCCAGCTTCTCCGTAATGCTGATTCTGCTTAGCCATGCTGGACACCTTGGCCTCCTGGGTCCTCTGGTCCCTGAGGGACACTGAGGCACTTGTAGGATGCATGGGAGGTGGGAGTGGCAGGAAGAAGCAGCCGCTGTCCGAAACTTCACGCCCAGGCTCTCTGGTTGGGCGATGCTGGGACAAGCCTTCCAGAGGGGGCAGGAGGGCTGTGGAGTGAGCCCCCAAGGGCCCCGGAAGTCCAGAGCGGCCTCTGCCTTTCCCACAGGTGTTCCGCGTGGGGAACAAGGACAGGGCAGCGGTCAGAGATCTGAACCTGAACCTGTACGAGGGGCAGGTGACTGTCCTGCTGGGACACAATGGCGCGGGGAAGACCACCACCCTGTCCATGCTCACAGGTGAGGGCCGGCTCCCCCCTCCGCCTACTCCCAGCCACCAGGAGTAAGCCCCAGCCCACAGGCCCAGGGGGACACGCAGTGACCCTCGCCCCTCCAGCTCTGTGAACCAAAGGCTGACTGGAACCAGACAGGAGCAGGTCCGCCCCCTGGTGATCATGGCCCGGCCCTGGCCTGTCACCCCGGCTCTGAGGTTGGCACAGGCTCAGCTCTGGGGCGAGGCTCGGTGCAGGCGATTTGCTCGGCACACGCACATGACTCAAAGGAGCCACTGTTGGGTGTGTGCTTCTCATCTCTGGCCGGCCGGGGTGCCCTGGAGCGGGGCTGTGTCCCCCCCCCCCCGCCCTCCTCACAGCTGCAGGCCCCTCACAGCCCACTGTGGCGGTCAGCAGGGTCAGCAGGCCTGTCTCTCGTGGGCAAGGTCCTTGGGTTCAACAAAAGGAGCTGTGTGCTGAGGCAGGGGCTCCTTCTGCCTGGTGCCGGTGAGTTAAGTCTCATGCGGGGCTGGGGATCTTCTGCTTGGCCCCAGGTCTCTTTCCCCCCACCAGCGGACAGGCGTACATCAGCGGGTACGAGATTTCCCAGGACATGCCCCAGATCCGGAAGAGCCTGGGCCTGTGCCCCCAGCACGACGTCCTGTTTGACAACCTGACCGTGGAAGAGCACCTCTCCTTCTACGCCCAGGTGAGCCGCCGGGCGGGACCGCAGAGGTGCCGGTGCCGGTGCCGGCAGGCCCAGGCTTCACCTGCCTGGCGTCCAGGCCCTCTTAGGGAGAGCTGTTCTGGAAGGGCTGGGCTAAGGGCGGGCAGACTCCAGCAAAGCGGCGCCGAGGGAGGACTTCTCCCAGGCCGGGGCCTTTGGGCGGACAGGGTCAGCCTCCCGCCAGAAAGGCCTGCCTCACGCCCCTTGGTCCTGTGGTCTCAGCTGAAAGGCCTGTCGCCCCACAAGTGCCCCGAGGAAGTCAAGCAGATGCTGCACGTGCTGAGCCTGGAGGACAAGCGTGACTCCCGCTGCCGGTTCCTGAGCGGGGGGATGAAGCGCAAGCTGTCCGTCGGCATCGCCCTCATCGCGGGCTCCAAGGTACGCAGCACGGGCCAGGGATCTGCAGGCACTGGGCACAAGCCGGGGACAGCAGGGCCCCGGGGACGGCGGGCCGTGGAGCTCAACCCCGCCGGGCCCGGGTCGTGCCTCTGCCCACCAGGTGCTGATGCTGGACGAGCCCACCTCGGGCATGGACGCCATCTCCAGGAGGGCTGTCTGGGACCTGCTGCAGCAGCAGAAGAGCGACCGCACCATCCTGCTGACCACCCACTTCATGGACGAGGCCGACCTGCTGGGGGACCGCATCGCCATCATGGCCAAGGGGGAGCTACAGTGCTGCGGGTCACCGCTGTTCCTCAAGCAGAAATACGGTGAGCGCGGGAGGCGGGCAGGCGGTCTGGCCTCTGTCCAGGATGGGGTCAGTGCCTTACGGTGAGCGCAGGAGGTAGGTGGGCGGTCCGGCCTCTGTCCTAGGACAGGGTCAGTGCCTTACGGTGAGCACGGGAGGTGGGTGGGTGGCCCAGCCTCTGTCCTAGGACAGGGTCAGTGCCTTACGGTGAGCACAGGAGGTGGGTGGGCGGTCCGGCCTCTGTCCTAGGACAGGGTCAGTGCCTTATGGTGAGTGCGGGAGGTGGGGGGGGCAGGCGGTCCAGCCTCTGTCCTAGGACAGGGTCAGTGCCTTACAGTGAGTGCAAGAGGCGGCCGGGCGGTCCAGCCTCTGTTCTAAGACAGGGTCAGTGCCTTACGGTGAGCACGGGAGGCGGGTGTGCAGGCGGTCCAGCCTCTGTCCAGGACAGGGTCAGTGCCTTACAGTGAGCACAGGAGGTGGGTGGGTGGTCCAGCCTCTGTCCTACAGGGTCAGTGCCTTACGGTGAGCACGGGAGGCGGGCGGGCGGTCCGGCCTCTCTCCTACAGGGTCAGTGCCTTACGGTGAGCGCGGGAGGCAGGCGGGCAGTCCGGCCTCTGTCCTAGGACAGGGTCAGTGCCTTACAGTGAGCACGGGAGGCAGGTGTGCGGGCGGTCCGGCCTCTGTCCTACAGGGTCAGCGCCTTACAGTGAGCGCAGGAGGCGGGCGTGCGGGCGGTCCGGCCTCTGTCCTACAGGGTCAGTGCCTTACAGTGAGCGCGGGAGGCGGGTGGGCGGTCCAGCCTCCATCCTAGGATGAGTTCAGTGCTATACGGTGAAGGTGGGAGGTGGGCAGGCGGTCAATGCCACTGGCCTGCTGTGCACGGGCAGCTGCCCACTGTTGGTGTTTGTGAAGGGCCCTTCTTGGACTCAAGGCCCGTGTAGGGAGAACCCAGGCCCAGGTGGAGGGGCCGTGAGGACGAGGAGGGAGTGGAGCAGAAACGATTCATTGAGGGTCAGTGCCAGGGCCACTGAGAACAGCAGTGCCCTCGCCAACACGGCAGCTCCCACGTGAGCGTGGCTCCCGCACCGCCCTGGACCAGGGGGTGGCGACTTAGATCAGGACCCAGGCCTTCCTTCTCAGGGTCACCTCCTGGTCCGTCGTGGTGCTGTCGTGTGTCTAGCCCCCCACATTCCCTTCCTTTAGAGCACCCCTGGGGCTCTGGCCTCTCTGTGACCAGCGCACAGCCCTCTTGACCGGAGGGTGCCCCGGTGTGGTCAGTAGCAGGCTGGAAGGGCCCCTTGTCCGGGGGGCCACTTACAGTGAAGATACTAAGGCTTCTTTTGTTAACAAGAAATGGGGGCGCGGGCCTCAGGAGCCAAGGGGCCGTCTGCGCCTCAGCCCCCAGGAACGCTGTTGGCTGTTCCCTGCCCGGGCCCCCCAGCTGGCCAAGGTATACTCTGGCAGGGCCCAGCATCCTCGTCTCTGAAGTGGACGAGGCTGTCCCACTTCCTGCAGAAGGTGCTGGGGAGGTGAGGTGGGGGCCCAGGAAGCGTGCGTGGTGTCACCGCACCTGTGTCTTCCTGCCGTGTTGGGCAGCGTCAACCCACAGCACACACGCATGACCACGTTAGCCCCTGCCCGAGTGCCTGGAGGGTCTGGGGAGCTCTCCCCGGCCAGCATGTGGGAGGCCTCACCCGGGGACAGCACAGAACGTCGCTCTGGCTCCGCTAACCCTGCCTCTCCAGCCTCCTTCCTGCGCACCTGCCCAGCCTGAGCCCCAGAGCCCCTAGTGTGGACTGGAGGAGTGGGAGTGGCCCAGAGCCTCACACTGGCCACGTGTTCCAGGCGCCGGCTATCACATGACGCTGGTGAAGGAGCCGCACTGCAACCCCGCGGGCGTGTCCCAGCTGGTGCGCCACCACGTCCCCAACGCCACCCTGGAGAGCAGCGCCGGGGCCGAGCTCTCCTTTATCCTCCCCAAGGAGAGCACGCACAGGTACAGACGGGGAAGCGGCTGTGGGCCGGGAGGGCCCAGTGCTCCCAGTCTCCCTGCCCCTCTTCGGTGTGGCTGTCAGCCCTGGGGCCCCAGGACGGTCATCCCTGGTCAGTCTCCCTGGCGGGGTGCAGTGTGCCCGGCCCGCTGGGCAGGGCTGGAAGGAACATGTTGTGAGCTAGTTGGCTCCCTCCTGATGGGTTACACGCAGGGCTGCCCTGCTCAGGAGAGCCGCCGGACTCAGACACTGTGTGTGTGTGTGTTCTGGACCTCGGACCTGAGGCCCGTGCACTCACACACGGGACACAGGAGGGAATGGCCACCCTCAGAGCACTGGGCTCTGTCTCGGAAGTACCTCACTGTCCTTGCGAGAAGTGGCTTTGAGGCCACTCCCTGTTCCAGGCCCCTGACCTCGATTCCACGCCCACTCCGTCATCATGCACTCCTGTTCCCCCTAGAAAATGGGCCAGTAAAGAACCTTCTGGAAAACTCCCATGATGCCCCAGGAGCTTCCTTCCCCACTGGCAGGATGGGAGCCTGGCATGGACTTTTCTCCCCGATATTTGTGGGATGGATGGGTGAAAACGGCGCAGGCCTGGCCGGCGTTTGTGCCGTCCGCGCCGTGAGCGGCGGGGGTTTCCACGCCTGCTGCTGCTGCGGGTGCTGCCTGTCTGTGCCGCCTGCTCCGGCGTTGACGGGGACCCTGCTGCCTCGGCTCGGCCCTGAGACCTGCTTCATTCCGCGGGGCCCCACCGCCTGTGTGCCGTGTGCCGTGTGCCGTGGTTTCTCCACCCTGTGATCAAACGCATAATGGCTGCTTTCTTGCGGCCGGGTTTGTGGTTCCACGTGAGCACCCCCGGTGTCCCGAGGACGTTGCCGAGAAAAGCGGACTGGACAGGGCCCTCCCTCCCTCCCGATTTTCCATTCTTGCTATGAATTGAAATGGTTCTCAAAAAAGGGAACTGAGCTGTGTGAGCCGGCCTTGGCTGTTTCTTGAAAGGCATTTCAAGGAGTTGGCTGTCCCCTGCCCCTCCCCGACCTACAGGGAGGGGATGCCGTGTGGGGAATTTTCTAGAAGGTCTCTGAGACGCTGTCTTCACTGCCGGTCCCTTCCTAGGTTTGAAAGCCTCTTTGCCAAGCTGGAGAAGCGGCAGAAGGAGTTGGGCATCGCCAGCTTCGGGGCCTCCGTCACCACCATGGAGGAGGTCTTCCTGCGGTCAGTCCTGGGTGTTGGGGTCACTCCCGCTCTCGGCGCTGTGGGCGATAAAGCAGCCACCCCTCACTCGGTCACGTCCACCTGGAGACCACCGGGGTGCTCACAGGCGAGCAAGGTCCCGGCAAAGACCGCCGTGGGGGCCGTGCCTCCAAGAAGCTTCCAGCCTTGGCGCAGACTGGCCGGAGGTGGCGCTGATGACCGGGGCACGACAGGGCAGCCCCGGGAAGCCCTGGCCTTGAGAGCCAGGGTCAGGAGGCGCTCAGGCTTCCCTGTGGCTCGAGCATGGACTGAGGGCAGGCCCCTGCTGTCCTTGCCGCCTGCTCTCCCGCGGTGCCAGTCCCTCCCAGGGCACCGAGCCTCCCCCCACCCTCGGCAGCCATGCCCCAGACGCACACCTTCTACCACCAGGGGCCAGCTCGGTGACAAGCCTGCCCCAGTGCTGCCATTGAGCCCTGAGCCCCCGTCTATCTCGCAAGGCCCTGGCTTGAGTCTGGGCGGTCTCCCTGGGGCAGGGGCCCCGTCTGGCTGCCCCTCCCCTGGGCTTGGCTGGCTGTGGACTCTGATAGCCCAGAGGAAGTCCTGCTGAATAAATGAGTGGACACAGTGGATGAAGACAGGGAGTTGGGCGGTGGCTCCGCGTCAGGGCCGCTGCCCTCTGCCCTCCTCCCCGCCCCCTCCTCAGTGGAAGGGCAGCTTGGCTCCTGCCTCCCCAGGGGGCTGGGTCATGAGCAGTGCCCCGTGTGTCCGTCGCAGGGTCGGCAAGCTGGTGGACACCAGCATGGACATCCAGGCCGTCCAGCTGCCTGCCCTGCAGTACCAGCACGAGAGGAGGGCCAGTGACTGGGCTGTGGACAGCAGCCTGTGTGGCGCCTTGGACCCCACGGATGGCATCGGCGCCCTCATTGAGGAGGAGCCCAGCATGGTCAAGCTCAACACTGGGGTAGGCACGCTGTGCGGGGCCGGCCGCCCTGACCCCAGGGGCAGAGGAGCGTCCACAAGGGCGTCTGTGCCAGGCAGAGGGTGGACCTCCTCCCAGTAGGCTGCAGGGTCTGGCAGGGAGTGGACCTCCTCCCCACAGGCTGCAGGGTCGGGCAGAGGATGGACCTCCTCCTCCCCACAGGCTGCAGGGTCGGGCAGAGGATGGACCTCCTCCCCACAGGCTGCAGGGTCGGGCAGGGGGTGGACCTCCTCCCCACAGGCTGCAGGGTCAGCAGTGAGAGTGGACCTCCTCCTCCCCACAGGCTGCAGGGTCGGGCAGGGGGTGGACCTCCTCCTCACAGGCTGCAGGGTCGGGCAGAGGATGGACCTCCTCCCCACAGGCTGCAGGGTCAGCAGTGAGAGTGGACCTCCTCCTCCCCACAGGCTGCAGGGTCGGGCAGGGGGTGGACCTCCTCCCCACAGGCTGCAGGGTCGGGCAGGGGGTGGACCTCCTCCCCACAGGCTGCAGGGTCGGGCAGGGGGTGGACCTCCTCCCCACAGGCTGCAGGGTCGGGCAGGGGGTGGACCTCCTCCCCACAGTCTGCAGGGTCGGGCAGGGGGTGGACCTCCTCCCCACAGGCTGCAGGGTCGGGCAGGGGGTGGCCCTCCTGCCCACAGGCTGCAGGGTTGGGCAGGGGGTAGACCTCCTGCCCACAGGCTGCAGGGTCGGGCAGAGGGTGGGCCTCCTCCCCACAGGCTGCAGGGTTGGGCAGGGGGTGGCCCTCCTCCCCACAGGCTGCAGGGTCGGGCAGGGGGTGGACCTCCTGCCCACAGGCTGCAGGGTCGGGCAGAGGGTGGACCTCCTCCTCCCCACAGGCTACAGGGTCAGCAGTGGGAGTGGACCTGCTCCCCACAGGCTGTGACAGGGCCTGCAGAGTTGTGTGGTCACGGCTCTGTGTGGTGTCCTGAGCCTCCCCCGCCCCCAGGCCCCTCGAGCAGCCCCGTGGTTCCTGGTGTGGCTGCAGGTGCCACCTGGGGGCAGCACCTGCTCCCAGGAGGTGGGGGTCAGACACTGGCTCCCCGGTGTCTCCCCTGCAGCTGGCCCTCCACTGGCAGCAGTTCTGGGCCATGTTCCTGAAGAAGGCCACGTACAGCTGGCGGGAGTGGAAGATGCTGGCCGCCCAGATCCTCGTGCCCCTGACCTGTGTCACCCTGGCCCTGCTGGCCATCAACTACTCCTCGGAGATCCTCGACGACCCCCTGCTGAGGTTGACCCTGGGCGAGTACGGCCGAACCGTGGTGCCCTTCTCCGTTCCTGGGACGTCCAGGCTGGACCAGCAGCTGTCGGAGCGTTTGAAAGACATGCTGCAGGCCCAAGGACAGGAGCCCCGAGAGGTGCTGGGTAAGGGGCATCCCCCAGGGCCCGGGGTGGGGGGCCGGGGTGCGGCCGGGGCGCGGCTCCTGGACAGCCCTCGTGCTATAGGAGGTTTAGTGGCGTCCCTGGCATTGCCTCCACCCCTCACGACAACCACAGATGCTCCGGACCTGGCCAGCTGTCCCCTGGGATTAGGCCTCCTCAGGTGCTGGTTCCCGGAAACTAGGAAGTTCGTGGTCTTTGTTACTTTCCGTGTGCTTCCTGGTCATAACCACCTCCGTGTGACGTGGGAAAACTTAGAGCCGTCAGGACACTGGCGGCCTCGGTTGGAAGCCGCCGCAGGCGTGCAACGGGCTGTGCTGTGGTTAAACAGAACGTGGTGGACGCTTTGCTTCTCACCCCCCCTCCCTGACCAGCAGGACTGAAAGACGATGAAGCCTGGGCGGGAGTCCAGCACGTCTTAGGACGCGGTTGACGGTGTTGGCTGCTCGGGGCCGGCTGCCAGCACGGTGGGCCCTCACAGCAGGGAAGAGCTGGCGAGGCCCCGCGAGGCCCTGCCCACGGCCAGGCCCCCGAGCGGCACCGTGAGGTCCCCGCGTCCCCTGACCGTGCTGTCACTCCCCAGGTGACCTGGAGGAGTTCCTGATTTTCAGGGCCTCGGTGGAGGGGGGCGGCTTCAACGAGCGGTGCCTGGTGGCCACGTCCTTCGGAGATGCAGGCGAGCACACGGTGGTCACCGCCCTGTTCAACAACCAGGCCTACCACTCCCCGGCCACCGCCCTGGCCGTCGTCGACAACCTCCTGTTCCAGCTCCTATGCGGCCCCCGCGCCTCCATCGAGGTCTCCAACTACCCCCAGCCCCGGAGCGCCCTGCAGGCTGCCAAGGACCAGTTCAGCGAGTACGCGCGGCCCAGGGCCGGCAAACCCCTGTGGGCCCCGCCCTGCCTCCCACCCGGCTCCCAGATGGCCTCACTGCTCTGCCTTCTGTTCCCAGCAGGGGGCGTGCTGCCCGCATGGTAGCCCAGTCTAGGAGACCCGCGGGTCAGCCCAGGGGTTCAGGCTTGGCCGGGGACAGTGGACCAGACACAAGGCTGTCTTGGTTTGCCTTAGCAGCTGTAGGAGGCGTCACTGAGCCAGCACGGAACCCGCCCGTTTGTAATTCCGGGTCAGGTGCCGATGGTGCGTCCAGAGGGAGCCGTCGTCACGCTGTCGTGGTCAGGCAGCGTCTGTCCACTGTGGACGTGCGTGCTCTAGGCACTTCCTGTACACACACTTCTCAACATGATGAGTTCAGAGTTCCTTTTTTTTTTTTTTTTTTTTGCCACATATTATTCATTGTCCCAGCACCATCTGCAGAGAGGCCAGGTGCTGGGGGCAACCAGAGGCAGAAGCTAGGACACAGTGGGCTTGGTCACTCCAGGAGCCGAGTGGCAGGTCTGGCTTGGGACCATGCAGTGTCCCCAGGGGAGACGGCAGATGGTGGTGTCCCCGGGTGTGGCTGGGGCCGGGAGGGCTGGGGGAGGGGCACAGCTGTCCCTGCTGACGAGAAGGACAGAGACCCTCGGGCTGCAGTGCCCTCCTCCCTCCAGCCGCGTGTGCTGCACAGCGCGGGGGACAGGGGCGTGGTTCCTGCTGCCCAGAGGCGCTGCGCTGGCGCTGAGCGGCCCTGTCCCCCGCAGGGGCCGGAAGGGCTTTGACATCGCCCTCAACCTGCTCTTTGCCATGGCCTTCCTGACCAGCACGTTCTCCATCCTGGCGGTCAGCGAGAGGGCCGTCCAGGCCAAGCACGTCCAGTTTGTGAGCGGAGTCCGCGTGGCCACTTACTGGCTCTCTGCTCTGCTGTGGGACCTCATCTCCTTCCTCGTCCCCAGCCTGCTGCTGCTCGTGAGTGTGGGGTCCTCCCCCGCAGGCCACGGCCGGGGGTGGTCACCCAGGGGACCCGTGCACAGAACCGGAGCCGGATGGGGAGTCTGGGCCAGGCCCAGCCCCTGGTTCCCAGAGGACAGTTGCCCCTCCATTTCCTCTCTCCCCCCACCCCCAGCCGCTGCCCAGCTCGGGTGGGCAGGGCCCTAGATCCTGATAGTGACTGCATCAGCTAGGGACAAGGGCCACCACAGGGGCCAGCTTATTGGCCAGGGCCCGAGGGCATTTGAATATGACCATCAGTCCCTCCCCGGCCCCCGGGGGGCGCCTGCTGCACTGCGCGGCCTGAGTCCCCCCTCCCGGTCTGTGCCATGCGGCAGGCGGTGTTCCGGGCCTTTGACGTGCGCGCCTTCACGTGGGACGGCCACGCAGCCGGCACGCTGCTGCTGCTGCTGCTGTACGGCTGGGCCATCATCCCCCTCATGTACCTGATGAGCTTCTTGTTCTCGAGCGCGGCCACCGCCTACACCAGGCTGACCATATTCAACGTCCTGTCGGGCATCGCCACCTTCCTCATGGTCACCATCATGCGCATCCCAGGTGGGAGCACCCCGCCCCGCCTCCCGGCCAGCCCCAGCCAGCTCTGCAGCCTCCCTGCCCCGTGCGGTTTCCACAAGGCCACCCCGGGAGCTGTGGCCTCGCTGGGCCTCTGTGGCCAAGGTCCTCTCCATGGAGGTCCCCGACCTACGAGGACGCCTGAGACCAGCGCCTCCCTGCCGCCGTCTGCCGTCTGCGCTGACTGGCCTCTTCTCTCCTCACCGCAGCGGTAAAACTAGAAGAACTTGCCAGAACCCTGGACCGGGTGTTCCTGGTGCTGCCCAACCACTGCCTGGGAATGGCGGTCAGCAGCTTCTACGAGAACTATGAGACCAAACGCTACTGCACCTCCTCGGAGATCGCCGCTCACTACTGCAAGAAGTTCAGTGAGTGTCCGGACCCGCCCCGGCCGGCCACAGCATCCATCCTGCGCACTCAGGGCCGCTGGGCCCCACGTCCCGCCCGCCCGTCCTAGCCCTCCTTTCCACCTGTCCTGGCGTCCAGGACCCAGGGCTCTGACCAGAGAACACATCCTCCCCCTGTCTGGAGGCCGGAGGCCGGAGGCCCAAGACCAGGGTGTGGGCAGGGCTGTGCCCCCTCCAGAGGCTCTGGGGAGGGACCTTCTGTCCCTCGCACCTTCAGGGAGCTGTAGGCCTCGCCGCTCCAGTCTCATCTCTGTTCTCACACGGCCTCTTCCTCGTGTGTATCTCAGATCCTCTGTCTTTCTCTGTCACCTTAAGACCCTTAACCAATTCCGTCTCCGGCAACCCTACTTCTGAACAAGATCGCAGCCACAGGTTCAGGAGTTAGGGCTTGAGCCTGTCCCTGCGGGGCCACCACACCCCGCCCTGTGCCTGGAGCTGCGCCCACTGTGTGTCGGACGGCAGCCCCATGGCCACCCGCAAAGCCCAGTCCCTGCCCTGCACCTGCTGCGTCACTCACGGGATTGGGTTTGCCATCGCTCACTGTGTGAGCCTGACCTCCTCCAAACCGTGGCCACGCACAGCGCCCAACCCTGGAACGCGCGTGTGTGAGTGGACGAGGCGTGGTCAGCGCTCGTCCCAGCCTCGAGGGGCACTTCCTGCAGCCAGATCCCCAGGAAGCATGGGAGGTGTCCGGGCTCATGGGAGGCACCCGGGGAGGAGGGCGTGCAGTGGGGGCCGGGGCCACGCGTGCCGGGCTGCGAGCACAGCGCGTCTGCCCGCGGCCCGCAGACATCGTGTACCAGGAGAACTTCTTCGCGTGGAGCGCGCCCGGGGTCGGCAGATTTGTGACCTCCATGGCCGCCTCGGGGTGCGCCTACCTCACCCTGCTCTTCCTCATCGAGACCGACCTGCTGTGGAGACTGAGGAACTCCGTCTGTGCCTTCCAGAGGAGGTGGACGCTGGTGAGCGGCTCCTGGACGCCTCACGGGCTGCTTTGGGTCAGCGAGACGAGGGGCTTCATCACCACCGACCCGACACAGCCAGGAGGCCCAGTTCCGTGTCAGCACTCGAACCCGGCAGGGCGCCCGGCTCCCTCCACCCACAGGGGCTGCCCTGTGTGCCCAGACCTGGTGCCACAGCATCAGCCCTGGGGGCCTGGGACTTTGTTCCCTGCAGAGGTGGTGTCTGGGGCCCCTCAGTGCCCAGAAGAAGGGGTGCAGGGCCCCAGGGGGTGTTTCCCACGTCCGTTCCGTCTCCATTCCCACCCTCAAACAAAGCCTGTTGAGGTTTCTCTGCTGCACAGAGCCACGGGGCCGGCTGGCCTCTTTGAGACAACACTGCTTCTCTCCACGAAGCCCCTCGTCAATGGCTGCTGTGAGACCCTCGGGGCTCGTGTTTCCTGATCCAGCACAGGCGGCCCCTCACCCCTTCCCGCCTGCAGGCCCTGAGGCTGGGGTGCACCTCGGAGACCTCAGACCCTTGAGACCTCCCTGGGGGACCTCTGCCCCTGCCCTGTGTCCCTCGGAAGAGGGGCCTGTGCCAGGCTTCAGTGGTGCCGTCTCTGTCTCGAACCACCAGGCAGAACTGTGCGCCCAGACAGCGCTGCTTCCTGAGGACCAGGATGTGGCCGAAGAGAGGAGCCGGGTCCTGGCCCCCAGCCTGGGCCCCCTGCTCGACGCACCGCTGATCATCAAGGAGCTGTCCAAGGTGATGGGCCATGGGCCCTGCCCCCGCCGGGCCACCTGCCCGCCCCTGGGGCCCCCAGGCCTCTTCACGGCAGGTTTTCTGCGGGCGTCTTGCAGGTGTATGAGCAGCGGACTCCCCTCCTCGCCGTGGACAAGATCTCCCTCGCCGTCCAGAGAGGGGAGTGCTTCGGCCTGCTTGGTTTCAACGGGGCCGGGAAAACCACCACGTTCAAGATGCTGACCGGGGAGGAATCCATCACTTCTGGGGACGCCTTCGTCGGGGGCCACAGCATCAGCTCCGACATCGGGAAGGTGGGTGCGGGGCGGGCCTGCTGGGGAGGGGCAGACGAGGCAGGAGCGGGAGCCCCGAGACAGGAGCGGGGCTCTCTCTGGCTCAGAGTGGGCACAGCACTCAGTCACGGCCAGCACGAGATGGTGCTCGGGGCCAGAGCTGAGCAGGTGACGAGAGGAGAGAAGTGGGGCCAACATCTGAGAACCCCAAAAGGCTCGGGCAGGGAGGGGGGTGGGGTGGACGCTGAGAGGGTCCCAAGGAAAGGCCAGGCCCACCGCCCTTTCCCCACATCAGGCTGAACCAGAGGCAGCACTCCTGCTCCCTCCCGGGGACGGCACAGGAAGTCCCTGTGTCCCCTGGCCCAGGGGAAGAGGGACAGCAGCACGCCTGTGACCGGGTCGGGCCCTCCCGGGGGAGGCCTCAGCCCAGGCCTCACAGAGCCTCCGGAGTTGGACTTGAAGGCCTCAGGGTGGGGGCACCACGGGGAGACTCCACAGCGGCCAGCCCCCCAGGGAACAAACCCACAGGCCGGCTTCGCAGGTGTCAGGCCCAGATTCTGAAACAAAATGGCTGGAAATGCACAGGGGACAGAAAACCACGTGGCCTAGAAGCTCGGAGGCGGCCCGAGGGGTCCTGACTGCATCTAACCTGAGTCCCAGGAGGAGGAGAGAGAATGAGGTGGCAAATGGCCCAGCATTTTCCCAGGCCAATTCAAAGCACATTCTGGAAGTCTGGGAACCCCAGAGAAGGCAAAGAAAAGGAAATCCCGTCTCCAAATCCACAGCACCAAGCAGTGTTGGCCCCACCAGGCCTGACCGCGGCAGGGCAGGTGGTGGCGACTGAGAGGCCACGGAGCCCCCTGGTTCTGCCAGACACAGGCACTCACCCAGAAACCAGCTGCTGTCCCTCTCTCAAGACGGGCCCCACCGCTCGTGTCGGATGTTTGGTAGGGGGCCCGTGAGCAGACGAGGGCCCACCTGTAGTCAGCGTCCATGTGAAGTTCTGCGTGGCTATCACTTTGTGTGGTCAGTGCAGCCCGTCACGGTCAGGGCTGCCCCAGGCCACTCACTGGCCCGTCTCTGCTGGCCGGGAGCCTCTGTGCCAGCCGGGTCTTTCCTCCGTCCTCGCTGCACTGCTGTGGCCGCATGGCAGCCGTGGGCAGCCGCCCGGGCCGTGCCCAGCTCCGGGCCAGCCTCGCAGGAAGAGACCAGGGTGGGAGTCTCCATTGTCCTCCTTCTGACCCACCCCTCGGGGGCTCTGTCCTAACCCCAGGTGCGGCAGCGGATTGGCTACTGCCCCCAGTTTGATGCCCTGCTGGACCACATGACCGGCCGGGAGATGCTGGTCATGTACGCCCGGCTCCGCGGCATCCCCGAGCGCCACATCGGGGCCTGTGTGGAGAACACGCTGCGGGGCCTGCTCCTGGAGCCGCACGCCAACAAGCTGGTCAGGACGTACAGGTGCGGCCTGCGTCCCTGTGGCGAGCTGAGCCCTGGCCCATCGGGCTGGAGCCAGGATCTCTGTTAGCACAGAGCTGGGGAGTGGGTACACAGGCCGTGGCCTGAGCTCCTGCCCACGACTCGGGGCTCAGGTGGGGATCGGGTAGCGTGACCCTGGCAGTGCCAGGTGACAGGGGCTGCCCTGCCGGTTCCCGTGAGGCCCTGCTTCAGGGTAGACAGGTGGCGCTCCCGCTGTGCATGGGGCCAGGCCCAGCCTGGGGCCTGGGGCAGTCGTGGGGCCTGGGGAGCCCCTGCTAACTGTCAGCCTTGCCCTGCACCTGGTGCCCAGCGGAGGCAACAAGCGCAAGCTGAGCACGGGCATCGCCCTCCTCGGAGAGCCTGCGGTCATCTTCCTGGACGAGCCGTCCACGGGCATGGACCCCGTGGCCCGGCGCCTGCTCTGGGACACCGTGGCCCGGGCCCGCGAGTCTGGCAAGGCCGTCGTCATCACCTCCCACAGGTAGAGCCGGGGTGTCCCTGTGCGTCCGTGGAGGAGCCAGACGGGCCGGGCAGGGTGGGACCCCGAGGTGCCCGGAGCCGACCAGGAGACTCCCAGCCTCTGCCCACGGGCCATGCTCTGAACCGGGAGCGGCCTGGCCTGGGCGTCGGCACCTTCCTGTCCACACAGGACTTTGGTCTCAGGGCGGGCATCGGCACCCCCAGCGCTGTCTCAGGCCTGCCCCCTTGTCCCCAGCATGGAGGAGTGCGAGGCCCTGTGCACCCGGCTGGCCATCATGGTGCAGGGTCAGTTCAAGTGCCTGGGCAGCCCGCAGCACCTCAAGAGCAAGTTCGGCAGCGGCTACTCCCTGCAGGCCAAGGTCCGGAGCAGAGGGCAGCAGGAGGCGCTGCGGGATTTCAAGGCCTTTGTGGACCTGACCTTCCCAGGTGCGAGCCTGCCCGGGGCCTGCCTGAGCCGCTCCCGGCCGCTCTGCCTCTCCCACATCCCTGATCCCTGGGGCCGGACCGCCCTCCGCTGGCCCCGGCCCCCTCCTCACAGGAACACGCCTGTGCTTTGTGCAGGCAGCGTCCTGGAAGATGAGCACCAGGGGATGGTCCACTACCACCTGCCCGGCCACGACCTCAGCTGGGCGAAGGTGAGTGCAGGACCTGGGGCCCTCCAGATGCTGGCCGGGGCCAAGCAAAGCCCCTGCAGGGCTCTCTCTAGGTCGGTACCAGGCTCTTTCCAGCGGAGAACCACTGCTTTTCCTCCAAATCTCACCACCTACCAGCCTTTAGGTTTTATCCCCAAAACATCTGGTGGAAAATAATTCCGTGCAGAAAGGAGCAGTGACCCGGAGGGGAGACCCGGCTTGTTCGGGCCACACTCTGAGCTGTGGGCGGAGGCCCCCTGCCCGGCTGCCCCGCGTAGCCAGCGTCCTGTCCCTGGGAGGACTCGCTCCTCTCCTCCTGTCGGGGGCTCCAGGGCAGGGCTGGCGATGATCAGATCTTGGGGGCGGGGCTGCCAGTGCTTGTTGCTGGAGGACCCCAGGCCAGCACAGAGGCCCTGGGTCCTCTCACCAGCGACCTCACCGTTTCCCAAAGGTGTTTGGTACCCTGGAGAAGGCCAAGGAGAAGTACGGAGTGGACGACTACTCGGTGAGCCAGATCTCGCTGGAGCAGGTCTTCCTAAGCTTCGCCCACCTGCAGCCGCCCACCTCGGAGGAGGGGCGATGAGGCGCCCTCTGCCGCCGGGCAAGGGCGGCAGGAGCCAGTGCACGCCTGTGCCTCCGCTGCCTTGGGGTTGCTGTCGTCCGTCGTTTTGAATCCCCGTTTTCTACGGTGGCTGTGAAAGAATCGAGGCGGTCTGCACAGAACGGACCCAGGGTGTCGGTGCCCTCACCCGGAAACCAGCGTGCCGCGGCTCTGAAGGCAGACTTGCCGGAACCCATGCTCCCAGCCCCGGTGTGGGTCCCACCGTGTGTGCCGGCGGGGCTGCCCTGGGTGGCGAGCTGACCCGGGCCACTGGGTATCTGCACGAGCTCCCACAGGGACGGGGCCGGTGACCTGTCCGTGTTTACAACACTAAGCTCCCCCGGGAGGAAGTGAGACGCCAGCAGGGGTGAGCCGTGGCAAGGTCCCCTGGGCTGCAGGGAGTGGGCAGAGAAGTCGAGAACCACCGCCTGGAGCAAGGATGTCGGCTGTGACTCGGTGCTGAGACTTATTTTCCAGTGCAGCCCAGGAGGTGCTGCTCCCGAGGGGGTGGGTGCCGTGGCCAGCTGAGCTGTCCCTGGGCTGTGCTTCGTGCCAGACACCTTCCAGAAGCAGGTGGCCAGCCTTGGAGCACGGTCCTCCACTCCCACCCTGCGCCTTGGAGCAGGCACCAGCGCCAGGACAGTCAGGGACGACCACCGGTGTCCACCCCCTGTCTTGAGCACACAGGAAGCACACTGGGACTCTGACCAGAAAATAAAGGCTGTGGGGACCCACGCACTCTGCCTCGGATGTGTCACTGCAGACCAAACAGGTTCTCATCGAGTTTCAGGCAAATAAAAGCAGGAACGCAGTTTTCCCTTTGCGAGAATCCATGGCCATGAGGAACAGGTTCAAAACAAGTGAGAAAGTGAGTCAGCCTCCAACCAAGTGAGCGTGGGCTATCATCGTTTTAAACAATTCTCATTTGGATTTTTAGAAGTCTCTCAAAGTTTACGAAAGCTACAAGTAGCTTTTTTTCTTAAGATTTATTTATTTACTTGAAAGAGTTACACAAGAGAGAGGAGAGGCAGAGAGAGAGAGAGAGAGTCTTCCATCTGCTGGTTTACTCCCCAGATGGCCACAATGGCCAGAGCTGTACTGATCCAAAGAAAGGGGCTTCTTTCGGGTCTCCCATGTGGGTGCAGGGGCCCAAGGACTTGGGCCATCTTCCACTGCTTTCCCAGGCCGTACAGAGAGCTGGATTGGAAGTGGAGCAGCTGGGACTTAAACTGGCGCCCATATGGGATGCCAGCACTGCAGGTGGCGGCTTCACCCACTAAGCCACAGCACCAACCCCAGAAGTAGCTTTCAATAATTTTCTTATTTTTTAAAAATTATTCAAACTCGGCCAGCACTGCAGCTCAATAGGCTAATCCTCTGCCTGCGGCACTGGCACACCGGGTTCTAGTCCCGGTCGGGGCGCCGAATTCTGTCCCGGTTGCCCCTCTTCCAGGCCAGCCCTCTGCTATGGCCCAGGAGTGCATTGGAGGATGGCCCAAGTGTTTGGGCCCTGCACCCCATGGGAGACCAGGAGAAGCACCTGGCTCCTGGCTTCGGATCAGCGTGGTGCACCAGCCATGGTGGCCATTGGAGGGTGAACCAACGGCAAAAGGAAGACCTTTCTCGCTGTCTCTCTGTCCACTCTGCCTGTCAAAAAAAAAATTATTCAAACTCATCACTTAGTTTTTTTCTTTAAATTTACATACTTGAGAAGCAGGGTTACAGATAGGGAGAGACAGAGCAAGAGGACTTTGATCCATTGGTTCACTCCCCAGATGGCCACAATAGCCGGAGCTGAGCCCATCCAAAGCCAGGAGCCAGGAGCTTCTTCCAGGTCTCCCACGTGGGTGCAGGGGCCCAAAGACTTGGGCCATCTTCTTGCTGCTTTCCCAGGCCATAGCAGAGAGCTGGATCAGATGAGCAGCTGGGACTAGAACCGGCGCCCATATGGGACGCTGGTGCCACAGGGGGAGGCTTCACTGACTAGGCCACAGCACCAGCCGCGTCACTTAGTTCTTGTTACAGAAAGCACACTTGGGGGTGGTTGTGGCTGAAGCCTGTCTGCAGGAAAAGGCTGGCGGCAGAGCTGCTCGGGCCCCGCGGCCTGGCAGGCGCTGCAGCCTTTGTGCCTGCAGCCTTGTTGGGGTTGCCGGGCTCAGGGAGGAGACAGACCAGGGAGACCTGTGGCTGTCCAGATGTGTGTCTGCATCCGACGGGCCTGCAGCAGGGCGCCCTCAGTCTGCACGGAGGCCTGTGCCACCACCAGCTCTGAGATCTGCCCTTTTTCTCCTTTGAGAAAAAAAGGGTGTGAGGTAAGGCCCTCAGCGCTGAAGGAACGTCCATGCCGCGTGGGAGACGGGCCACCTTCCCCCCAGAAACCCCACTCATGATGATCCCCATCCCAGGGAGCTGTCGGGGGGGGGGGGGGCGCAGGCCACAGGCAGGGGCTGTCACAGGGGTTTCAGAGCTGACTTATTTCTGAGCCCTGTGTGAGGTCCAGAGACGGCAGTCCAGGACTTCATCCCCTTCCTGTCCTTGCTCCACCATCAAGGTCACCTCTCAGGGTCGGACACTGGCGGGAGGTGGGGGACAGGCAGGCATTCCAGGTACAAGGAACCCAGGTGCCAGGACACCGCCTGCACTCGCCACCACATTGCAGGGGACAGGTGGTCCCTCTGGCCGGGGGCACACAGACCAGCCGCAGTGGCCGTGCCCCGCCTCCCCCGTGACTGCCCTGGCCATCGCTACAGGGGCTCAGAGGAGCATAATCGGATGGTTTCCCCCGGGCAAACTCGCAATTCCAGGTTTAGTCCTGGAGTTCTGGGAAAGCCAGGATCCTGTGTCCTGGGACCTGTGGCCCAGCCTTTGAAAGCAGCTGACAAGACAGGAACGGAGCGTGCCAGGCCAAGAGCCGGCGGCGAGGCTGGAGGGCGGGCCCAGGGGTGGCCATGAGTTGTCTGTGGATGACCATGCACACGAGGCGAAGGCAGGAGCTGCCCCTGCATGCCCCTAGCATGGCCTGAGTCACTGCCCAGCATGCACAAGCCCCGGGGCCCTTGGCCTGGACCGTGCTGCTCAGCCAGTGCTGGGGGTAGCCCAGAGGGGGCTGGGTCAGGGCAGCCGCTTCCTGTTGCTCCAGCTCAGCGGGCCAGCCCGGCGGCCTTTCAGCTCACCTGGGCCAGCACAACACTCGTGGCAAAAGCAGCTGCGCCCTCTACCGCCCACTCCCACAGACCAGTCAGCGCCACCTGTGCTGGCCCAGCTGCATCAGACGCCAGGGCGTGAGGGGCGTTCCTGGGTAAGGCAGCCCGGGCCACACCGGAGCCCCAAGGGGCCACCTTGCACCCACTCCCCGTGGAGGACTGACACACACGGCTCCCCACAGCTGCCTCTGCCCCGCCCCCCTAAACCCCGGAACCTGGCAAGCTCTTGCAACTCCTCTCCTTCCCCCCAGAGGGGACTTGGGGAGGGGCAGGAGTCAGCAAGGCCCTGGGCAGGCCGCCCACACCCCTAGGAGGCAGCACAGTGCTGGGCCTTCCGGGCCTGGGCTGATCTGCGGGGGAAGCCCTGGCGAGCCGGGGCCCTGCCTTCCTCTGCAACACACGGGGCTGCCTGGGCCCTGCTCACACCCGAGCTGCCGGCAAAGGAGGCCTCCAGGGCTGCAGAGGTGCCACAACCACCGGCTGCCGCTGGCCCCAGGGACGCTGGGCCTGGGCTCGGCAGACGGCTCTCAGCCAGGCACGCGGTCCTCTGTGAGACCACTTGGCGTGCAGCTCCGCCCGCACCCTCCTTGCCTTCCTGGCGGCGCACGAGGACAAGCGGCTCTGAGTGTGAAGATGAGCACAGGCCCCAAGTCCACTGCTCCGCTCAGCAGCCTCCGACCCCGGGGCCCTTGGGAGGGCAGCCTGCGCCTTGTGGGAGCATCCAGAGATGCTGCTGGAGGAGCCCCAGGCCCAGCAGCCCCCTCCCCACCCCTTAAAAGGTTCAAACCCGAGCCAGGAAGCCCACAACTGCCGACCCGCGGGGCTGACCCTTTCAGAAGAGCCCAGCCCCTCCCCGACAGGCACCAACCAAGCCTTGGTGACTGGGCCCTCGACAGGCTGCGGCCCTCACTCACCGCCCAGTCTTCTGCCTGCTCCTGGGTGGCTGGCGAGCTCTGGCGTGACCCAGGCTACCCCTGGCCAGCAGCCTCAGAGGGCTGGCACCACAGGCCAAGGGCAGGGGGGACGCTGTTCCTTGTGTGAGTGCCTACGTCGGCCCGGCCCCAAACCGCCAGCCAGCAGGAGGCAGGGCGGGAGGCCATGTCTGCAAGGGCTCCGCCCAAAGCTGCCCGGGCACCCACCGGGCGCAGCGTAGCAGGCTGGCACCAGGGCCAGGGAGCCGACGCTCCTGGAGGGACGCAGCCGAGCGGGTCCCCCAGGGCTTACTGTCTCAGCTGCCTTGCAGACAAGTGTCTGCCAATCCTCAAGTGGCAAAAGCCGGGCTGCTCGGCTGGTGGAGCTCAGCGGCTGACAGCACATTTGATAACAGAATCAGTGATATTTAGCAACAAATCTGACTGAATTTGCAAGTGTCTGAATAAATCATGATTTGAGATTTAATATAAAATGTGTTAGTTTAGACATGTGCCAGATTTAATTACTTGGGAGCATTACCAGGAAAGAAAAAAAAAAAAAACTCAGGGAGGGGGCTGTCACGGCTGGGGTCAGTGCAGTGGTCTCCCCCACTCCCCCGCACAGGCACAGGTTCTGAGGGGGCTGTCACGGCTGGGGTCAGTGCTGTGGTCTCCCCCACTCTCCCGCACAGGCACAGGTTCTGAGCCCGGGCCCTGGGGGCCAAGGCCTCCTCCAGACGGCCCATGGCCAACACCACCCCCGCCAGGGGCTGCCCTCCTCTGCCCCTGAAGGCGTGCAGAGAACTGAACCTCCCGCCTGTCCCTCGAATGTGTCCAGACTGGACGGGCTGCCAACCCCGCCCCAGGGCAGCACACGCCGGAGGCTTCTGTGCCCAACTCCCTGGACACCCCTCGGCCCCGGGTGAAGGGTGAGGGCAGGGTGACCCTCCTGGATGGGGAAGGGAGTCTCACGCGCCGGCAGACCCCGACCGCTGCCCCCCTCGGCCCCGGGTGAAGGGTGAGGGCAGGGGGACCCTCCTGGATGGGGAAGGGAGTCTCACGCGCCGCAGACCCCGACCGCTGCCCCCCTCGGCCCCGGGTGAAGGGTGAGGGCAGGGGGACCCTCCTGGATGGGGAAGGGAGTCTCACGTGCCGCAGACCCCGACCGCTGCCCCCCTCGGCCCCGGGTGAAGGGTGAGGGCAGGGGGACCCTCCTGGATGGGGGAGTCTCACGCGCCCGCAGACCCCGGCCGCTGCCCTCCTCGGCCGCAGGTGAAGGGTGAGGGCGGGGTGACCCTCCTGGATGGGGAAGGAGTCTCACGCGCCGGCAGACCCCGACCGCTCTAGCGCTCCCCCCACCCTCCCGCACCCGGGCTGCCTCTCCGACTGCCCGCTGGTTGCTTTCTGCAAGGCCCTGGCTTGCACCCGCTGCTCCCCCCAGCCCTCCTGGCTGCCAGCTGGGGCGAGGGCGCCGTCCTTCCTTCCGCAATCCCACAGAAGCCCCCTCCCCAGCCCTCCCCACTCGCCGCTCCTGCCAGGCGGCTCCGACCGCGCCTCCCGGGCCTTCGCGCCCGCCGCTCCCTCTGCAGCAGTGGGGTTTGACCGCACTAACCCACGTCCTGCGCCGGCCCATCCCTCCGAGCCCTCTAGGCCGGCCTTGGAGAGGCTACCGCCCAGAAGACCCCCGGGCGAGAAGACCCGCCGCCCCCAGTGCGCACGCGCTCGCAGAGGCGCGGCCTCGTCAGCCCCGTCCGTGCCGGCCCCGGGGCCCCGGCAAGTCGCCATGCCCGCTCCGGGAGCTCCGGAAAGGGGCTGCCCAGGGCCGAGAGCCCTCTTGACCGGGGAGACACAGCCAGCGACCCTCACGGCGCTCCCCACCCTCGTCCGCTGCCCCGAACGCTCCGCAGCTCGCGCCCATTGGCTGAGGCGTTTTCGTCATCGCTGTGCGCCGCACGGCGGCACGTTCCCGCGCCTTCGCTCTGACGACAGAAAAGCGCCGGCCTCGGCGGCTGAGGAGAGCGGGAGGAGGTGGCGGCGGCGGGAAGATGTAAGTTGGGGGCGGAATCCGACCGCATCCGAGCTGCAGGGGCCGCCCGCCAGGCCGGGAGGGTCGCATCGTGCAGCCAGCCGGCTTCTCAGCCCCGCGATGGCGCGGCGGCCGGGCGGCGCGGCACGGAACTCGGAAAGAAAGAATGTGGCCCGGGGCGGCGGAGTGGGAGGCGTCGAGGCCGCGGCCCGGAAGTGGTCGGGGCCGCCGCCGACGGAAGAGCCGCCCGGCTGGGTCCGCTCCGCGGCGGCGCTCCTGCGGGCTGGGGAGCCGGGCCCTCCCTGCGAGCGCGGGGGGCGGCGGGGCCGCTGTGTGGGACGCCCGGGAAGGCGGCGCGCGCTGCCCGAGGGGCGGCTCCAGCGCTGCCGGCGGGTCCCGGCGCCGTGGCGAGGTCGGGCCGGCGCGGCGCGGGGCCGCCTGCCGCCGTGCTGTTGGCGTGGACCGTGCGTGAGGCCCAGCTCCGGTGCGGGGAGGGGCCCCTTCTGCTCGAGACGTGACTAACTGTTCTCTCCTCTCTCTGGCTGTTGGACGCGCACCTTCCGGAGGACGGGGGCGGTCACCAAGGTCCCGCGCCGGGCCCTGGACTTGTGGACAGAGAACCTCAACCTTTGCTTTCTAGCTGCCGACCGCGCCCGGCAGAGCGAGCGCGCCCCCCGTGGCTCTTCGGTGTTCGTCCCGAGGACACCGGCGGGGCTCGTCCTCGGGCGGGGCGGGGCGGGGCGGGGGTCGCCGCCCTGGCCAGCGAGGTGGCCGCTGCTCACGGGGCCCGCGGCGCAGCCAGCCCGGGCTGGGGTTCAAAGGACGACTCGGAGGGGAAAACGGGAAATGCAGTTCCCGCTGGGTGTGGGGTGTCCAGTGTTTTCTAAGTGGATTTACCTGGTTTGTGACGGCGCTACAAGGCAGTTCCAGGTTACTCCTGGCGCGCTCGGTAGTGGCCGTGCTGCCCCGAGTGATCCCACGGTGGGGCCCACGGACACTGTTGAATTCAGGAATTGGGAGTGTGTGGAACTTCGGAAAATTCATGGAAAGGGGAGTTAAAAGATAGATTTTGGTGCAAAAAAATGAAACCTACGCATGTTCTTTGCAGATAGGTATTTTCCATGACCTTTCTGAGGCTCCCGGTGCGGGGAGGAGAGCCTCTGGAAACAGCCCTTTTCATGTTACTTCTGTTGGGCCTCAACCAGGTGCGGGGTCTGTTTCGTGAGTTCATTGGTTACTGCCTTTGAAAATGCTGGAAGGGGGGTTGTTGTCACCGCATTGCTGGTAACAAACTGGCGACCAGAGGCCTTAGAGAGGACAGTGGCTGCTGAGGGTCCACAGCGAGGCCGGGGCTCTTGGCTGAGTTACACCCAGGGGTTGTCCCAGGACACCAGCCTGACCGGGTGTCCGTGGTCCCTTATGGTTTGGAGGCAGCCATTCTGAAGAGGGCAGCCTTGGCAAGGAGCTGCCCGGGGATCCTCTGCCCTCTGCCGCTCGTTGGAGTGTCCACAGCCGGCCCTCGTATTTCCTGGGTCAGAACGTGGATCGGCATCACGTGGAAGCGCCTGCCCAGCTGCGGGGCTGCGGCCGCGCGGTGTGCGGTGGGATGAGCAGCCGCGCCTGCTCACAGGTCACGCGGTTGTGCAGAACCTCGTGGAAAGCCTGGGTGAGAGATGAGCGGTTTTGAGTAACTGGTTAACGTGACTGCTCACCGTGTGCTGGCGTCAGGCACCTGGCCAGCCCTTAAATGAAGTGGAGCATCTCGCCCAGTTTCAAGTGTCAGCTTCCCCCCGCACACACACTTGCGTCTTTTTAAAAGTTCTAACCATACAGAAAAATTGAAGTAATGTTTAATGCTCAGTAGCCACCACTGGGGCTCTGCGGTCCCTCTGTTGGGTTTCTTGGCGCGTGTGGAGCCACCATCTCGTTTTTTCTTTAAATCACAGCCTCGTGCGAATCTTTCCCCCTGCACACGTCGTGCTTAGCACTACAGTTTGCTATTGACAACTTGAGAATCGCTTTCACTACTCTCTAAGTGTTCGTGCTTGGGTAGTAAATGTTTTGGTGCTGATACCAACCACTTCTGAAACGATGTTTGTCTCCAGTCGTAATCCAGTGTGTCCTGGAGGGGAACCACAGCAGAGACGAGGCCTGATCCGCCAGCCACACTCGCGTTAGGCTTCCCTGTCCTCCTCGTGAGTGTGCTGCTGAGGGCCCGTCACCCTTAACGAAACTCTAGGATAAAGCGACGGGGACCACCCGCCGCCTCAGGGAGGAGCTGGGTGCCGGCTTGACCTGTGCCCCGTGGGGAAGTGGTGGCTGCCCCGCATGCCCTGGTCCTGTGGGTACCTGCTGCTTGCTGTGTTCCTGACTGCCTTCGTGTGTGCTCAGCTTTGTACTGCAAAGTTAATTTGTTGCCTTGCCAATTCGTTCACTCTCTACATCCTTTTATCTTGTTATTAGGCTGCTCTTTGGCGTAAATTGCAATCGATTAGGGACCGTTTCTCAGAGTCGAGTTAGAAGTGAGAGCTCAGATAAGTGAGGCCGCCATTGCCGCTTTGAACACCTCAGAAGGGAGGATGGATTTATCAGGAGTGAAAAAGAAGAGCTTGCTAGGAGTCAAAGAAAATAATAAAAAGTCCAGCACTAGGTAATCCTCCTGCCAGATTTTTCTAGTGCTACATCGGGGGTGCTCACCGCTAGGGACCCTGAGAGAGGGGAAGAGGAGAGTGCGGCCCACCGGAGTGCTCGGGCACCGGGGTCTCTAGTCTCCCGGACCCCCTCTTCTGGGTGTGCTGTTTCAGGGCCTGCTCGGAGGAGCAAGCGCTCTCACACTCTTCCTCACCGTGCAGGGCTCCCTCTCCTACCAAGCGCAAAGACCGCTCTGACGAGAAGTCCAAGGACCGCTCCAAAGATAAAGGGGCCACCAAGGAGTCCAGTGAGAAGGACCGCGGCCGGGACAAGGCGCGGAAGCGGCGCAGCGCTTCCAGCGGCAGCAGCAGCACCAGGTGGGGCGGGCGGGCCGGCGGCAGCCACAGCCGCCTCTCCACACGCACCTGCACGCTGGTGCCAGAGACCCCGGTGCCAGGCCGCTCAGGGTCTGCTCTGGGTGTACGGAGGGACGGCCTTTCTCCTTTCTGTGATGGCAGGGAGAGTGGTGTTGCGTGCGGCGTGTCCTGCGCTGCCGTGTGCTCACACTGCCCGGTCGGGAGCTTATCCTGGTGGTTGGAAACCGGCCCAAGTCAGTGAGCAGCGGCCTCCCGGGCAGAGCTGGCGGCTCTGGCTGCGCCGAGGGCCTCAGCGGGAGAGGCTTCTGTGCAGGCGGAAAGTGGCCGGGTCCTTTTGCCTGCCTCCAGGCGCTTGGGCAGGGGGCGCCTCCCTCAGGCGGGAGAGCGCAAGCGTGCAGACGCCCGGGGTCTGGTGGAGGAGCAGCTCCCGCCTGTTGCGGCGGTGACCCTTGGTGTCCTGCCTCAGGTCTCGCTCCAGCTCCAGCTCCAGCTCGGGCTCCAGCACCAGCACGGGCTCCAGCAGCGGCTCCAGCTCCTCCTCGGCGTCCAGCCGCTCCGGCAGCTCCAGCTCCTCCCGCAGCTCCAGCTCCAGCAGCTCCTCTGGCTCCCCGAGCCCCTCCCGGCGCAGGCACGACAACAGACGGCGCTCGCGCTCCAAGTGAGTAGGCCAGCCCGCGTGCCAGCCGGGCGGTAAACGCACCGAGTGTTTCTGTCCCGATAGGCTGTAAGCCGGGGTGACATGCATACACTGGTAGCAGAGTTTCCTTAGAAAGTGTTGGGTACGCAGGTAACTTCCACTAAAGGGAGTCCAGTGCGTTTTGAATTGACAGGAATTGTTTGTTGTGGTGTTTCATTGTCTTCCTCACTCAGATCCAAACCCCCTAAAAGAGATGAAAAGGAGAGGAAAAGACGGAGCCCGTCCCCTAAACCCACCAAAGTGCACATTGGGAGGCTCACCAGGAACGTGACCAAGGTGAGGGTCCCGGAGCCAGGCGGGACCGTGGGGGGTGCGGGGGTGCGGGGCTCGGCAGAGCTCTGGCTGACTCCGGAGTGTTACACAGGCCTCGGAGGCTGATCGCAGGATGAAGTAATGGGTGGTTGAATGAGCTTTCTTTCCTCCAGGACCACATCATGGAGATATTTTCCACCTATGGGAAGATTAAAATGATTGACATGCCTGTGGACAGGATGCACCCCCACCTGTCCAAAGGCTACGCCTATGTGGAGTTTGAGAACCCGGACGAGGCCGAGAAGGCACTGAAGCACATGGACGGAGGTCGGTGGCCCTGCTGGCGCGCTCCGGCCTCTGAGCCCTCCTGGGAGCTCTGGGGTTCCAGTGCGGGTGTGCTTACCAGAAACGTGTTTTTGTGGCACACTTGGTTTGGAAAAACATCCCACAATATGAGTGTATCAGCATTTTAGGGAACTTTCCATCTGTTAAAAGCTTAAATATCAGACAGGCTATACAGATATGCTTGGCTTTTCTCATTCTTTTAAGATTTATTTATTTGAGAGACAGGCACAGAGAAAGAGCGAGGTCTCCCATGTGCTGTTTGACTCCTCAGCCACCGCAGCCAGGGCCGGGCCAGGACCCAGGGACTCCATCCTGGTCGCCCGTGGGGAAGCAGGGGCCCAAGTACTTGGCCACCATCTGCTGCTTTCCCGGGCATGTTGGCAGAGAACTGGGTTGGAAGTGGAGCAGCCGAGACTGAACTGGCAACTGTGCGTGGGATGCTGGAGGTTGTAGGCTGTGGTTTCACAAACCTCTCCGCCATAGTCCAGCCCCTGTTGGGCTTTTTATTTCCTTTTCATTGCTTCTGAGTCATTTTTTTGTTTGCCAGTATTTTTAGGATTCCTTTGTTGAGTGGTAGGTTTGCTGAAATCACAAAACTTACTCTTAAATACTTGTGGCCTTCAGCTGCTTGTGATGTGTAGAGCTGTTTGTGTTGAGCAGAGTGTGTTGCTTGATTTTTTTTTTAAAGATTTATTTATTTGAAAGAATTACACAGAGGAGGAGAGGTGCGGAGAGAGGTCTTCCATCCTCTGGTTCACTCCCCAGTTGGCCACAACGGCCGGAGGTGGGCCCATGTGAAGCCAGGAGCTTTTTCCTGGTCTTCCCATGCAGGTGCAGGGGCCCAAGGATTTGGGCCATCTTCTGCTTTCTCAGGCCATAGAGAGCTGGATCAGAAGTGGAGCGGCTGAGTCTTGAACCCTTTTGGAAGGTGCCGGCACTGCAAGGGGTGGCTTTACCCGCTACACCACAGCACCGGCCCCGAGTGGAGTGTGTGTGTTTTTTTGTTTGGTTTGGTTTTTGTTTGTTTGTTTGACAGGCGGAGTAGACAGTGAGAGAGAGAGACAGAGAGAAAGGTCTTCCTTTGCCGTTGGTTCACCCTCCAATGGCTGCTGCAGCTGGCGCACCGCGCTGATCCGAAGCCAGGAGCCAGGTGCTTCTCCTGGTCTCCCATGGGGTGCAGGGCCCAAGCACTTGGGCCATCCTCCACTGCACTCCCGGGCCACAGCAGAGAGCTGGCCTGGAAGAGGGGCAACCGGGACAGAACCGGCGCCCCTACTGGGACTAGAACCCGGTGTGCCAGTGCCGCAGGTGGAGGATTAGCCAAGTGAGCCGCGGCGCCGGCCTGGAGTGGTCTTTACAGCACATGAGTAGTTGTGGATGACCATTTTTGTGTTGCCTTTCAGTCGGCACGGTAAGGAATGCCGGGCTTGCCTCTGCCCAGCTTCCTGCTTGCTGTAGTTGGGCTGGGGCTGAGTTCGGCAGCCCACAGGGAGGAGAGGGAACGCCTGAGTAGCTTCCCAGTTTCTGTGAAAAATCGCCTGTGGGTATTAAGTTCTCCCAGTACTTAGCCAGCTTCTCTTTCAGTTGACTTGAATCCCTCTGGAGTGTTCTGGGAACTCCGTGTGAACTGTGTCGCTCCCACCTGCTTCTGGCCTTGTGATTTGCCTCTTCGCTTCAGAGTCTGCAGTTGGCTGGCGTTTGAGACTGGGGAGGCTGGGGCTGTGTGTGTGTCCTCAGATGGAGTGGGTGCCCACTGCCTCCAGCGGGGGACTGGAGGAGGGTGGTCTTTGCTGTCGCTGCAGCCCTTGCCCTGGGGCTGGCTTGGCTGTGAGCCAGAGGCCGCCTAAGGCTGAGTTTGCTGAAGTTGGGCCTCTGAGTGCGCTGTGAACGCAAGTCCAGTTCCTGAGTTAGCCCGGGGCGGCACCTGGGGCGCGCGGCTGCCTCCATTCCCTTTGCCCTTTGTTCCCCTGCGTCCCCGGGGCCTCCGTCCTCCCTGCCTCCCTTCACTGCTTGCCCAGCACACTGCCCACACGTGGTGTCTCCGTGCCATCCCCATGCACCTCCCCCCTCTGATGCCACAGCCTCAGGGCTGCAGGAGCCTCCTAACAGGTGCTTCTCCGGGCCTCTCAATTCCCCACAGCACCTTCATGCCCTGCCAAGAAAGCCCCACTGTGCCCTGAGGCCCCGTGGTCACCTGTCACTTCTCTCCCCAGGGCTGAGTCCCATCCCTGGGTGCTGGCCGAGCTGTGCCTGTACTTCTGAGGGGTCGTCAGCTGGGACGTGCGGACCCTGCGTCCCGTCCGCTGTGCCTCGCCTAGGGTAGGTGCGTGCTCGATGCTCTGACTCTGCCTTTGCTTCAACAGGACAGATCGATGGCCAGGAGATCACCGCTACTGCTGTGCTGGCCCCCTGGCCCCGGCCGCCCCCTCGGCGGTTCAGTCCTCCCAGGAGAATGCTCCCACCGCCTCCTATGTGGCGCCGGTCACCCCCGCGGATGCGGAGAAGGTAATTCCGTTCGGGCCACTTTGATTCTGTTTGATTGCGACCCTCGTGTGCCGCAGGGACTGGGGCCGTCCACTGCTGCAGTAGCAGAAAGCAGTCGCAGCCAGGACAGATGCTGTTCTCAGTCTGAGCAGTGGTGTGGCAGGACCTCCCCCGGAGACTTCCGGGTCCTGTGACCAGCTGTGGGCTGCTGCCTTTCTGAACTGAGAAGGGGGAGTCCCTGGGCAGAGGCCACGTCCCGCCTTCCTGGCCCTCCCTGAGAGCCCCGGGGAAGCGCAGAGAGCAGAGCTCCCGAGAGGGGGCGGCCCGCCCTGCAGCGCCTGTCCTGGGCTGCTGCCAGTCTGGCTTGTCTCCTCCTCCCACAGGTCTCGCTCCCCGAGGCGCAGGTCTCCCGTGCGCCGGAGATCCCGCTCTCCTGGCCGCCGCCGCCACAGGAGCCGCTCCAGCTCCAACTCCTCCCGATAAGCAGAGCCAGCGAAACTCGTGCCCTGTAACTTGTGTCCCATCCTCCTCAGTTTTGTCGCTTTCCTAGCCGGAAAAGGATCGGTAGGAAAGGGAATTCCTCACTCAGGCAGGCTCAGAGGCCGCAGTGGAGACGTCTCTGCAGGTCGTCTGGCTGCAGCCCTGCTGGTGTGGGGTTGTGCCCGGACAGACGCCCTCCAAAGTCACCCGTTCCTGGTTCCCAAGAGTCCCTTCGGCAGGGACGAGCGAGGCCCCTGGTACAACGCAGCTCCACCTGGGAGTGCACTGACCCTCCCACAGGTGGCCTGGGCCAGGCCGTAGCCTGCTCACCCTTGCTGGGCACAGCTGTCCTACATCAGCTCCTGTTGGGCCGGAGGGTGGCCACGAGTGGCTCTGTCTCCCCATACTCATGCACGCCCTCCAGGTCCCGCGTGAGCCGAGCCCGCTCTGCAGGGTCGTCATGGAAACCCCCATTGGCACCTGCCACTCAGGGTGGGCCTGCTGGTTACCTTGGCAACGTGTACATTGCTCTTTCGGCTTTTAGTGTACAGTCAGTACTATCAAATTCCTGTTTTGAGTTTTGTAACTTTGTAGTGTTTTAGATACCTGTTGTGTTTGTGCTTTGTTGTGTAGATGGGAGAATTGTGTTGAATAAACCCAGGTTAGAACTCAGACTGGTCTGGTCTCACTGCCTCGCCCCTGCCCCTGGTCCCCACAGCAGCTTGCCGGGTGGCCTGTGGGGCCCGGGGTCCCGAGGGGCGCCCAGGAGGAAGGGGTGTGTCCACGGCCGGCATCTGGGAGCTTCCTACTCCACCTGACCAGAGACCGGAGTTTGTGCACTGCGTCCACTTCAGAGATGGGTTTGCACCGTGGGGAGGCACTGGAACTGCTGGAGTAGTGCTGGTGGCCAGCGCTGACTGGCCTCGCCCCCTCACCCTGCCTCAATGCATGGCCAGCGCTGACCGGCCTCGCCGCCCACTGCTCCCTCCTCGCCCCCTCGCCCTGCCTCCGCACGTGGCCAGTGCTGACCGGCCTCCCTGCCCACTGCTCCCTCTCGCCCTGCCTCGACGAGTGGCCAGCGCTGACTGGCCTAGCCCCCTCGCCCTGCCTCCACACGTGGCCAGTGCTGACCGGCCTCCCTGCCCACTGCTCCCTCTCGCCCTGCCTCGACGAGTGGCCAGCGCTGACTGGCCTAGCCCCCTCGCCCTGCCTCCACAAGTAGCCAGCGCTGACCGGCCTCGCCGCCCACTGCTCCCTCCTCACCCCCTCGCCCTGCCTCCACACGTGGCCAGCGCTGACCGGCCTCCCTGCCCACTGCTCCCTCCTCACCCCCTCGCCCTGCCTCCACACGTGGCCAGTGCTGACCGGCCTCGCCGCCCACTGCTCCCTCCTCGCCCTGCCTCCACACGTGGCCAGCTCTGTTGTGCCCTTGCGGGGTTTCCAGAGAGTTGGAAGCAGCAGGTGGTGATGAGCGGTGCCACCCTACCCCTGCCATGGACACGCTGGGTGGTCTGTTCTCAACCCCCAGGCCATGCTGCCCAGCGGGCAGCCTCCCTCAGGCCTCCTGGGTGTTTACAGCCCTGCAGGGCGCCCAGGGGCATCCCTGGCCAGTCCCCGCATGGTGGTCCTGCCCTAGGAGCGGGTGGACAAAGGGCCCACGCCCTGCACACCCCTCTTCCTCCTGGGGCTCCGCCTTACCGCGAGGGAGCTTGACCTTGCCAAAGCCAGAGCCCCAGGCGGGGTCTCTGGGGAGGGGTTCAAGTGCACTGGCGGCGGCCGGGGGCGGGGCTGCGGGAGGGAGGGGCGCCGAGCCCCGCCCCTGGGAGCGAGGCCGCACAGGGGCGCGAGACCCAGGCACGGTCCGGCCAAGATGGCGCTGGCGGCGGGGGCGCGCGGTCCCGTGCGCGCCCTGCTCCTCGCGGGTGCGTGGCCGGCGCCGGGGGGCGCGGGGCCGGGGGGCCGCGGGGCCGACGGCCGGGGCTGACGCGCCTCCCTCCGCGTTCGCAGGAGCCGGGCTGGCGCGCCGGGCGGCCGGCGGCGGCGGGGACGGCGCGCGGCGCTTCTCGAGCCAGCGGGTGCTGGTGGAGCCGGACCCGGCCGCAGGTGAGCGGGGCGCGCGGGGGCCCCAGGGTGCCGGCGGCTCGGTGTGGGGACGGGGGCGCGGCGGACGTGGGAGGGACGCCGAGGCGGGGGCGGGGAACCGCAGTTCCGACTCCTCGGGCGGCCCGCCCCGGCCCTGCGCCAGGCCGCGAGCGCCCGGGTCGTGGGGCGGATTCGAGCGTGTGCGCGCGTCAGGCAGACGTGGGAGCGTGCGTGATGCAGAAGCCGCGTCTGTGGCCGAGATGGAGTCGGTTGAATTCCGCTTCCTGCGAGGCGCCCTCGGCGGGACCCCGCCCCGGAATGGCCGAAGTGCGGTGGCAGTGGCGGCTTCCGGGGCTCACGGGCAGGGGCCAGGCGGGCCGGGGGCAGCTCCAGGCGGGGGCGAAGCGTGGAGAGACCTGTTTCCTGCCCTGAAGCCGGTTTTCGGTTCTGCTCGGCTATGTCCTTGAAAGAACAGTGCGTCCTGCGCAGGTTCACCTCTAACCTCGTGACCTTTGCCCCGGTGTGCCCCCTTCTGCCACTGCCCCGTCAGCTTCCAGACTGTCCTGAGCCAGGTCAGGGAGCTTGCTTCCGGGACTTCAGCAGTTGTTAAATACGCGCGAGCGAGAGAGCTGGCTCCATGTCCTAAATGCCGGCAGCAGCCAGGGCTGGGCTGGGGGCTGAAGCCCCACGAGTGACAGGGACCCCACTCTCAGAGCCCCCAGCTCTGCCTGCGCAGGCAGTGAGCCCAGCCCCTCCCCATGAGAGGCAGGCCTCCTTCGCTCCAGGCCCATCGCTTTCCTGAGGCGTCTGCCCTGGGTGCACCTGTAGCCAGGTGCCAGTCTGCCCGTTTGCCGTCAAGTCCCAGCTCTTGTTCCCAGGGGAGGGTGTGTGGGGCAGGCAGAGACCGCTGGGCCCGGGCAAGGCCACGGGGCCCACCCGGGCAGGCGTCTCCGAGGCTGCACGGCGGGCCGGGCATTGAAGGCTGTTGGTCTGCAGTCAGCGAGCTGAGCCATATTCACCACCAGGGTTGGGCCTTGCACGGTCTTTTTGTCTGAGATTTCTCTCCTGAAGAAATAAGACCAGTGCCTACTCCCACGAGGACACAGGACTTGGGACTCAAGGGAAGGACAGGGGAGAACTGACCGTGTCGACAAGGACAGAGTGACGCGGTCGGGGACTGTGGGGACACTGCCAGCTGTCCCTTCAGAAGAGGCGGAATCCTCGGCTGAGCCCGTGTGCTCGGGCTCGGGGTGGACGGTGGAGAGGGCTCCATCAGGCCAAGGACGGGCTTTCACTCCTAACGAACAGAACTGGCGGCAGGCAGCTGCCTCTGCGGGGCAGCCGGTCGAGGCCAGGCCGGGTGTCCAGCGGGTGGGCGGCTTGGCAGGAGGCCTGCAGGTGCGGGAGACCCGCAGCCGACGTCCTCGGCCACGGGGTCTGAGCAAACCCTCTGCAGGGCTGCTTGGCTCCTGTTGAGGACGGTGCCCGCCCTGGTGCCCGGGGCTGCTGGCAAGCATCACAGCCCACGGTAGGGCTCCCTCCCGGCCTCCTCCGGCTCCTGGTGGCTTCTTACCTGTTCTTCACCTCGGGTAAGGACTCCAGGCATCGTGGATCCTGGGCCACCTCACTTATGTCTTTTTAAATGAATTTCACGGCTAGTTTAGCCACAGGGGTTCGCCTGCTTCACACACACCTCCCCCCCGCCCCCTTTCCCATTTTGTTTGAGTGACAGATCTGTCTGCTGGTGCTGAGCCGGGGGGAAGCCAAGAGCTGGAACCCCGTCTGGTTCTCCCACACGGATGGTGGGAGGCTGGGGACTTGGGCCACCACGGCCACCTTCCAGGACGTGCGTTAGCAGGAATCTGGACCCAAAGCAGAGGTGGGACTCAAACCAGGCACCCTGAGATGCAGGGTCCCGGCCCCAAGCAGCACCTGAACCATTGCAACCAATGCCTGCTGCTGATTGACAGGACCCTGTTTCCAAAGAAGGTGCGGGGCGGGGCTTCGGCCCTGGGCTGTCCTGGACTCTGGCAGCCTCTGGGTTTTCTCTGCCTTGTCCCTCCGTCCACCGCCGCCATGGTTCCTGACTTCGCCTGGCCCTCAGCACGCTGGGTTCCGGGGACGCAGGCTCCTGTTGCCTGCTGTTTGTTTTTCTCAGGGGTCAGCGCCCCGGGCCACCTCTGGTTTCTGTAATGACGCAGGGCACCCGTTTCTTTGTGCCGGTGGCCTTGGCTTCTGTCAGGCCCTGGGGCGAGGACCAGCAGGTGCTCTGATGGCGCTGGGGGCGTGGCTGAACTTTGGCCTGATTCTCTGCTGCTGAGGGCTTGGCGGGCACTGGGTGAGGAAGGTGAGGAAGGCGGGCGGGCGCTGGGTGAGGAAGCCGCGGAGCCTGTGGGATGTCGTTTGGCTGATTCTGTGACTTACTCTGACGCTCTGTTGTGTGCTCACTGGGAGGGGAGAGGAGCCTGCTTTTCAGCATTAACAAGAGCTGGCCTGTTTTAACCCCAAACCCGATCATTCCTGCCTGCCTCTGCGGGGGCGGGTGACGCACTGGACCCACCCCCACCCCCACCCCCACCCCCACCCCCAGGTCAGCCACGCACTGGTCCCCACCCCCACCCCCAGGTCAGCCATGCACTGGTCCCCACCCCCCAGGTCAGCCATGCACTGGTCCCCACCCCCACCCCCAGGTCAGCCACACGCTGGGTCCCCACCGCCAGAGTCCGCAGCGGCTTCCGCCCCGTCTCCCGGCTCTCCTTGGCAGTGTCTCGCCTTCCCAAAGATCTCCGAGGAGACGTGCTGTGGGGCAGGACGCGGAGCCTTGGGCTGCAGGCGGGCTCCCGTGAGGATGGGCTGGAAGCAGCCTGAGGCCCAGGGCCAGCCAGGGCCACGCCTGCCGCGGCTGCAGGGCCTGCACGCGCGCTGGGGTGAGGGGCGAGGCAGGCTCTCCGAGTGGCACCTACAGGGTCTGGGCCCTTGTGAGGCCTTGTGGGTGTGGCCCCCGGCATTGTGGTGCAGCCGGTTAAGCCACCATCTGGGGGCGCCAGCATCCCGCGTGAGCGCTGGTTGGAGCCTCGGCTGCTCCACTTTGCATCCAGCTTCCGCTGATGGGCCTGGGAAGGCATAGCAGGTGGCCCAGGGCGTGGGCTCCTGCCATCCACGTGGGAGGCCGGATTGAGCTCCTGGTTTTGTGTTTTTGTGGCGTGTGTTTGATTTGTTAAGAAATATTTGAGGGGCCGGCGCTGTGGTGTAGCGGGTAAAGCCGCTGCCTGCAGTGCTGGCATCCCATATGGGCGCCGGTTCGAGCCCCGGCTGCTTCTCTTCCTATCCAGCTCTCTGCTGTGGCCTGGGAAAGCAGTAGAAGATGGCCCAGGTCCTTGGGACCCTGCACCCACGTGGGAGACCCAGAAGAGGCTCCTGGCTCCTGGCTTCGGATCAGCGCAGCTCGGCCGTTGCGGCCAGTTGAGGAGTGAACCAGCAAAATGGAAGACCTCTGTCTGTCTGTCTGTCTGTCTCCCTCTCTCTGGCTCTCTGTTAACTCTGCCTTTCAAATAAATAAATAAATAAATTTTTTTGACAGGCAGAGTGGACAGTGAGAGAGAGAGACAGAGAGAAAGGTCTTTCTTTTTCCATTGGTTCACCCTCCAATGGCCGCTGCGGCCGGCGCACCGCGGTGATCCGAAGCCAGGAGCCAGGTGCTTCTCCTGGTCTCCCATGGGGTGCAGGGCCTGAGCACTTGGGCCATCCTCCACTGCACTCCCTGGCCACAGCAGAGGGCTGGACTGGAAGAGGAGCGACTGGGACAGAATCTGGCACCCTGACAGGGACTAGAACCCAGTGTGCTGGTGCCGCAGGCAGAGGATTAGCCTAGTGAACCACGGCGCCGGCCTAAATAAATATTTTTTTAAAAATGTATTTGAAAGGCAGAGTTACAGAGAGGAAGAGACAGAGAGAGATCTTCCATCTTCTGGTTCACTCCTCAAGTGGCCAAAATGGCCAGAGCTGGGACAGACAGGAGCCAGGAGCTTTCTCCAGGTCTCCCATGCGGGTGCAGGGGCCCAAGCACTCGGGCCATCTGCTGCTGCTTTCCCAGGCCATCTCAGGAAGCTGGGTCAGAAGGGGAGCAGCCAGGACTCGAACCTGCACCCACATGGGATGCCGGCACCGCAGGCAGTGGCTCTACCGGCTGCGCCACAGCAGCGGCCCGTGTGTGTTTGTTTCTGAACGGGGCAAGTGGTTGGCCTTGCGTGTCAGCTGTTGGGACCCCGCGTCCCTCACCAGAGTGCCTGCGTCCGGAGCCCAGCCGCAGCGGTGACGGCCCGGCTGGAGCGGTTGGATTCAGCTGCCAGCTGCGGCCCGATCAAGTCCCGGCTGTTACGGGCGAGTGGGGAGGAGCAGGTGCCGGCGGCCTCGTGTCCGTGTCTCCCTCGTCACAGCAGGACAGTGTGTGCGTGTTCACACGCCGTCCCCGTGCTGTGAGGCGGGGGCAGAGGGGCTGCCTGAGGGCCCTCACATCCCGAGGGCGCTTACTGCAGGGACCTCGCCCTCTGTGCCCAGGAACCTCGCAGCCAGGGCCAGCACCCGGGACGTCAGCGTCCCACGGCAGAGCACCCGTGCCAGGAGCACACAGAGCTGCTCCGTGCCTGGCAAGGCGGCAGGACCAGGCTGGGGCTCCTGGCTCCCGGCATCGGCCTGGCCCTGCCCCGGCCTGGCAGTCGTGTGGGGAGTGCGCCGGTGGTGGAAGAGCCGCCTCGCTGTCTGTCCCTCCCGCTCCTGTGCTGGGTGTGAGCCTCCTTCCTCGCGCTTCCACTTAGGGGTCGCCGTGATGAGATTCAAGAACCCCCCCGTGAACAGCCTCAGCCTGCAGTTCCTGACGGAGTTCGTCATCAGCCTGGAGAAGCTGGAGAATGACAAGGGCTTCCGGGGCGTCGTCCTCACCTCGGTGGGTGCCCGGGCCCGGAGCACAGTGCGAGCCTGTCCCCACGCTGCCGTCACCCAGGGGCGCGCCGTGCCACCGTGCCCGAGGCACACCTGTCCCCAGGCCACGCCCCCACCTCTGGTGGCCGTGGTGTCCCTCACAAGCACACTGTCCCGCCGTGCGGCCTCCCTGATGACCTTCAGAGGCCCTGTGTGCACGCGAGGGCAGGCTCATGGCGCAAGCGAGCGCCTGCTCGCCTGGCCCACAGCCCTGCTCTGGCCCGGTTCCTGCTTTGCCCTGCTGTCCTCCGGAGCTGGGATGTGGGGGCTTCTGCAGCCGACGCGTGGCGCGAGGAGGTCCCTGGTCTGTGTTCCCAAAGGGCCGGGCTGCCGGAACGGCGCGGCGAAGTTCAGCACGAGAGTCAGTGCGGGCATGGGATGGCCGGCGCCGTGTCCCGCCGGCAGCAGCTGGATTTGGAGTGACTGCTGCTCCCCCCTCCACTGGGTGTTTTTAAGTCACAGAGCAGAGAGGGAGCCCGTCAGGACGGGGAGTGGACAGCGGTGCCCCCGTCCCCTGTCCCACACACGGGGAGCCCGCACAGCACACAGAGGGAACAGGGCCTTTGCCGCCTGCCCAGGGCCCGTGGCGGCCTGCAGGACCCACCCGCGGGCTTTCCGCATGGCGGCCATGGAGCCGTCTCGGCTGTGTCCTGGGAGTTTGTGCTGACCCCTGGTGAGCATCACCGTCCTGGTGAAACCCTTTGCCTGCCCGCTGCTCCCTCAGCGTCCCTGGGAGCCGTGTTGGACCGGCGTCCTCGCAGCGTGCCCCCTGCTCCTGGCCTGCACGGCCTGCAGCTTGCCTGAGCCTTTGGGCAGTCGGACCCCGTGGCTGGCTGTGCCAGGCGTGCCCGCTGCACCTGCGCTTGCTGCCTGGGTGTGCGCAGGTGCGCAGAGCGGCTGCAGGCATCCCGGAGCAGCACCTGTTCTCTTCCCCGGCTTGGCTGGAGAGAGTTCTGGGAAGTCGAGGGAGACTGGGGCCCCAGCTTCGGGCTCCTGGGGGAGCACCTGTCACTCTGGGGCCCTGGCCCTAATCCTGCTGTCCCCTGTGCACCGTGGGCTCCCTTGGCCCTAGTGGGGCGAGGCCAGCCAGGAGGTGGGCCCTGACGGGTGCCTGACCCGGGCCACGCCCCTAGGACTGCCCCAGCGTCTTCTCGGCTGGCCTGGACCTGACGGAGATGTGCGGGAGGAACCCTGCCCACTACGCCGAGTACTGGAAGGCCGTGCAGGAGCTGTGGCTGCGGCTCTACCTGTCTAACCTGGTGCTGGTTGCCGCCATCAACGTGAGTCCCCTCCCTGGGTGTCCTCCGTAGCTCACTGGGAGACCGCCCTGGTGGGTGGGGAGCGTGATTCTGCCCTGGGAATGTCCCCAAGGGATGGGGGTGTTCAGGGGCACTGCTGACGAGCACGGCGGGTGGGAGCGGGCCCCGGGGTCTCGGGGACAGGGAGCGAGCGGGCGGGCAGTGGGTGCACACTTTGGAAGCCTCGCTGTGGCCAGGCAGGAGGAAGCAGAGCTGCCTGGGCCCGCCCCGCCCCGCCCCCTCCCCTCCCCTCGGGCTGGTGCGGGCGCAGGCCCCGCAGAGCAGGCCGCTCCTCCTGCAGGGAGCCTGCCCGGCCGGAGGCTGCCTGATGGCCCTCACCTGCGACTACCGCGTCATGGCGGACAACCCCAAGTACACCATCGGGCTGAACGAGACGCAGCTGGGCATCGTCGCCCCCTTCTGGTAAGGCTGGCCGCGCTGGTGCCACGTGCCCCCGGGCTGCACTGACCCTCCGGGGAGCCCAGGGCCCAGGTGAGCCTCTGTGTGTGTGTGTCCCAGGTTCAAAGACACCCTCGTGAACACCGTCGGGCACCGGGTCGCAGAGCAGGCCCTGCAGCTGGGGCTGCTGTTCCCGCCGGCGGAGGCCCTCAGGGTGGGCCTGGTGGACCGCGTGGTGCCCGAGGACCAGGTGCAGAGCACGGCGCTCTCGGTGATGGCCCAGTGGATGGCCATTCCAGGTGAGGGGCAGCCGCGGGTCCCCAGCAGAGGGAGACGGCCCAGGACTGTCCCCAACCCCGGGCCACCAAGCGGGCGGCTTCCAGGCACAGAAGCTGGGTCTCACAGCTGCGGCGGCCACGGCTCCAAAGGCGAGCTGTGGACACGCCTCTGCCCGCCCCAGGCCTGCCTCTGTCCCTGTGTGTCTCTCCCTCCCCCTTCCCGTAGAAGCGCCTGCTGGTGCACTTCGGGTGATGGTCTCCACCTGTTTGCCCTGTAGAGACTTTGTCCAAACGGAGCCACACTGACCGGGTCTAGACAGGCGGTCAGGGGATGCACACGTGCTTGGAGGACGCGCTGCACCTCAGCCGGCTGCAGAGACGGCCGGGGAGCTGCGTGTCTGGCAGTAGAAGCCGGGCAGGTCAGATGGACAAAGACCACAAACCTGTCCGGAAAGAGCCGGATGGAGCCGTGCGGGGCGCAGATCAGGCGCCGAAACGCGCGGGTGCCCGCAGGCTTTACGGGAGTGGAGACGGGGCTTTCACAGAATTTCTTCATGTCGTAACAAAGATGGCTTATTTGAAAGGCAGAGAGAGAGAATCTTCCACCCACTGATTCGCTCCCCAAATGGCCACAGTAGCCAGGGCTGGCCCCAGGCGGCGCCAGGAGCTCGGTCCTGGTCTCCCAGGGGGGTGCGGCAGCAGAGAATGGCATGGGAAGTGGAGCAGCGGACTGGGCCGGCCCTGCAGAGACGCCCGCGGGGCCGCAGCCTGGGCCCCTGGCTCCTGCAGCTGGACAAATGCTGCTTGCTTGCTGCCCTTAGCTCTCAAGGGGCCGGGGCCAGGGCACAGCGGGCAAAGCCACCGTCTGCAGCTCTGCCATCCTGTACGGGCGCCAGTTCAAGTCCCAGCTGCTCCACTTCCAATCCAGCTCCCTGCTGTGGCCTGGGAAGGCAGCAGAGGACGGCCAAGCGCTGGGGCCCCGCACCCACGTGGGGGACCCGGAGTGACCTGGTTTCAGCCTGGCCGAGCTCCGGCCGTTGCAGCCATGTGGGGAGTCAACCAGCAGATGGAAGACCTCTCCCTCTCTCTTTCAAATAAACAAACATTTAAAAAAAATTAGAAGGAATGCTGTCAATAACATGATTCCATAGAAACAGGATTAAAAAGCGGTGTCTATAAGTAGCCTGTTTGTGGAGGCAGTGGGAGGCGGTGGGTCAGCTGACTGTGCCTGTCTCCTGGTGGCTGTCCTGGGCTTCCACGCTGCCCCCAGAGTGTGGACGGGGCGGGCCCCCCATCTGGCTGGGACCCAGGTGGACCCTCTTTCTTTAGAGCACGCGCGGCAGCTGACCAAGAGGCTGATGCGCAAGGCCACGGCGGACCACCTGCTCCGGCAGCGCGACGCCGACGTCCAGAACTTCGTCAGCTTCGTGTCCCGAGACTCCATCCAGAAGTCGCTGCAAGCCTACTTGAAGAGGCTCAGACAGAAGAAGGGCTGAGGCTGCCCTGGCCCCGAGCCGGCGCCTGGCCCCGAGGTTTTAAACAAGGTGGCTTTCAGTGTAAGATGCCTCCAGTCCTTTATTTTGTTGACCTTGGCTAAGAGTCTCTGTTCCCTGTAGCCCAGCACCCCCCAACCCCACCACCCAGGGGAGGGCAGCGTCGGCTGGACCTCGGCGATGTTGCCACTGTGGGGTGGACAGGGCCCGGATACGAGTACCCGAGGGTCCCGCGGGAGTGGGCATGCACGGCCCAGGAAGCTGGCCTGGGGCGTCGGACCCCGCTGTGCCGGCCGCACTTGGCTCACTTACACCTGTGTAAGGAGGGCCGGCAGGCGGCCTCCCCCGGCCCTGGGACAGGAGACGTCCTTGAGGGGCTGGGCTGCACGAAGGCTGTGCCCTGGAGGGGCCGGCCCTGAGAAAGGACACACAGGCCTGGAGCTGACCCGGCCGCAGCTGGCTTGTGTACTGAGCACCGCCGAGGGCCCCTCGCTGGCCCACACCCAGCTGGCCCTGCCCCACAGCCTCACCGGGGCCCCTTCCTCTTGGCCTGAGTCTGCAGGTGGCCTGCCCCGGCCAGGCCTGCTGTCAGCGGGACTTGAGGGTCACCTCCACAGGAAAGTGGTCGCTGATGGCCAGAGCCTGGAGGGCAGGGAGGGGTTGGCGCCTCAGGGACTGTGGCAAGGCAGTCTGCCCTCCCCTGTGGCCCTGCCTGGGAAAGCCGGGGCCCACAGAGGGACCAGCCCCTGGGGGTCTGTGGCCACGAGCAGGAGTGGAGGGTGGGGGGAGGCCAGGTGAGCCCGGGGGCCCCTCCTGCGTGCCTGCCCCGCGGGACGTACCTGGGTCTGGTCCAGGCCGAATTCCTCTTGGAAGTCGTGCACGGTGGCCGACTGGGGCTTCAGGCTCCTGCGCAGGCGGGCGCCGCAGGCCACGATGCGGTCGTAGGCGCAGTCCGAGTTGCCCACGGTGGTGTCCGCGCTGTCCGGGATGAGCCACTTGAAGACCTCGCTGCTGCGCAGGCGGATGGAGGCCCAGTCCTGCGCCCGCACGTAGCTGCAGTCGGCGTTGAAGTCGCCCAGAAACAGCATGTCCTGCGGGCACCGGCTCTGAGTCTGCCACCCGGCAGGGCTCAGGCCCCCAGGGCGTGCCCACAGAGCCCGGGACTGAGGGACGGGGGGCTTACGTCCGAGCCCCACTTGTCAATCACGTCCAGGTACACGTCGTAGAGGGCGTCGATCTCGGCCACGGCCTGGTGCGGGGCGGCGTGCAGCGGGATCAGCACCAGCTCCCGGGCAGCTGCGGGGTGCAGGGTGGGCACGTCAGCCTTGACACCGGGGTCTGGGGGCAGGGACCTGGGGGCAGAGCCAGCCTCACCGGAGCCAGGGGCCGAGAACTTGACCACGAAAGGCTCTCGGCTGAAGGCGTCCTCCGGGTCTGGGTACTGGTACGTGTCCACCACGGACACCGCGTCCTTCCTGGGAGCAGAGGAGGGTGTCGCGCTGACCGACCCCTCCAGCCCAGCCCCTGCCCGCGGCCCCTCACCTGTAGACAAACAGGTACATCTCCTTGTACTGGTCCCGGCCCAGCGGCTTGCTGCTCACAAAGCCGTACTCATGCTTGGACACGCTGCCGAGACACGGGCCAGGCCCCGTCAGGGCACCGAGCCGAGACCTGGGCACCTGGGCGGGGGGCGCGACGCGGGGCCCTGCCCGCCGCACCTGTGGATCTGCTCCATGAGCGCGGACACGGCACTCAGGTCCGGGTCCCGCACCTCCTGCACCAGGGCCACGTCATACCCAGCCAGGATCTGGGGGAGGAGCCGGCAGGTGCGGGGTTACACACGGTCACAACCCGCCCGCCCGCCCGCGGATCCCAGCTGCATCCTCATCCCGTCCCGAAACCCCACCCGCCGCCTCCGGCCTCACCTGGGCGATGACACTGCCGCAGGCCGGGTCCGACACTTTGCTGTCGCCAAAACTCTGGATGTTGAAGGCTCCGATGCGCAGAGCCGTGGCCCCGACGGCTGCCAGCGCCCAGAGCAAGGCCAGCAGGGCCCGGGGCCCGGCCATGGCCTGGAGCAGAACGGCTGGGAGGGACGCGGCTCAGTGGGCTCCGGCCACCCTGTCCCCGCTGGCAGCCAGAAGGCGCGTCCTCCCTGCACTCCCGGGAGAGGTGCCCAGGGCCCTCTGCCCCCCTCACTGCTGGGAGCCAGGGCCCCAGGGGAAGGACCCTGTTTGTCTTCTTCCCAGCCCAAGCCAGCCCTGCGGGACTCACCTGGTTTGCTGATGAGGTGGTGCCCGAGGCTCAGGGCTCCTGGTCCCAGTGGGAGTCAGGCTTCTTGTCCGGGGCCTGTGTGTGGCGTAGCAGCTGTGGCATCAGAGCCCAGCTGGTATTTGAGGCCTTGGCCCTGGCACAGGGAGGGGCCAGCTGCCCTCGGTCCCACCCCTTCCATCAAGATGGTGCCGGGATTCCCGGCCCCCATTCCCAGGGAGAGCCCCAAGGGCAGGAGACAGTCTGTCCTGAGCCAGCTCTGGTGCCCTGAGCCTGGAGTAGGGGGTCCGCCATGCCCACAGGCCCTGTCCTCCCCACCCGCCAGGGCCCGCTCCTTGAGGTGGGTCCCCTCCAGGGGACAAGGCAGAGGAATCCGGGAAGCCAGCATCTGCCGCGCTGCCCCCACACCGGTGCCCACCACTGAGAACGCGCACGTAGACGCTGAGGCTGGGAGCTCCCGGCCACGGCAGCCCCAGGACCCTTTCCACCCAGCCCGGCAGGCCCGGGGAAGCCGGGGGTCACAGCTCGGGCAGGGCAGCACAGGCTGCCTGTCGGCATGCCAGCGACGCCCACACACCACCGAGGCGCCGCCAGGGCTGGCGGGAGGCCCGGGGCAGAGTGGCCCAGGCAGGCAGGTGCTGCCGGCCCCAAGGCAGCCACTGCAGTAACATCACAGGCCGCAAGGTTTCACATTTTATTGTAAAGCAACAGAAAAACTATTTACACTGCTCCACTGTGCCCAGGAGCCTGGCCTCTGGGCTGTCTTCTCTGCACTGGGCCGGGCAGGCGCGGACAGCTCAGGGCCCACCCCAGGCCCAGCTTGGGAGGTGCAGCCCCAGGCTAGACGGTGACCGTCTGCACCTCAGGGCCCACCCCAGGCCCAGCTCGGGAGGCGCAGCCCAGGCTAGACGGTGACCGTCTGCACCTCAGGGCCCACCCCAGGCCCAGCTCGGGAGGCGCAGCCCAGGCTAGACGGTGACCGTCTGCACCTCAGGGCCCACCCCAGGTCCAGCTCTCGGGAGGCGCAGCCCCAGGCTACACGATGACCGTCTGCACCTCGAGCTGGCCCTCTGGCGAGGCGATGACCAACTCGCCGCCGTGCTCCAGGATCTCGATGTCCTCCGAGGACACCATGGTCACAGTAGCCTGTTCTGAGCCGCCTGCGCCCGTGCGGGCTGCAAGCACCGTGCCCTCGCTGATGGCCGAAGCCAGCGTCATGGCCACCTGTTCCGTCAGGCTCTCGGGGGTGGCGATGGTGATGGTGTCTGCCGCAGCCGCCTCGGGACCCAGCGCCGCCTCCTGGTCCATGGTCACGTTCTGCACGATGATCTGGTGCCCGGCGCTGGCCTGGTGCACGATCTGCTGCACCACTTTCATGATGTGGCTGTCCACCTGCAGGGGCCCAGCTCAGTGAGGGGCTGCCCGGGAGCCCAGCCGCCCCCGCCCCGCCCCACCCTGCCCCGCACCTCCGTCTGGGTGCCCTCGATGATCTCCGTGGCTTCACTGGTCTCTGCGTCCCCTGCGGTGGCCTGCGCGGAGGCAGAGTTCAGCCGGGGCTGCCCCAAGCCCCGCCGGCCCCTCCGGCCCCACACCCACCTCAATGATGTACTCCTGGGTGTCGGCCACCACGGAGGAGAACTCCACCAGCACGGTGTGCGGGTCCTCGGCCAGGACGGCGGCGGCGGCGGCGGGGCTCTCCTCCGACACCAGCAGCTCCTCCACCTCCAGCAGGCAGCCCCCTGCGTGGGCGCTCGGTCAGGGCTCGGCAGCGCCCGGCCCTCCTCCTCGCCCTCCCCGCCGCCGCCTGGCGCCCCAACCTTTGGTGCGCAGGTGCCGGTTGAGCGTGCCGTGCTCGGCAAAGCCGCGGCCGCACTTGTAGCACTTGAAGGGCTTCTCGCCCGTGTGGTGCCGCACGTGCCGCACCAGAGAGCCCTTCTCCCGGAAGCCGCGGCTGCAGAACTGGCACACGTGCGGCTTCTCCTCCAGGTGTGTCCGGAAGTGCACCTGCTGCGCATTCTGTGGAGACCCAGTCAGTGCGGGCGGCCGGGGGACACGGGGGCTCGAGGGTGGGGGCTGGGCAGCAAGGTCAGAGGCCAGACGCCCACCTTGGTCTTGTAGCGCTTGCCGCACTCGGGACAAGGGTAGGGCCGCTCATCCGAGTGGACGCGCCGGTGGCCGCGCACGTGGGCGATGGTCTTGTACAGCTTCCCACAGTCCCCGCAGCGGAAGCGGCGCTCGTGCACGTGCACCTCCTGGTGCTTCTTGAGCAGGTAGGCCTTGGGGAAGGCCTTGCCACACTGCATGCAGGTGAACGGCCTTGGCCCTGGGGCCACATGTGCCATCAGCAGGGCCTGTCACCCACAGGTCTGCCCCGCCGCCCCGAGCCCACCTGGTCACCTGTAGGCCGCCCACTGCCCGGGGCCTCCACCCACCTGCATGGCCCCTTTTGTGGGCTTCCAGGGTGGCTGCCGTCGGGAAGGTCTCACTGCACTGAGGGCACGGGTGGGTCTTGGGCACAGCTGAGGCCTCGCTGGCCACCTGCTTGGGGAGCACAGGCAGGCCTGCTGCACCCAGTGCAGGCTGCACCATGGGCCCCTGCATCTCTGCTCCATCATGTCAGGGATACAGAGCAGTGGACAGAGCGGCTGGTGGCCCAGGCCAGCGTGGTGACCAGGCCGCCACGGTCCAGCCCCACCCCCACCCCCACGTCCCACCGCGGCCGGAAGAACACAGGCACCTACTGTCCCTACTGTCTCCATCTGCTCCACCGCCAGCAGCGGCAGTTCCGAGGGGCCGTCTCCCAGGGGCTGTGGACAGGGCCTGGCGGGAGGGGCTGGGTCCAAGGGCCCCTCCTCCCCAGCGACCCGCTCGAGGACAATGCCCGAGTTCTGCATGGCCTGGTGCAGCAGGTTCTCCCGGCTGCCCTCGCCGGGACCAGGAAGCTCCTCAGGGCCCGGGGGCTGCAGGAGAGAAGGGGCAGGGGCTGGCCAGGCAGCCTGGCCCACAGCACCCCCACAAGGCAGACCCATGCCAGGCACGAGCCCCCTGGAGCCCCTCAGCCCCTGGGTGGAACCCAGCCGAGGCCTGCCCCTCCCCCGCTCCCGGCAGCTCTTCAGCGAGCTTCCCCCAGGACAACGACACGAGTGCGGCGTCTCGTGGTCCTGCTGGAACCAGTGCCCGACCAAGGCCTGGCGCCTCCCCTGGAGGGTTCCCGGCCTGCCCCCACCTCTGGGGCCAAGGCCTTCATGCCCAAGGGCAGCTCCTGCATCTGGACGTGGACTTCGTGGATGACGGTGCCCTTGGCATCTGTCACCAGATGGATCACGGGCGACGTCTCCACAGGCTCCTCCGTCACTGAGGACGGTGCAGCCGTCCCCACGGTGGAGGTGCTGGACCCTGCAAGGCAGAGCTGAGTGAGGCCCGGCGCGTGGCCCCACTGCACGCGGGAGCCCCGCGGCCGCCCCCGCGCTGACCTGCAGGCGCGTCCTCCTTGCTGACCATGCTGAAGCGGATCTTTTCCGTGCACGGGGTCAGAGACTTGAGGTGCCGGGTCAGTGCACCCGACTCCCGGAAGCTCTTCCCGCACTTAGCACACTTGTAGGGGCGCTCATCTGTGCAGGGAACGGCCAGGTGACCAGCGGAAGGCAGGCCTGGGGGCCTCTACCTCACGGGGGCACGGGACAGGCGGCCAGCCGGCAGGGCGCTGTGCGGTGCTGGCCCCGGGCCCCAGCCCGTTCACCTGTGTGGCGGCGGTGGTGCCGGATGAGCGAGCCCTTGGTCCGGAAGGAGGCCCCGCAGAGCTTGCACTCGTGGTCCTTGCGGCTGCTGTGGGTGACCATGTGGGCCTTGAGGATGCTGCCCTGCGGGGGAGGGGCAAGGCTCAGGGCACCTCCCTGGCGGGAGCAGGCGGGGCCCAGCTGGCCCACGGCCCAGGGCTCACCGTCTTGAAGGTCTTGTGGCACAGCATGCACACGTAGCGGCCGTCCTTGTCCACCAGCAGCCTGACCTGGGCCTGCTCGCCCTCCCCAGCAAGACTCAGCTCCCGACGGCTCGGGCTGCCCGGGGCCTCTGCCATCGCGCTGTCCCCTGGCTCCGCCTCGGCAGCCACAATCACCTCTTTGATGTGCCCGCCACCTGAGGAGAGGCGTCCCCGTGAGCCCGGATCTGCCAGGGAGACCTGGGTCCTCTGCAGCTCCAGCCAAGGCCAGGATGCGTCTGGCACTCGCTAGCTGCCAGGAGGCCCCAAGGGACAGCCAGGACCTGCTCAGCCTCTCCACACCCCACTAGAAAGGGAGGGAGACACCCCTTGCGACTCCATGGAGCCAGGGCCCCCAGAATGAACGCAGTAGGGGCCCACCCCGAGCAGACACCCGGCCCCTGGGTACCAAGGGGACAGGAGGGTCGAGGTGACAGTGCCCAGGCACAGACGGGACAGGCCAGCTCAGCCCACTGCCGTCTAGCCGGCTCGCTGCACTCACTTCCACCAGTGCCAGAGAAAAGCCCCGTGCTCGCCCACCGGCTGGGCGCCAGGGAGTGGGCAGGCGAGCAGGCTACAGATGCAGGCCTGGGCGTGGACGCCCTCCATGGAAGACACGAGGCTGTGGCCTCCCCCAGGGCGTTCTGATCTGACACGCACAGCGACGCCGTAGCACCAGTCACGCTTTCTGCTGTTAACGATGCCAAGTGGGAAACAGCTGGGAAGCCGCTTGGCCGCGCCCTCCCGGCTCAGCCGCGTTGTTTTGACATCCACGCTCCTCACACAGAGGAGAGCAGCCGTGACTCAGAAGCAATTAAGGCCTCTCTGGGCTGTGCTGGCCGCCACACGCGACACCCCAGGAGGGAGACCTGCTGCAGGGGGCAGGGGCCAGGGTACGCGGCCCAGACAGCAAACAAGTCTGTCTCCAGGGAAGAGGCAAGAGGGCCTCGAGGTCGGTGCCCGGCTGCCCCTCTGACCAGCCGTGCCGAGCTTGCCACAGCCACCGCCCCGCTCTGAGCACACCAGGCAGCACAGGTAGCAGCCTTGAGCCGGCCAGCTGGCCCGGAACGGACTTGGGGCGCCAGAGAGGAACCCTGCATCCCAGGAGGGGCTGGGAGCTCCCGGACATCGGGGATGGGCCCCCGGGGCCTGGCTGGCCAGAGGGTGGGAGCTACAGATGCTGCCAGGACCCAGGGAACTCACTGTCCTAAACACGCTACTTGCCCCAGAAACCACATGCCACATGTTGGCCAGGGCACAGGCCCCACCTCCACGGACAACACTCCTGTCCCTGGGACAGGCGGCACAGGTGCCTGCACACAGCACCCCTTCCCAAGCCCAGGGCTGGCCTCCACCCCCTCTTCCTGCCCAGTCACTCCCAGGCCTTCCCAAGGCCCAGTCCGACCTGTTGCCCAAGCCTACTTCCTACCCACCTGCCTTGGCCCCGACCCATTCCCTTCCCAACCTCCTGCCACACCAGGCCCCGGCCAGCTTCCTGGTCCAGCACCTGCACGCCCAGTCACCTACCCCGCTGCCCCCCGCCCCCGCCCAGACCTCAGGCTGCTCTGCTCATGTGACCCCGTTAACGAGAGCCTGACTCAGCGCAGACCCCGCCACCTCTCCCCACTGTCCAGCACCTCCGGGAGGCTCAGCGGCGTCATCCTGAGCTCATAAAAGCCCGGTGAACAGCAGACAGCGGCCGCCGCCCCCACGCCAGAACGAGGGAGCGCCGGAGGTGAAGGCCAAGTCAGGGCCAGCAGCAGCCGCCGTGGGACACCCACTCACACCACACCGACCCCCCAGCTGCTGGGGGTGCCCTGGATGGTGCTGCCGAAGGCGGGAAGCAGGAACCAGGGTTGACAGAGGTGAAAAAGATTCCGGGAGGAACAGACAGCCGGGGAGAGACCGACAGGAGGCAGCAACCCACTTGTGATCGCGCACAAATGGGGTGTGCCCACAGGTGCCCAGGGGCCGTCCAGTCACAGGGGACGCAGTGCGGAGTGCCTTGGTCCCCCCACTCCCTGGCTGCTCTCAGGAGAGCGCAGGGATGGGCAGCACAGGTCCCTCTGCCCTGACCGCGGTGCCCCAGGGCCACCCAGGGGCCACGCACGGACACCACTGGCTTACCCACGAGGTCAGGGGCATGTCTGATGTCTCCTGCCAGGGACGCTGCCTCCACCACGATGTGTGCCACGGTGATGGGCTCCTCCGGGCCTGTCGCCGCCGGCACCACCTGCGGGAGGGGCAGGGAGGACGTGGCTGCGGGCTCCTCTGGTGCACAGCAGTGCAGGGGGCAGTGAGGGGGGCGGGTGGGGCTCTCATTGCCCCAAGGACTACGGCACAGGGGCTCAGCACCACGGGCGAGACCCAGAGGGCCACACTGTGCTCGTGGGAGCCTGGGGAACCACATGGGCAACACACGAGACAAAGCCACCATGATGCCCTTGACCCAAAAGAGACCCTGAGACCCCAAGAGAGGAGGGGCCATCCCCCAGCTGTGCAGGCTCAGGCAGGGGCTGCTGAGAGGCTGGGCCTCCCCAGGCTGCCAGCACAGAACAGCCCTCGGCGCTCAGTGGCACGGCGCCTGCCCTCTGTCACCCACGCCAGCCGCAGGAGGGCGGGGCGGCGCTCACCTCCTGGCCCAGCAGCGCCGCGGCAGCAGGGGTGGCCGGCAGGGCCTCCTGGGGGGGCCGCTGGCATGCCTTCTGGATTTTATGCTGCACGAAGTCCTCCAAGGCAGTGAACTCGGCCTGGCAGCGGCCGCACCTGTGCACGTCGTCCTCATCTGCAACCGAAGTGCTGTCAGCAGGGCCTGGGGCTGGGGCTGGGGCGGGGGCTGGGGGCCCCATCCCGAGTGAGCAGCAGAGCTCCGGCCCGGCCCTCCCCAGGCTGCTGGGGGCCCTAACCTCAGGGGCAGCCCCTCCCTGGAGGTGTGCAGGACAAGGTCCACCCCAGGGAGACCAGCACCCAGCAGGGCGGCCCTGACCTCACGCTTCGCTGCAGAGATCCACGGAGGCTGCCAGGCCCAAAGCCCAACCTCAGAGGGGGCGTGACCCAGCAAGGATGTGCCCTTGGGGGCCTCGCAAAGTGGGCCGGCCCAGATGACAAGGGGCGTCGGCCAATACGGGGGCAGCGGGTCCTGGTCTGTGACCACTTTTTTTTTTTTTTTTTTTAACAGGTAGAGTTATAGACAGTGAGACAGAGACAACGGTCTTCTTTCCGTTGGTTCACTCCCCTAATGGCTGCTATGGCCGGTGCTGCACCGATGCAAAGCCAGGAGCCAGGTGCTTCCTCCTGGTCTCCCATGCGGGTACAGGGCCCAAGCACTTGGACCATCCTCCACTGCCCTCCCAGGCCACAGCAGAGAGCTGGACTGGAAGAGGAGCAACCGGGACTAGAACCCAGGGTGCGAGCGCCACAGGCAGAGGATTAGCCTAGCGAGCCGCGGCGCTGGACGAGCACTCTTCTCACCAGCTTGGGGCTTCACTAACGCCCCCTCCGACAGCACCCCTGCTCGAGCCTGGACGCCAGGTGGGGCTCCCCGAGGGGTCACCCCAGGCTAACAGGGAGGACCACTCCCGTCCTCGACAATGGCTTCAGGTTCAAGGTCGGTCAACCCTGAGTGCTGGGGCTGGCTGCTGCCCTGAGGTCAGGGTCAGTCCAGACAGCGCTGTGGGCGCGGGGCAAGGTGCCCCTCTGCTCCCTTGAATCTGCCAGCTCTCTCCACCTCACAGTTCAGTCCCAGGTCAAGGTCAGGCCCGGGTCTGGTGCACAGAATGTTTGCTGCATTAATGAACCAGGGGCCAAACCACTGCTCTTACTCACCCAAGGCCACCACGGGGGGCCCTCCCCGGATGGTCCAGTCACAAACCACGCTCCGAGGGGCCCTCCCAGGCCGCTCCCTGCGTCTGACTCGGCGCCCTGGAGTTGCCATGGAAGGAGCCCCCACCCCAGAAGCAGACACGCCCAGCCCAGCCCGCCCCAAGTCAGGCACTGCCCCACCGCCCGTGTGGTACGGTCCCCCTGCAAGGCGGAACGAGGGGTGAGGAAGAAACCACAGCGCCACGGGCCCTGTGGGGATCAGGAAGAGATGGCCCTCGTCCCATTACCACCCAGGACACCCAGGCAGCCGAGGCCGGCTCTGCGTCCCACAGCCAGCGGAGCCCCCAAGGAGCCGCGGTGCCCCCAGCGCGGCTCCCGGCACGGCACGCGCACAGTCCCAAGGGGAGCCACAGGGCCCAGGCAGGAGCCACACAGCCTTGCTGCTGCTGGGGGGGGGACCCAACAAGGCCCGCGAAGTGCCGCAGCCACACGGGGCTCGGCGCAGCAGTCAGGCGCCGCCCGGGGTGCCGGAGTCCAGGCCACACAGCTTCCTGCTGATGGGCCGGACTCCATGTGCGAGGCTGGATGGAGCTCCGGCTCCTGGCGCCCGCCTGGTGCAGACCCGGCCAGGAGTTCATCAGCGATGGAAGACCTCTCCCTCCCTCTCTGTCTCCCTCCCTCTCTCTCTCCTTCCCTCTCTCCATCTCCCTCTCTCTCTCTCTCTCTGTCTCCCTCTCTCTCTCTCTCTCTCTCTGTCTCCCTCTCTCTCTCTCTCCCTCCCTCCGTCTCCGTCTCCCTCCCTCTCTGTCTCCATCTCCCTCTCTCCCTCTCCCCGTCTCCCTCTCTCTCCATCTCCCTCTCTCCATCTCCCTCTCTCTCTCTCCCTCCCTCTCTCTCCATCTCTCTCTCCCTCTCTCTCCCTCTCCCCGTCTCCCTCTCTCTCCATCTCTCTCTCTCTGTCTCCCTCTCTCTCTCACTGTCACTCTGCCTTTCAAATAAGTAGTTTTTTTTTAAAAAAAAAAAAAGAATGTTTATTTTGATACCAAAAATCTTGAAATCCATACATATGCAGGGTCTTAAAAAAAAGTTGATGGAAAATACATATTAAAAAAAACTAGGCATGAATTTCAGTGTTTTTGCGCCAAAATAAACATCACTTAATTTCCACGAACTTTTGAAGCGCCCCCTCCCAGCTGGGGGCGTCGAGGACGTGGCCCTTTCGGGTGGGCTCCGGGGCAGCCGGCGCGCGGGGGAGGCTTGTGCGGCGGCCCCCCGGTGCGCAACGACAGCGGTCGCCGGCCCCCCGGTGCGCAACGACAGCGGTCGCCGGCCCCCCGGTGCGCAACGACAGCGGTCGCCGGCCCCCCGGTGCGCAACGACAGCGGTCGCCGGCCCCCCGGTGCGCAACGACAGCGGTCGCCGGCCCCCCGGTGCGCAACGACAGCGGTCGCCGGCCCCCCGGTGCGCAACGACAGCGGTCGCCGGCCCCCCGGTGCGCAACGACAGCGGTCGCCGGCCCCCCGGTGCGCAACGACAGCGGTCGCCGGCCCCCCGGTGCGCAACGACAGCGGTCGCCGGCCCCCCGGTGCGCAATGACAGCGGTCGCCGGCGGGTCCGAGCCACGAGGGGCAGGTCGCGGCCCCCGCCGGCCGGGCTCCTCCCCGCGGCCCCGCCCAGGGGTCTCCGCCCAGCGCGGCCCGCCCCGGCGGCCTGTCAGGTGCGGCGGGAGGGGTCCGCACGAGGGTGCGGGGCCGGCGGCTGCGGCGTCCGCCCGTGAGTACTGCGAACGCGCCCCGCAGGGGAGGCCGTGAGGGCCGGGAGGGGAGCGGCGGCCCGGGGCCCGCGAGGGTCTGTCGCGTCCGCGGCTCTGGCCATCCGGGCCTCCGCCAGCCCAGCTGAGCCGCCCGCACTCCGGCCGCGCCCTGCCCTGTCCAGCCCCGTTACCTTCCTCGCTGAAAGGCGCCGGAAGGCCGAGGAAGCCGCCGGGGGCCAAGGCCGCCGCCGCCGCCGCGACCCCGCCCTCGCCCGCTTCCCTCCCGGCTTCGGCCCGGGCTTCTGCCGTATGAGCGGCCGTCACCCGCACTGCCATCGCGCCCTCCATGTCGCAACGCGCCGCAGGAAGATGGCGGATTTACGACCGTGTCGTCATAACAACGGGCCGCTCCGAGGCCGGCGTGAGGGCACGACGGGAGGCGAGCGGGGTTGACGGACAGGCTGAGGGGCGGGGCCTGGACGGGGGCGGGGCCCACAGGGAGCAGGGATAGAGCGGAACCAGGGCGAGGAGGGGCCGGGCTTGCGTGGGAGCGCATTGATAGGCTGAGGGGCGGGGCCAGGGGGAAAGACCGCCCGAATGGGCGCGGCTTGGCGCGGCGGGGCGGGGCCAGAGCCGAGGAACCCGGGGCTGGGGTTACACCCGCGGAGGGTGCGCCCGGCTTCCGAGCCTGGAGAGAGGAGGGCAGGCGGGTCAAAGGGTCAGCTCGAGCCAGGGGTAGGGTGCTCGACACCCCGTCATCCTCGGGGGGTCACGCCGGAGAGGGCTCCTGGGCGGCTCCGTGTTTCTTAGCTGGGGTCGATTCACAGAAAGCTCACGGTCAGCACCCCTGGGCGCGCTCACAGAGCCCCGATGGCTTCCGAACGTTCTCGTCATCCATCAGCCCACTCGCGGCTGTGCCCGGGCTGCGGGTGTCGCCTGCCACTGGGCTCGTGCTCCTGGTCCACCCACGGCCGGGTGAACCAGGCTTCTTTCCCTCCCACCAGCGCCGCCCCGAACATCCGTGCCCGGCCCGTACCTGTCTCTCCCAGGTAATACTTAGCTAGCTGTCTGGAGCTGCGCACTTGATGGGATCAGCTCATTTAAGGCGCCATTGGAAAGATGAAAGGATGAGGCGCAGAGCGGGTGGCGCCTTGCCTGAGGGCGGCCCCGGCTGTGGGAACCCACGGGGCTTGCTCTCCCAGCTCGGCGATTCTCCGCTGGGCCAGGCCAGGGCCCCTGCGGAAGGCCAGTCTCCCGGGAGGACAGAGCCAGGACCCAGGGCCCAGAAGCGCGGCCCCAGCCTGGGAGGGGCACTGAGCAGGGCCGTGCAGCCGGCCGGGTCGTACGCCGTTCTCTGCTGTATATTGAAGATCTATATTTGGCTTACCGTCCTGCTCCAAGGTCAAGGGCCACAGCTAGAGACAGCCGTCCTGGGGGCAGAGTCCCAGGAGGGCACAGGGCACCATGTGACAGAGGTATGGCGCTGCTGTGTCCTGGCCTCTCTCCCTCAGCCGTGGGAGCTCCCCCTAGGGAATTTATCTAATCCTAATCACCTCCCAAAGGCCCGCCTGTAAATACTGTAGTCAGATTAGTGGGGGTTGAACTCCAACCCGAGGCCGGCGCGGTGGCACAGCGGGCTAAGCTGCCGCTTGTGACACCGGCACCCCCTCTGGGAGCGCGATGCAAGTCCCGGCCGCTCCACCGTGCTCCACCTTCCCACTGATGGAACTCAGGGGCAGCAGGCGATGGCTTAGTGCCTGGGCCTCCCGCCACCCACGTGGGAGACCTGGAGGAAGCTCCTGGCTCCTGGCTCCAGCTGGCCCAGCCATAGCTGATGTGGCCATTTGGGAAGTGAACTAGCAGATGGAAGATCTCTCTCTCCCTCTGTCACTCTGGCCTCCAAATAAATCGGTAATAGGTAAATCTTAAAAAATAAACAAGGTCCAACATGAGTTTCAGAGGGGACGAACAGCTGTGTTCGGAGGAATCAAACCACCTTCAAACGACAGCAGGCAGGTTGGGGGGCCGGATGGGCTGGGGCTTTAACCAGGGATGGCAGTCGGACCCGGAAGGGTCCTTCTGCTGCCCCTCGGAGGAAGGGCCTCAGAGGTTCTGCAGACACAGGAGGGGCTGAGACCAGGGCCTGTGGTCTGGGCGGGGGGCAGGCCATGCAGAAGCCAGCAGGCCAGCAGGAGAGGAATGGACGGGAAGGGTTTCAAAGGCAGAGGGCAGCCAGGGTGTGGGTGGATGTGAGGCTGGCCTGGGGGAGACGGCCGGATGGAGGCCAGCGCTGCGGCGCGGTTACTCGCTGGGTTCAGAAAAGGGCACCCTGACAGGGAGTCCTGGGGCTGCCCGACAGCAGCTCACCAAAGGGCAGAGTGGCCGGGAGCTGGCGTGAGGCCAGCCCGCCCCCAGATGCCCTCCTGCCCGCACTGCCCTCAGCCCCAGCCCCGACATCCTGTCTGATGGCTGCTCAGTCTTTCGGCTGGGTGTGCTTTCTTTTCTAAAGACTTACTTTCGGCCGGCGCTGCGGCTCACTAGGCTAATCCTCCACCTAGCAGCGCCGGCACACCGAGTTCTAGTCCCAGTCGGGGCACCGAATTCTGTCCCAGTTGCCCCCCTTCCAGGCCAGCTCTCTGCTGTGGCCTGGGAGTGCAGTGGAGGATGGCCCAAGTGCTTGGGCCCTGCACCCATGGGAGACCAGGAGAAGCACCTGGCTCCTGCCATCGGATCAGCGCGGTGCGCCTGCCGCGGCGGCCATTGGAGGGTGAACCAATGGCAAAAGGAAGACCTTTCTCTCTGTCTCTCTCTCTCACTGTCCACTCTGCCTGTCCAAAAAAAAAAAAAAAAAAAAACAAACAAACAAACAAAACAAAACAAAAAAAAAACAACTTTATTTGAAAAGCGGAGAAACAGAAAGAGGGGAGACGGAGAGAGAGATTTTCCATCCGAAACAGCCAGGCTGGAGCCAAGAGCCTGGAACTCCACCAGGTCTCCCACGCCAGTGGCAGGACCCCAAATACCTGGGCCTTCTTCCGCTGTTTTCCCAGGCACATTAACAAGGCATTGGACTGGGAGCCGGGCAGCTGGGACTTGAACCAGTGCTCCCACACGGGATGCCGGTGTCATAAGCGGCCACTTACCACACTGGTGCCACACCACCACCCCTGGTTGGATAGGTTTTATTTAACCCGGGAATAGACCAACAAAAGTTATATTCTTACAGTGACCCGTGGGACCACCCAAGAAAAAGAACAAATCACCCACGAGGGGGGTGGGCGTGTGACACCAGCGTCCCACATCGGGGTGCGTGGCGCGGCGGCCGGCCCCTTGCAGGGAGGCAGAGTACTTCCTGCCACCCTCGTGGGAGACCTGGATGGAGCTCCCCGACTCTGGAGTCGTCCGGCCTGGCCCAGCACAGCTCCTGCAGGCCACTGGGGCGCACGCCAGCCCTCAGGGGCTCGCTCTCTGCAGACCGTGTGCGTGGCATGGTCTTTTACAAGGCGGCCCAGGCCGGCAAAGCTAGCGCCGGCGTGACAGAAGCCCGAGAGGCAGCCGGGGGCAGGTGGTGGCCGGTATGGCCTGGATGGGGCCGGAGGGAACGTTCTGGAAGTGCTGGGAATACCCTGCACCTTGTTCCCGACACGTGGGACGTCCACGGGGATGCACGCTAAGATTCGGGCGCTCCCTAATGACCGGGGACGGCTATGGCGACGTGTTCCAGGCAGGGTCTCTCTCTCCTGGACCCCAGGTGCCCCTGCCTCGGGTTTGCGGGTTCTCGCGAGCAGTTTCGGTCCAAGTGTTCCCTTCTGCAGAGGCCTGGAGATGAGTGACGGCACCAGGCCTGCTGGGAACGGCAGCCCCGGCTTGGCTCCCGGGGCTGGCACCGACCGTGTCCTAGCGCGTCCAAGGTGTGGGCTCTGGCCGGGCGCCACCCCCCCGGCCGAGGTGCGGACGTGACTCGGGCTCCCGCGTGGACCGCGGCCCCTCCCGCCGCGCTCCTGCGGAGAGCACCGCCCAGGAGAAGGGCGGCCGCCAATCAGCAGCCGGCCTTGCCCGGGGTCACGCAATCAGGGGCCTCCGTCACCTAAGCTGACCACTCGCCTCCAATGGGCGCGCCGTGTTGCGGCCGCCAATGAGCAGCGGCCTTGCGTCCTGCGCCGGCCCTCCGGCCCGCGGCGTTTCCGCAGTGAGCGCTCCGCTCCGAATGCCGGTTGGCGCTCTGCCAGCCAATCATCGGTGCGGCCCGGACCCGGCAGCCAATGGCCGCCCGCCTCTCCGCGCAGGGCCGCGGCGGTTGGTGGGCCGCTCCCTTGGCCCGCGGGAGGCCCCGGCGGATTGGCGCAGACGCAGGCCAATGAGCGGCGCCCGCGAGGCGCCGGGCCAATGAGCGCGCCGGGGGCGGGGCGGGCGCCGCGGCGGGCGGCTGCGAGGAGCGGCCGGTGACGGCGGCGGCGGCTGCGGCGGCCGGTGGCGGCGGGCGACCATGGCGGAGGCGGAGGCCGGTGGCGACGACGCCCGGTGCGTGCGGCTGAGCGCCGAGCGGGCCCAGGCGCTGCTCGCCGACGTGGACACGCTGCTGTTCGACTGCGACGGCGTTCTGTGGCGCGGCGAGACGGCCGTGCCCGGCGCGCCCGAGGCCCTGCAGGCGCTGCGGGCCCACGGCAAGCGCCTGGGCTTCATCACCAACAACAGCAGCAAGACCCGCGCGGCCTACGCCGAGAAGCTGCGGCGCCTGGGCTTCGGCGGCCCGGCGGGGCCCGGCGCCGGCCTGGAGGTCTTCGGCACGGCCTACTGCACCGCGCTCTACCTGCGCCAGCGCCTGGCGGGCGCGCCGGCCCCCAAAGCCTACGTGCTGGGCAGCCCGGCCCTGGCCGCCGAGCTGGAGGCCGTGGGCGTCGCCAGCGTGGGCGTGGGGCCCGAGCCGCTGCAGGGCGACGGCCCCGCCGACTGGCTGTCCGCGCCGCTGGAGCCCGGCGTGCGCGCCGTGGTGGTGGGCTTCGACCCGCACTTCAGCTACATGAAGCTCACCAAGGCCGTGCGCTACCTGCAGCAGCCCGGCTGCTTGCTCGTGGGCACCAACATGGACAACCGGCTGCCGCTGGAGAACGGTCTCTTCATCGCGGGTCCGTGCGCCCCGGGGGCGGGAGGCGGCGGGGCGGGCGGCGACCCCCGCGCCCACCGCCCCACCCCCGCTCTGACCCGGGGCGCGCCCGTCCGCTCCGTCTTTGTCCCGCAGGTACCGGCTGCCTGGTCCGAGCCGTGGAGATGGCCGCGCAGCGCCAGGCCGACGTCATAGGGAAGCCCAGCCGCTTCATCTTCGACTGCGTGTCCGAGGAGTACGGCATCAACCCGGAGCGCACCGTCATGGTGGGCGACCGCCTGGACACCGACATCCTGCTGGGCGCCACGTGCGGCCTGAAGACCATCCTCACCCTCACGGGCGTCTCCACGCTGGGGGATGTGAAGCGGAATCAGGAAAGTGACTGCGTGTCTAAGAAGAAGATGGTCCCCGACTTCTACGTGGACAGCATAGCCGACCTCTTGCCCGCCCTTCAAGGTTAAAGGCTGAGTGTCACTCGTCTGCAGAATTAAAAAAAAAAAAAAAAAAAAAGCAGAAATGGACGTCAGTTAGCAGATGAGCAGGTGGGGCTCCGCTCCAGCTCGCGGGCGGCTCCGAACCTGGCAGGTGGGCGTCCGGCCGGCAGGCTTGTCTTCCGAGAGCCGCGTGAAGCTTGGCGGGCGTTGCGGGGCCGGGGCTTCTGCAGGCTCAGGTCAGCTCCGCGTTTTACGGAAAACGTCATTCAGGGATGAAGACCCCCGTGGAGGACCGCGGGAGGAGGGGCTGGTGGCCGTGACTGTCCAGACTGAACCAGCTGTGCACCTGCAGGGGGCGGGGGGTGGGAGGGGCGGCCCTCGCGCCCCGCTGCCTTTGTGAAAACCACTTGGATGTCACAGGTGTCTGTTCCGCTGCAGCTCCCCACACCCAGCCCTCGGCTGCCCGAGTGGTGGACCTGTAGACCCTGCTGAGCCCCGTGGCCGAGGGTGTGGACGCCTCGGGCTGAACCCTGAGCTGTCCCGCCGGGAGCTTGTGCGGAGCTAAAGCTTTTTTTTTTTTTTTTTTTTAACTTTGGAACAAGTTTGTCTTGTGTTGGAATCGAGTCTGAAGTGTGTTGATCAATAGCTGTGCTCTGCCCCTTAGGGAAGCGCCCACCGAAGAAGTCTCCGTGGCTAAAGGCGTGCGCTGGCCAAGGAATGCCTGTCACCCAGGGTGCCCTCTCCCCCACTCCTCCCATTCCCTGGGGTGGGGGTGAGCAGAGTGGCGGGGCAGGCACGGGCAGAGGCCAGGAAGCCGTTCCTTGTGGTCAGCTCCTTCCCGGTGCCTCGCCCTGCGCCCAGCGGCTTCCACGGCCACAGGTCACTACGTTCCTTCGCTTGTCCGCCAAGTTCTCAGAGCAGTAACGGGCGTCCAGAGCCGCGCTCCTGGTCTCCTGGCCGGGTGCGTGCCTGCGAGGTCAGTGGTGCCGACGCTGGCTCTGCGAGGTCAGCTCAGGGTGGGACTGGACATTGAGCAGGCCTGTCGGGGCGCCTCACCCACACCTTCCTCTTCTGCCGGGGGTGGCCTGGGAGCCACGCGGCCCCACCGCGCTGTGTGACGCCAAATGCACATTAAACTCTCCAGCCACACTGCCTCGGGTGTTCCTTCCAGGCTGGGGGGAGGGGGCGCTAAAAGTGGAAGGCCCTGCAGGTTCCAGCCCCAGAGCTGGAATGCTGACCACGGCAGCTCCGTGTCCTGAGCGTCCTGCAGGGGAGCAGGTGCTGAAGGGTCAGGGAAAGCGAGACGGAGCCCAGCGCGGCCAAGGGCCAGGGGGGAGCTGCGCGGACACTGGCCGCGCGTCACAGCCGAGTCGTGGCTGCAGGCCAGGGGCCAGGACGTCGGGGGAGGCAGAGCTAAGCAAGCTGTACAGGCAGGACACCAAGGCCAACCTAATCTTCCCAGGGCACACAGGAGGGTCCGGCAGGCTGCCCATCCACGTCCTGTGTGGCTTTGTGTGCCCTGCGGGGTCCCCGTCAGCCCGTCCTGTTAGCTGAGGCTGCACAGTTCCAAACTAGTCATAGTTCAGCATATTTTTTTAAGCATTTATTTGAAAGGAGACAGATCTTCCATCTGTTGCTTCACTCCCCAAGTGGTCACGATGGCCAGGGCTGGACCAGGCGGTTCCAAGAGCTTCATTTGGGCCTCCAGGCAGGTGGCAGGGGCCAACCCCCTTGGGTCATCTTCCAGTGCTTTCCCAGGCCACCAGCAGGGAGCTGGATGGGAAGTGGGGCAGCCACGTGGGATGCCAGCATCCCAGGTGGAGGCCCCACCCGCCTCGGCGGAGCTCCCCTTGTGCCAGGCCCAGAGCCCAGCTGAGTCTAGATGGGACCAGGGCCCAGAGACCTCACATCCACCCAGCAGAGGCGTCCTGGCCAGGCCGGGCTGCGCCCCAGGTCCACGAGTGCACTGCTGCTTGGGCACTCGGCCCTCCCGGGCCAGGTGTCGAGAGAGCAGGGGCCGTCTTGGCTCCGGCCTGGACATCAGATATGGAGCTCGGGAGGAGGCGCTGGGGTCATGAGGGGAGGGGTACGCTCCCTGAGGTTTCTCTGGCGACTCCTCCAAGGGGCTGCAGACAATCGGCCATTGTCAGCGAGGCTGTGGCATGGAGCAAGGGAGCGGGCCTGCCGGGGTGAGCTGCTCCCACCACCCCCGGGGCCTGCCGCGCCCCAGCCCCTGCCTTCCCGAGCAAACCGCGCCCTGGTCTCTAATGCCAGCGTGCCTCCAGGTGAAGACTGTGCCCCAGCACCGGGGCTGGAGGGCTGCGGGCCTGCTGCTGTTGCTGGCCCTGGCCACCGTGGGAGCTGTGGCCGGGGGGCTCCTGGGCTTTGCCCACACTTCACCAGAGGTGAGCCCGCCCGGGACCAGGGTGGGGACGGCGGGAGGGCGAGCGCGGGCCTTGGAGCACGCAGCCAGAGGACCCGCTGGCTGGGAGGAGGCACCCAGGGGACACCGGGGGCCCGTCGGGGCTGCCCCCGGCTGCCCAGTCAACTCCAGCTTCCCCCCAGCCACTGCAGCAGGTGCTCCGCCTGACCCTCCCGAGCCCCCTGCCCAGGGCCAACCAAACCACCCTGGCAGACGCAGCCCGGAACGCAGCCACCATCGTGGTGACGCCCCCGCAGAGCAACAGGAGCTGGGCCGTGCTGTTCGACGGGCAGAGTGTGAGTGGGCGGGGAGGGGTCGTGCCAGGTGCTGGGGGCGCCCCACCTCACCCACCTGCTTCCCCAGGGTTGCGTGTGTTACCGCCCCTCGGAGCACGGGGCCTGCTTCCTCCGCCTGATGGAGGCTCGAGACCGGGAGACCCTGCAGCTGCTGCTGAACACGTCGGTGAGCAGCCCCCGACCCGTCCCGGCGACAAAGGGTCCTGTGTGCGGGCCTTTGCACCCAGCCCCCAGGTGCCCAGGGACGGCAGAAGCTCCGGTTTCAGAGAACAGAAAGCTCTGTCTTCCCCCTCGCGGGGCTGCTGACAAGAGCTGGGGGCGGGGCCTGGGCAGCTGGCCGCACCCCGACCCCTGGCCCACCAGAGCCTTCTCTGCAGGCCCAGGGGTCTTGCAGCCCCGGCCAGGATACCCACCGCAGCCAGGAGCTGCTGGCCGTGCTCGGGAGCCGTGCAGTGGACCCCGCCCAGGTCGGGGCTGCGGTGCAGCGCCTCTGTGCAGAGACCCCCATCTACTGGGCCCGGCGGGCAGAGGGTGAGTCGGCACGCGCTGTGCGAGGAGGGGCCGTGGCAGGGCCGGCCGGGCCCTCGGGACTCACGAGCCCCTCCCCCCAGGGCCCCAGAGGCAGCGGCTGATCTACCTTTGCATGGACATCTGCTTCCCAAGCCACATCTGCGTGTCCGTCTGCTTTTATTATCTCCCGGACTAAGCCCCTGGCCTGGCCAGCCCGGCCCCCGCCCCACGGGCCGCCGGCACCTCCCACCACGGAGGCCGCCTGGAATGCACCAATAAAGCTCCCACCTGGCAGTGCGGCCACTCTCCTCTGTGGCCTCGGGGCTTGAAAGGGGGCCTGGAGCGGGAGGGCGGGGAGGACTGGCTTGGGGGTGCGCACCAGCCCCCCGAGCCACCGGGCCCAGCTGTGAGGTGCAGCCTGCCTCAGGGGCCGCGGCGGAGAGCTGAGCGCCTCGGAGCAGCCTGGCAGCACCGAGCCACTGGGGGGTCCAGCCGGCCTGGGTGGGCAGAGGCGAGCCTGCGTGGTCTGCCACACAGCCGGCGGCCGTCCCCAGGAGGCACAGGCTAGCCCAGCACGCTGTCATTGAAGGCCAAGCAGACCACAGCTTTCTGGTGGCCGCCGTACTCTCTCTTAATCTCTCCAGTCTCCACACACCAGAGCCGGGCCAGGTTGTCAGAGGAAGCTGCGGGGAGGCAGGGGGGAGGCTCAGGCACAGCCCCAGCCTGGCCAGCCCGGCCCGAGGCAGGCCCGGCGGGGCGGGCGGCCAGCTCACCGGTGACGATGTACTGCGAGTCCCCGGAGAAGGCGCAGCCCCACATCCAGCCGCGGGACGACTCCCCGGGGTTGCCGCTCTTGATGCTGAGCTCCGTCATCAGGGAGAAGTTGGACGTCCTCCAGATCTTGCAGGTCTGGTCAGCCGAGCAGGTGGCCAGGAGCCTGGAGGGCAGGAGGCGCACGGGGCGTGTCACCCGGCCGCCCTTCCCGCCCGGGCCCCCTGCCATGCACCAGGTGGGCCCGACGGCCCGCAGCCCGCAGGCGGCACGCACGTGGAGTCGGGGCTGAAGCGGCACTGCAGGGCGTAGCGCGTGTGCGCTGGGATCTTGGTCTTGGGGATGAGCTGGGTCACCTCGTCACCGATGCCCCCCGTCAGGTTCCACACGTAGCAGTTTCCCTAGGGAAGTCACAGGAAGCAGAATGAAGCGCACCCTGGAGGCTGAGCCCGGAGCCAGGACCCACCCTGGGGGCCAGCTGCGCACGGGGACCTCGGCCGGGGGTGCGGGTGAGCGGGAGGCCACCCTGGGGACCGTCCGCACACGGGGACCTCGGCCGGGGGTGCGGGTGAGCGGGAGGCCACCCTGGGGGCCATCTGCGCACGGGGACCTCGGCCGGGGGTGCGGGTGAGCTTGAGGCCACCCTGGGGGCCGTCCGCGCACGGGGACCTCGGCCGGGGGTGTGGGTGAACGGGAGGCCACCCTGGGGGCCGTCCATGCACGGGGACCTCGGCCGGGGGTGCGGGTGAACGGGAGGCCACCCTGGGGGCTGTCCGCGCACGGGGACCTCGGCCGGGGGTGCGGGTGAACGGGAGGCCACCCTGGGGGCTGTCCGCGCACGGGGACCTCGGCCGGGGTTGTGGGTGAGTGGGAGGCTCACACGCAACCTCCTTAAGGATGCCACTGGCCTGCAGGCAGGAGGCCAGGAGGAGGGAGGTCTGGGGACACAGGGCTGGGGTCTCCACGAAGCAAAGGGAGCAGAGGAGGCCGGCGAGCCCAGCAGGGCCAGGGCCTTGCTCCTGGCGCCCACGGGGGTGGCTGGGGAGCCAGCGGCTCTCGGGGAAGTGGCCAGACTTGGGCGGTCCTGGGCTGTGGCGGCTGAGTGGGCGGCAGGGCCCGGGACGGGGAGCTGGGCTGCCCCAGCCGCCACCCGCAGCGGACTCACGGTGCTGTTGACGGCGGCCATGTAGCTGGCGTCGGGGTCGATGTGGGCAGATGTGATGGAGACCTCGGGCTCGGGGATCAGCTGCTCGTTGTGGTCCGTCTTCAGGTCCCAGATGTGTATAGCGCCGCTCTGGTCGCCCACGATGAGCTCCGCCTGCAGGGAAGGGCAGGGCAGGGCAGGGCAGGTGAGGCCGGGCGGGACCCCTGCCCTGCAGGCCCGGGAGCCCGCCGGCAGCCGCTCCTCACCTGGTTGGGGTGCAGGCACACGCAGTTAATGGGCGCGTTCACCTGGAAGATCCGCTGGCACTGCAGGTTCCGGGACCTGCGGGGTGGGGCGCGCACACGTCAGCCGATGGCCGCGGCCTGAGAGGACTAAAAGGCGCCCCCTAGGGCTGGGGTTGCGGCCAGCGACTGAAGCTCCCCCTGCGGTGCCGGAACACTGCTTCGAGCCCAGGCCGCTCCCTGCCAGTGCCTCTGGGAGACCAGGATGGAGCTCCTGACTCCAGGCGCTGGCCTGCTCAGGCCCAGCTGCAGCCATGTGGGGCGGAGCCAGTGGATGGACGCTGCCTCTCCCCCTCTGTGTCACTGTGCCTTTCAGACACAAAAAGCTAAGAAAACAAAAAGCCGGCCCCTTGGACGCAAGGCAGTGATGCAATCCACCGATTCCGTTTTCCCCACTTCCCCTCAGCTGCACAGAACACCGGCTCGGGCTCTGCGCGCTCTCCGGGCCTCGCCCCTCTCAGGCTGTGCCTGGTCTCCGGGCCTCGCCCCTCTCGGGCTGTGCCTGGTCTCCAGGCCTCGCCCCTCTCGGGCTCTGCACACACTCGGGGCCTCGCCCCCGCCCCGCACCTGAGGTCCCAGATCCGGGCCGTGCAGTCCTCTCCACCCGTGTACATCCAGCGGCCATCCTCGTGGAAGCCCACCGACGCGATGTTCTTGTTGACCCCGTCGTAGCTGATGATGGGGTTGGGGTTATTGGAGTTGAGGTCATACATGCGGATGTGCTGGTACCCTGGGGACGCGAGCAGAACTCGAGTGCGCCTGTGCCCGGGGAGGACCCGCGGGAGTCAGGGTCAGAGGTCAGGGGTCCCAGTACCTGCAGCGGCGATCATGCTGCGGTCGGGCGTGATCTCCAGCGCGTTCACCTGCTGGTTCTGTCAAGGAGGCTGCACAGCTGGCCAGAGCTGCTTTGGGCTTCCCACCCCGCCCGGCCACCCTCTCCCCCTCCGCGGGGATACAGAGTCCTGGTGCTGCACCGTGCGGGTGCAGATCCCGCTGTGGGCCTGCCAGAACCGCACCGTGTGGTCATAGCCGGCGGTGGCCAAGATGACGGGGTCGCTGCCCACCGTGCCTGGGGAGGTGTTCATGGCGGGGCCTGCGCGGGCCCGAGGGCTGAAGGCTGGCGCCAAGGGTCAGAGCATCTGAGGGCACACACGGCAAGCACTCAGGGCATGCCCACGCGTGCTGAGCGGGTGACGGGCCCGCGCGGCGCGTTCCCACCTGGGAGATGGGGACGCGCGCCGCGCTCCCCGCCGCACGAGCACGGCTGGGACGCCATCCCGCCTGGGGCCGGCAGGGGGCAGTCACGCCCAGGGCGTCGCTCTGCCGCAGGGGCGGGCTGCGCGTGCGCAGGGCGGAGGGCGAGCCGGGGTGGGGGGGAGCCGAGCGCTGCGGCTGCGCATGCGTAGCAGGCGGTGTCCGGGTCCGATGGCGGTGGGGGAGCAGTCCGGTCGGACCCCGGCTGCCCCGTGCCCCGTCGGCCGCCGTGGGCCCGTCCTGCCGGCTCCTTCTCCCCAGCCACGCTCTCCCGGCCACCCAGAAGCCGCTTCCCAGGCCTCGCCACGGCCTCCGTACCTTACATGCGGCTCCGCACTCCTCCGTGCTCCAGGACGGCGAGGGGAGTTGGAGCGAATCGATCGAGGCCAAGGCCGAGCGTAGAGTTATCGATGGGCACTTGAGGCGAGACCATGGAGCCCGGTGGCGCGGGGGGGGCGGTGGAGGTGGGTGGGGACGAGACCAAAGTCCTGGGGCGGGGGAGTCCCTTTGAGCGCAGCGGCGCCCGGCGCTCTGAAGGCGGCGCCTGTCCCAGCTTGGGCCCAGGGGACAGTCGCGTCCCCATGCCCTCCGCCGCGCAGGCTGGGACGAGTAGTTTTTCTGTTGGTGAGGCTTGCTTAGGCATGGACGTGTTATTAAACGAGAGTAAAATGTGCCAGGGCATCCGTGGTTCTGCTCGCCTCGTCCTGGCCTTGCAGACCTGTCCAGTCCTCAGCCGAGGAGCCCCCTCCGCCGGCTTCTCCGTCCCTAGCCTCTGCACTGCTGGCTCCATGACACCTGTGTCCGCTCTAGCCTCGGAGCGGGTGTAGACGGATCGCCGTCCCCTCCAGGCTCAGAGCAGGTGTATGTGGCTCCAGTCCCCCCCATCCCCAGGAATCTTCCTTCTTGTACCTTCCCTGCCTCCTTCCTACCCCTAGCCTTTTAAAATCTGTAATTAATTGAAGTTTTTATTAATCAATTAAAGAGAGAGTACTCGCATTCCACAACGGCCTTGGGTGAGCCGAGCTGGAGCTGGGAGCCGAGGACGTGATCGGGATCCCCCACCCGCGGGGTGCTGGGACCTAGGCGGTGGAGCCGTCCCAGGCTGTGCGGCGGCAGGAGGCTGCACCGCGAGCCGCACAAGGCCTGAGACCCCGGCGCTTGGACGCAAGGTGTGAGCTCATCCCTCGGCTCCACGGCCAGGCCAGGGTCCGTCCTGCGCCCTGAGCCTGTGAACACCATACAGCAACCCCAGAACCCTCTGCTGCAGACAGCTCCAGGCGGCCCCGTCACTTCTCAACTCCATCCTGTCTGCCTTGTGTCCCACAGCTCTCAGAATCCCGCCAGGCTCTGCTGTCCCCTGGCTGACCACCCAGATACTTCCCCTCCCCTTCCTGGCTCTGCTCTGCGCTTGGCAGCACTGAGCCCGCAAGTGGGCATCACCTCTGTCCTTGCCCGGGCACCCAATCTCCCCTGGACGGACCAAGCCCCAGCGGCAGGGCTTCCCAAACCCCCCGAACCCCCCCCCCGCCCTGTCTGTCTCTCTCCAGCTCCTCCGAGCCTCCCTGCTGCGCGTTGGCTCTCAGATGCCCCCCAGACGCCAGCCCCTCCCCCAGCCCGGGCGGCCACCCCCCCGCCAGGCCCTGCGTGTCGCAGCTGGGTGGGACCCAGGCCACCTTCACTGCTGGCCTGGCCTCGGCTCTGCCTGGAGCCCACCCCCCACCCCCACAACCTCGCCTGCCACAACACCCGCTTCTGCCCCCTCCTGGTTGCCCCCCACCTTGGAGAGGGTCTTTCAGAAACCCAGGTTTGGGGGCGGGTGCCGTGGTGCTCCTGGAGGTGCTGGCTCCCGCATCAGAGTGCCGCGGTTCCGGCTCCGGCTTCCTGCCAGTGCTCACCTGAGAGGCAGCAGGTGGTGGCCCAAGTCCTGGGGCCCCTGCACCCGCACGGGAGACCCAGAAGCAGCTCCTGGCCCGCTGTCCAGCGATCACAGACATTCGAGAAGTGACCGGTGGGTGGTGTGCTGTGCTCTCCCCATAAATAAGTTTTAAAAATTCAGAAAGACTGTGAAGTGTATTATTTTTTAAATGTGTTCATTTGAAAGGCAGAGTTACCGGGGTAGGGGGTCGGGGGAGATCTTCCATCGCTGGTTCACTCTCCAAATGGCCGTGATGGCTAGGGCAGAGCCAGGCCGAAGCCGGAAGCCAGGAGCTTCATCCAGGTCTCCCCCCAGAGGGGCCGCCTCCTGCGGCTGTCCCAGGAGCAGCAGCAGGGAGCTGAATCGGAAGTGGAGCAGCCAGGAGGTGAAGCAGCGCCCGCGTGGGATGCGGGCATCGCAGGCAGTGGCCTTTGTTTGTCGTTCTTTTTTTTTTTTTTTTTTTTTTTTTTTGACGGGCAGAGTGGACAGTGAGAGAGAGAGAGACAGAGAGAAAGGTCTTCCTTTGCCGTTGGTTCACCCTCCAATGGCCGCCGTGGCCGGCGCACCGTGCTGATCTGAAGGCAGGAGCCAGGTGCTTCTCCTGGTCTCCCATGGGGTGCAGGGCCCAAGCACTTGGGCCATCCTCCACTGCACTCCCGGGCCACAGCAGAGAGCTGGCCTGGAAGGGGGGCAACCGGGACAGAATCTGGCGCCCTGACCGGGACTAGAACCCAGTGTGCCGGCGCCACAAGGTGGAGGATTAGCCTAGTGAGTCGTGGCACCGGTGTTGTTCTGTTTTGTTCGTCTAAAATTTGCGATCTGAGGCTGGTGTTGGGATGCTGTGACCCTGGCTGCAACCCCAGCATCCCACATGGGAACCCAGTCTCCTGGGCCTGGCCCTTCCGGCCCTGTAGCTGCCCGAGGCCCGGGCCAGAGTGCCCACAGTCTCCGATGCTGCCGCCCCTCCTCTGGAAACCCCTGGCGGTGCCTCCTCACCTGCGATGCCCCACACATGCCCACTCCTGGCTCTCAGCACCTGACGCCCCCAGGCGACACCAGCACGCCATCTTCTAGACGTGTCACACAGGTGGAGTGCAACAGGATGTGGCCCTGATTGTGAAACGTGGTGGTGCCATGTTCCTGTGCAGCTGGGCCACATTCCCCTGGCTGAGTGGCCACCGTTGAGTTGCCCGTCCGTCCGCTGATGGACACGTGGGTTGATGTGAATGGTGTGAGTATTCACATGGGAGTATCCCAATGTTTGCGGTTCTCTTGGGCGTTTCTAGGAGTGCAGTGGCGGCTGCAGCTTTGCAAGGAGCCACCAAGCTGTGCCAGGTGTTCTGCCTGCAGTATGCGAGCAGCCACCCCCACGGTGGAGGTGAGAAAACCGGCCCCCGAGCTGCAGGACCCCCTGGAGCAGGTGGCTCCGGGCAGGGCCCGTCCTGCTGCTGGCTCAGCCCCGCCCCGACCTCGCCCCTTGTGGCCCAGGAGGCGGGCTTCACACCAGGCTCAGGGGAGCTTTGGGGAAGAGCGGGGGAGGACATGGCCCCGGAGGCCCAGCGCTGCAGGGGGGTCTGAAGCAGGACGGACGGCCGGGGCCAAGGCGCCGCCAGATGTTGGAGTGGGGAGCATCCCTTTATCTGCGGGGCTCAGCTTGGGGTGTGGGGGCTGAGGGCCAGGGAACACTCTCGGTGGGGGGGTGGCATGGGGGGGCAAGGTCCCCGCCTGGCCCGAGCAGCTCCTGCCAGTCCTGCTGGGCGGGAAGCGGGGGACAGGAGCGCATGGTTGTTGATCCTCTCTGGTGCACCAGGCACCAGCGAAGCGCTGACAGAGGCGGCACCCCCAAGAGTGACAGGAACCACAGGGCAGCTGACACACCCCCACGCTTCCAGCAACCCCTGGGGACACATGTCTCCCTCCTCGAGTAACGGGCAGGTCCTGGGGCTCTGGGGGCTGGGAGGGCAGGCGCACAGCCGGTGGGCAGAGGCAGGGGCTGCGGGCTGGCTGGCAGGACATCCGGGAAGGAGGCCAGCCCAGGCTGCAGTGAAGCGGCGGCCAGCTCCACTCCGGGCGGGGCGGAGCCTGGGCGATTCTGCTAGCTCAGCGGCCCCTCCCCGCTGACTTCCTGGCTGGCTGCCCCAGGCCCACGCCGCTGCATCCACACCCCCAGCCCCCGTGGCTGCCTGCTGCACTGCCCTTACCCCCAGGCTGGGGGACCCCAGGCAGATGCACATCTCTGCACGTGGGCTCCCCAGCGGCATTGGCGCCGGGCTGTGGGCAGAGCTACTGGCCCATCTTCCGGAGGCTGGAAGGTCGCTGGTCGACAGACAGCGAGCGTGTGGGAGCCAGGACTTGCACACCCCCTTGTGGCCTTTTGCTTCAACAGGCCCTGGCCCTCCTCCCTGCACACTTCCCCCTGGGGAGGCCGTGAGCAGGAGCCCACCCGGAGACAATCCGTGTGCCCCTTCCAGGCCACACGCTGTGTACATACCTGGGACCCGGGAAGCCCCGCCCAAACCGCCCCAAGCTTGTCCCAGGCCTGTCGCTCTACAGGTGGGCCCATAGCCGGTGCCCGTCCTAGGCAGAAGGAGGGACTGAGGGGTGCTGGTCCCTGGGCTGTGGACGGCTGCAGGCAGGGGAATCCAGGGATTCTGAATCTGCAGCTGGCCTCTCGGATCCGTGTTTGTCAGGGCAGGAGGCTGCAGCGTACTTGACTTAATGGGTTATTGGCGTGACCTGAAACCGTCAGACATCGAGGTGCACGGCCAGGGTCGCTCACCTGGAGCACTGGGACGCGGCCGTCTCCTTATTCTGGGGGGAAGAGCAAGTCCAGAGGCCAACATGGGCTGAAAGCGCAGACCCTGGGACTCGGGGACCCCAGTGGGGGAGGGTCGCTTAGCTCCTGTGCCTCAGCTTGTCTAGGGTGCCCGGCCCAGCAGGTGCCCAGGAGTGGGTCTCTATATAGAGTCGGGGGATGGGCCCTGGCACATACGGGCCACTCTGGGAGTCCAGCCCATGGCAGAAGACTGAGGCTTGCTCCCCGGGCCTCCAGGGGAACCCCACAGAGTGCTGCCTCCCTGCCCTGCGCTGCGGCCGCCTTGCTGTCAGGGGCCACAGGGCATGGGTTAGGCCTTGCGCTACAGGTGCCACCCTCACCGCATACGCCCAGCAGCCTTGGCCAGCGCGGGTGCTGAGCTAAACGAGGAACTGGAGCCTGAGCTGGGGCCCAGACCCCAACTCTGAGCCTAGAGTGCCGGGATGACAAGGCGGGGGCGGGCCAGCTGGGGGTGGGGGGACGGGGTTAGCCTCTGCCCAGCAGCGCTGTCCAGCGTGGGGGCCAGGAATCCTAACGCTGGAGAGCGGCAGGCCCGGGTAGGGTGCAGAGGGGGCAGGGCTGTGACCCCATTTGTGCTGAGGACGGGCCGCCTGGGCCCCCTCGGTAGTGGACACGGAGGGCTACATCGCACGCGCTGGCAGGGCGAATTCCGCTGCCGGGGGGTCGCCCTGGGGGCCACGCTGTCCCCGATTGCTGAGGACAGCACTCAGAGGCCGCAGATGTACTGGGGGGTGGGGGCGCGTGTTTCCTGACGCCGAATTCATTATTGGGGGATTCCTCTTCACAGTCCCGCCACACCTCCCACGGGGAGGCGCCGGCCAGAAGTGCCCGACAGCCCGGGCGCCCGGGTCCCCGCGCCCGTCCGCGCCCGCCCACTGCCGCGCAGCCCCTCCCTGCTGGGTCCCGCAGCCTCGCCCAGGCGCGGGCTCCGCGGCCGCCGCCGAGTCCGCGCTCCGTGCGGAGCCCCCAGCCAGCCGCCGGCCCCGGCCCCGCGCCCGGCCCGCACGTGAGGAGGGGGCGTGGGGGAAGGGGCCGCCGGAGGGGCGGAGCCAAGGAGCCGGGCGCGCGGCCGGCGCGGGCTGACGGAGGTCAGCGGCCGCCGCGGCGGGACCCAGGCGTCCGGGAGGCGGTGCCCGGTGCCGCGCCCGCCGCCGCCCCCGCCCCCGGCCGCCCCCCGCCCGTGACGCGCTCCCCGCCCCCTTCGCGCCGAGCCCGAGCCCGAGCCCGAGCCCGAGCCCGAGCCCGAGCCCGAGCGGGGCGCAGGGCGGCGGGCGGCGGAGGCGGCGGGCGGCGGAGGATGCGGCCGCAGCCGCGGGGCCGCCGCCGCCGCTGAGCCGCGGATCCGCCGAGCGCAGCCGCGCCGCTGCGGCCCCGCCGCGCCATGGGGAAGGAGCAGGAGCTGGTGCAAGCGGTGAAGGCGGAGGACGTGGGCACCGCGCAGCGGCTGCTGCAGAGGCCGCGGCCCGGCAAGGCCAGTGAGTGCGGGGGGCGCGCCGCGGGCGTCCGTCCCCGGCGCCGAGACCCCCACCCCTGCCGGCGCCGGGCGGGGCGGGGCGGGGAGGCCGCGGGGTCCCCGGGGGCGGGGCGGGGCCGGCGGCGCCGGGACCCTCGGCCCGCGCCCCCCACCGGCCCCGGCTCTGGCGGAGGCGCGACCCGAGCCCTCGGTGCCACCCTGAGCCCCCGCGGCGCCCACCCCGCCGGCGCGGGTGTTCGCATCCCCCCCTCCCTCCGGCTGCGGGGCTAATGGCCCAGGTCTCCGCTGTCGGGGCCTTTCCAGGGCGAGGCGGATGCCCCCCCACACCTGGGAGAGCGGGGAGGGGGAGCCCTTGCGGCAGGGGTGAGGGGGCTGCGCCGGCTCCGGCTCCCGTGTTTAAAAACATGCTGTGCAGGGATGGGGGGGCAGGACCGTGCTGGGGGTGTGGCTGCCCAGGCATGGCCGGAGGGGGGCCATTTACTGCTGGGGCAGCAGAGGCCCAAGGTCGCCCGGCTCAGGGCCTGCTGGGCTCCAGGGAAGGGGAGCTGGGCGGGGGGGAGCGGGGCTGGGGCCTCACGCGTCCACCAGACCCTGGTTCTGCCTGGCTCCCTTGGCGGCACAGGAGGCCTGGAGGGAGTGGGGGCCCTGCTGGCCACCCGTGGCTCGCGCTGTGGGGGCCCCAGGGAGGGGCTGGGAGCGCTGCGCACCCTGATCCCGGCACTCATCCCTGCTCAGCCCCAGGCCTCCCTGGGGGCGCCAGGAGATGGATGGATGGGCGTGTGGCCCAGCCGTGTGCGGCTGCACGTATGAGCGTGTCAGTGTGTCAGGGCACCTGTGCGGGCACCGGCCGGGCTCTGCAGGGCGGCACGTGGGTCTGGGCGCCTCACAGGCTGCAGTAGCGCACGGAGGCCCTGCCACCCTCTCTGGGGGGGGGGTGCTGAGAACTGGGACTGCCCCCTGGGTGGGGGATCCCCTGGGCTGTGCTGCCTGCCGGCTCCAGTGTGGTCAGACGGGGGCACCAGTGCCTCACAGGCACGCGCAGGCTGGCCCTGCCTTTCGAGTCCCAAGGGCCTGGAGGGGCTGCCCCCTGGGGCTGGACACCCGGGGAGGGGGGTCCAGGTGGGGGCAGCCTGAGCCTGAGAGCAGGTGGGGAACTGAGAGGGGGGGTTTGCACCTGGCGCTTGTGTGACCTTGGGCAAAGAGCTCCCCACCCGGAGCTCTGGGCCTCCGAGTTCTGGTCTGCAGGGTGGGGTACGTGTGTCCCTGTGTCTGAGGGTGCACAAGAAGGGCCAGGCACTTAGCAAATGCCGACCAGGACGGTTCCTGTCCACCAGAGAGCCCAGGGCCTCGTGCTGGAGGGTTCCTCCTCCCGCCTGTCCTGGCCAGCAGGGGGAGGCGGGCGGGCGTTGTGTCCCCTCTGCCTGGGTGTCTGACTTGGCCTGGCCTCTGGGGCAGGAGAAAACACCTGCCGTGGCCCCACGACGGCACTCTGACTCACAGGGGCGGGCGCAGTAAATCAGACGGAGAAATCCCTCCAGGAATTAGCTCGGTTGTCATGGCGACGCTGGCCTGCTTTGGAGTAAGATGCGTTTCGATTCAGCAAAGTGCAGCTGGAGTTGAGGCCAGGGGTAGAGGATGTCCAGAGGGGTCCCCTCCTGTCCTCGGCCCCTTCCCTCGGCGCCCCGGGCACTCGGCAGCTGTCCTGCGAGAGGCGGCTGGGAGGGGCTGGCCGCGGATGCCCCGGAGGGAGCACGGGGGCCAGCTGGAGACCCCTCTGGCCTGGACTTTGTGCCTGACCTCAGAGACGGGCAGGGCCTCAGGAAAGCAGTTGGGGCTGGGGAGACCAGGAATGAGGTGTAGGCCTGCTGATGTGCAGCCCCAGCTTCCCCGCCCCTGGCGAGGGGGAGGAGCTGCTGGCCCTGCCAGAGAGCCCACCTCCCTGGAACCCAGTGACCCCCACAGAGCCCTGCGTCAGCGTCGGCGGGGCGGGCCAAGAGATGACCTTGGTGAGGCACCCCTCCTCCAGGGGGTGGTCCCCTTCCTGGTGGAGACCCCCCTGCCCCACTGGGATCTGGGTCACTTTCTTGGGCACTGGTCTGCAGCCCGTCTCCAGCGTGCACCTGGCCCCACGGTGGCTGGGAGGGAGGCATGGGGGAGACTTGGGGAGGAGGCTGCAGGTTCCTGGGAGCAGAGCATGCTGGGAAGGCCCTGGAGCAGGGATGTGATGGGCACCCCGTCTGCAGCCCGGGCAAGGAACTGGAGAGGTCTGGGGGCAGTGTTTGCAGGTCTTCGCGCAGAATGCAGGTGCAGGGTCCCTCACCCATGAACCGTTTCGGGGCAAGAGGCCCTTTGGAGCCACCGCACAGGTCGCACCCCTGCAGAACAGCCCGGCAGTGGACGGAGTGCGGGGAATGAGGGTGTCAGTTCCGGCTCCAGCTTGCTAAGTGCTAGCACACAGCAGGCACCGTTCTAGGCGCCCAGGACACGGCGGCGAGCAAAGCCAGGCACAGCCGTGTTCTCCATAGGGATGAAGGTGGACAGTAAGCAAAGGAGAGAGAGAGACACCGGACACAGCTCGGAAGGGAGTAGCTGCTTTCGAGGGGAAGTCTGAGCAGGGTCCATCTGGATCCAGACAGATGTGAGGGAGCGAGTCGTGGGGACAGTCAGGGGGAGAGGAGCCCCCCACGTGTGCGAAGGTCCCCAGCAGGCGTGGCCTGCGCAGCCGGAGCTGGGGCGCAGAGTCGGGGCGAGGGGGTCAGAGGGAGTGTGAGGCCCATGTCCTGCAGAACGACCGTCCAGCCTCAGCCTCCGCCCCCATGGCATGGGCCTGGCTGGTGGGTGTGGAGCACAGGGCTGGAGTGAGGTGAGGCGGTGGCCTGGCCCAGGGCTGGCTGTGGGGCGGTGAGGACGGTCAGGACCCCGAGTGTGCCGTGAGAGCCCCTGGAAGGAAGAGCGCCCAGAGTTTACCAGCACACGGGGTGTGATGTGAACAAGTGGCGTTGCCACCAACCCTGGTGGACACCAGCACCAGCAGAGTCCGTGTGTGCAGGGGGTGGGGCCTGGAGGCTGATGAGGACGCCCTGGCCGAGGCGGGGTCGGGGCTCCCGTGTGGCCGGCATCAGCGACTGGCGCTTGCCGAGCCTGACACGTGCTGGGCTGCACGCGGCCTCGGGCTAGGAAGTGCCCTGGTGGCCTTTCTCAGCTCAGGCAGGGGGCCAAGGCCAAGGCCATGGGGCTATGGCATGGCAGGGTGAGGCCTGGCATTCAGGTCTGCGGGGGTCCTGAGGGGGCCTCACCCCGTGTCCAGTGGCTGGCACTGGGGCCAGAGCAGCTGGGGCTCTGGGCCATCAGGGGAGGCCTGCTCCGGCCTCGGAGCCCCTGCCCCTACCCCTGTCCTGGGCCTGGACAAAGGGGTTTCTGTCCTGCCAGACCGCCCCTCACGGAGGAGTGGCTGACCCACAAAGGGGTTATGTAACTGCAGCCTGGACAGGCAGGGGTTGGCCCGACTCCGCGTGGACTCGAGCCCACTGGGAGGGCATTGGTGGGCCGCCCTCTGGCCAGCGGTCGGTGGAAGCCAGGATGGGGGTGGCCCTGAGTGGAGGGCCCTGGGGTCTGAGCCTGCGTCTTGAGTGTGGCCCTTGTGGACAGGTGGCCACTCCAGTGGGGTGACCCAGAGGCCCGGGCTCACTTGCCTGCCTCCCTGCCTGCACTGCCGGGGTGGGGCTGGCCCATCCTGGCCCAGGCTGCGCCACGGAGATGCGGCGCTTCCATAGAAATACCCCGTTTCCGGGTGTTCCGGCCCCGCCGGCCACCCCCGGTGCCATCTGGGTCCCTCTGAGAGACAGCTTGTGCTGGCGCTCTCCCTCCCACCTCGGCAGGTTCTCAGCCGTCGCCGGGGGGGGGGGGGTGCGAGCGCACGTGTGTGCTGTGTGAGTGCCCAGCCTTGTCTCCGTGTCTGGATTCTCTCGGTGTGGAGGAGACCAGGCCCGCACAGCTGCTGGCTGGAGCCGCGTGGATGGGCGGACGGATGCTGGCAGAGTGAAAACCTAGCCGTGGGCCCCCTGCGAGGTGGCAGTGCCCTCTGCCGCTCAGGTTCCTGGGGGGCTGGTGGAGCCCCCCCTTACCCTATCTCCTTCCCACCCCAGAGCTGCTCGGCTCCACCAAGAAAATCAACGTCAACTTCCAGGACCCAGATGGGTGAGTTCTCAGCCAGGTGGCGCTGGCCTGCACTGGGCGGGAGCCCGAGGGAGGCCAGGTGCCTGGGTCCCCTCCGAGCCCTGTCCTCCGTGCCCCCCCCCCCCAGCTTCTCTGCCTTGCACCACGCGGCCCTGAATGGCAACACAGAACTGATTACCCTGCTGCTGGAGGCTCAGGCTGCCGTGGACATCAAGGACAACAAAGGCAAGACTGGCCTGGGACGCTGTGGCGGGGGGAGGGTCCCCGGAGGCCTGCGTGGCCCTTGCACTGAGACCAAGGTCCCCATCGAGGCTGAGGCAGGTCCTGATGGGACTGGCGTCCTGGTCAGGGCTGGGCTAGCTCCCATGGGCCCCGCCTGCCCCCAGGCATGCGGCCCTTGCACTACGCGGCCTGGCAGGGCCGGAAGGAGCCCATGAAGCTGGTGCTGAAGGCGGGCTCAGCGGTGAACGTGCCGTCCGACGAGGGCCACATCCCACTGCACCTGGCGGCTCAGCACGGTCACTACGACGTGGTGAGACACGCTGGGGCTCAGGGCGGGCGGGGCTGCGGGCTGCGGGCTGCGGATGCCCCGCCCTGACCGGGCGCTGGGACCCCCAGTCTGAGATGCTGCTGCAGCACCAGTCCAACCCGTGCATGGTGGACAACTCGGGGAAGACGCCCCTGGACCTGGCTTGTGAGTTCGGCCGTGTTGGGGTGAGTCTCCCCGGGAAGCTGGCAGGGTCCTGCCTGCCTCCTCCTTGCCCGGGGGAGGAGGTGGGGCACCCCCAGCCGGGCCCCCCTACCCTGACCCCTCCTTCAAGGTGGTCCAGCTGCTCCTGAGCAGCAACATGTGTGCGGCCCTGCTGGAGCCCCGGCCGGGCGATGCCACCGACCCGAACGGCACCAGCCCGCTGCACCTGGCGGCCAAGAACGGCCACATCGACATCATCAGGTACAGCCGGCGGGGGGCCAACCTCGGGGCCCCTGCTCCTGGCGGGGGGAGACGGCAGGTGCACGGTCAGGCCTCCCGTGTGGCCTCCGGTCGAGCTGCGGGTGCTGGCAGTGGTCACCCCCTTAACTTCCCCAAGACTCAGTTTCCCTGCCCATAAAGCAGGGATCCCAGCTTTAGGCCTACACGGGGAGTGGACAAGAGAAGGACCAGGAAGGGTCAGCAGAGGGACGGACTCTTGGATAGGGCCTTGGTCAGTGTCGGTACCGTTGTAGTGAGAGCTCAGGGCAGGGCCAGCAACCTGGCACCGAGGCCTCTCCCGCCTCCCCCCAGACTCCTGCTCCAAGCAGGCATCGACATCAACCGGCAGACCAAGTCCGGCACGGCCCTGCACGAGGCCGCCCTCTGCGGGAAGACTGAGGTGGTGCGGCTGCTGCTGGATGTGAGTGGGGGCCGGGGGAGCTGGGGCCGGGCAGGGGGGCAAAAGGGCCCCTGACAGGCAGGGTCCTGTCCACCGTGCAGAGTGGGATCAATGCCCACGTGAGGAACACCTACAGCCAGACGGCCCTGGACATCGTCCACCAGTTCACCACGTCCCAGGCCAGCAAGGAGATCAAACAGCTGCTGAGAGGTGGGCCCGGCAGGCTGGGAGCTGGGTGTGGCGGCAGGGCCTGGGCTGGGCAGCTTGCAGGACTGGGGGCCCACCTCCTGTATTCTCCCCCGCACCCCAGAGGCTTCGGCCGCCTTGCAGGTCCGGGCCACCAAGGATTACTGCAACAATTATGACCTGACCAGCCTCAACGTGAAGGCAGGCGACATCATCACGGTGAGAGCACAAGGACAGGCTGGCACGGTCGGCCCAGAGCACGCGCCTGCCGCAGCCAGGGCAGGACTCCCTGAGCGCCCCTCTGTCCCCGACCAGGTCCTGGAGCAGCACGCGGACGGCCGGTGGAAGGGCTGTATCCATGACAACCGGACGGGCCACGACCGGGTGGGTTACTTCCCGTCCTCGCTGGGCGAGGCCATTGTCAAGCGAGCAGGCAAGTCCTGGTCAGCCCTGGGAGCAGAGCAGCAGGTGTGTCGGAGCGGGGGGCAGTGCTGGGGGGCCGGGGGCCGGCCCCTGCCAGGCCCTCATCAGTGTCCTCACACCTGTTCCCCGTTCACTCCCCAAACACAGCACATGTCCCGTGTCCCCACTCTGAGTGGCAGGTAGGGACGCCAGGGACCCCGGCAGAGGTCATCATTCCCATTCTCCAGAAGCCCACCTGGGGTTGAGGGGGCAGGGGGTGGGGAGCAGAGACAGTGGAGAGGCCTGCTCGATGGGGCAGAGAGCCAGGGCCAGGGAGGCCAGTGTGGCCTGAGCAGGCGGGGCCAGGCCGTGAAGCCCCGGGGGGTGTGGGGGTCTTTGTGCTGCTCATGGGGATGTGGGGGCGAGGGTGGGAGCCAGGGCAGTGTGCCGGCCTCTGGTTGTGTGGGTCCTCAGCACTCATGTGGGCCCTGACCCACCCCAGCAGGGAGGGTCGCACCCTGGGGCCACTAGCAGGAAGTCTGATCCTGGGCCCCTTGGCCACTCTCCTGCCCTTAAGTTTCCGGGGCAGGGCAGGGTCTCCTGAGGGTGTCTGCACTCCCCGGAGACAGCCAGCGGAGGGGGATGCGGTGGTGTGGCCCCCGGATGTGTGCCTGGCCCCTGCCTGGGCCGGGACTCAGGGTGCCTGTGCTCGGTCTGCAGGGTCCCGGGCAAGCGGCGAACCGAGCCCACCGCAGGGAGGCTCCTCGTCAGGGCCGTCTGCGCCCCCCGAGGAGATCTGGGTGCTGCGGAAGCCCCTCTCAGGTAGGCGGGGGCCCCGGGAGGCGGGCGGCGGCGCTTCTGCAAGGCGTGAGTCTCCTGTGCTGGCAGGCGGGGACCGCAGCGGCAGTCTGAGCGGCATGGCTGGGAGCCGGAGCGCCGGGGGCCACGCCCTGCACGCGGGCTCTGAAGGGGTCAAGGTGGGTAGGGTGGGGGCCCGGGCGGGGGGAGGGTCCTGGAGCGCGCGTGAGCCTGGTCTCTGGGTTCCAGCTCCTGGCCACGGTGCTTTCCCAGAAGCCAGTGTCGGAGTCCAGCCCGGGAGACAGCCCCGCCAAGCCTCCAGAGAGCTCTGCAGGTGACAGCCGGGATGCAGCCGCCCTGGCCGCCCCGGGATGGGGCGGGACAACCCCTGAGCAGCCCTAACCACACCCTCACCCCCGCCCCGCCCCCGCCCCCAGGTGCAGCCCGGCCCCAGCCTCCAGTGGCTCTTGCAGGGCAGGCGTATGGGGAGCAGCCACCCAAGAAGCTGGAGCCAGCGTCGGAAGGCAAGGTACAGGGCCCCGGGCCGGCTCCAGGGGGCTCGGGAGGGGTGGGGCTGAGGGCTGACGAGCACCCGGGGGCCGCCTGGGCCTTGACAGGCCAGACCCCGTCCTTGTGTCTGTCTGTGCGTGTGTGTGTGCACATGCTCGTGTGTAACGGTGTTGTCCACTGTGCAGGCCGTGCGTGAGGCAGCGTGGGCACAGGTGTGGAGGTGCGGTTAGTGAGTGGGGTGCCTGTGTGTGGAGAGGCGTGGCAGAGCCGGGCAGGCGTGCGTGCGTGTGTGTGTGTGTGCGTGCATGTGCACCTGCGAGCCGGGAGGCAGGAGCTGCTGGCTGAGTCCTGCATGGGGAGGGGCATAGAGCCCGCCTCCCCCAGCCCAAGGCCCCTCTCCCCAGAGACCCATCCTGTGAGGCCACACGGAGCTGGTGGGGGTGTCCACGGAATGGAGGGGAGGTCGGGGAGGCCGTGGCACGGACGGAGCCGGACCCCCCCGCTGGAGCTCACGGAAGAGGCCAGAGGCAGAGGACGCTCGAGGAGGCGGCACCCGGGACGGCGTCCGAGGAGCGTCCTGCTGCAGATGGACCGGTGCACGAGGGATAAGCAGGCTCTGTGGTGGCTGGGTGCAGGCCCGGTGACGGGGGCCGCAGCAGGTGCCTGTGTCTTGCAGAGCGCCGAGGCGGTCAGCCAGTGGCTCGCCACGTTCCAGCTGCAGCTCTATGCCCCCAACTTCACCAGCGCCGGCTATGACCTGCCCACCATCAGCCGCATGACCCCCGAGGTGGGCCCCCCACACTGGCGTCCTGTCCCACACGCTGCTCCGGCCTCCTCCTAACGCACCTCTCCTCTGCTCAGGACCTCACGGCCATCGGCGTCACCAAGCCAGGCCACCGGAAGAAGATCACAGCCGAGATCAGTGGCCTGAGCGTGCCCGACTGGCTGCCGGAGCACAAACCCGTAAGGTCCCCCGCATCCCAGTGGCCGGGCCAGGACGGGCAGACAAGACGGCTGGGAGAGGGCGAGGGCGGGGTGACGCTGTCTGGGGGTTGTCAAGGCAAGTGCCCCCCTCCCCGCCCGCATGCTCCCACAGAGACCCCCGGCACCTGCATGTGTGGCCCAGCCCACGACGCACGCACCAGCCAGCAGAGGGACTGCGGCAGTGCCAGGTGCCTGCGCACAGGCAGGCACCTGCCAGCCACACGCCCGGCGTACGTGCACTCAGTAGGCTTCGGGTGCTCGGTAGCAGCTGTGCGCGGGGCACACGCGCCGGCCTCCGTCCGGGGGCCCCTCACTTCTGGCCACGCCGGCGCAGACCACAGCCTCTGCTGTCACTGCTCAGGGGGTGCCCTGCGGTGGGACAGGCTCTGGGTGCGGCGGACGCAGCCCACTGACGCTGGCTGTGGGCCACACGCTGGGCTCCGGGCTCCCCTCTGCCGACCAGAGAGGTGCCAGGGGCCACCCAGGCCCTGGTGTGTTGGCAGGTGGCCTGCACTTGCCCCCCTCCCCCTCCCCTGCCCTGTCACTTAGTCAGCAGCTCAGCAGCTCTCCCGGGAGCATGCCCAGCCCCGTGGCCTCACCTAGCCGGACACAGTGTGCAGAGTGTTGGAGCGGCTGGCGTTTGGCTGCGAGTGTGGACGCCCGGATGCTGTCCAGGGAGTGACCGGGTGGTTCTTGGTGGAGACACGTGTGCACAGAGTGGCAGTGGGAGAGCAGAGAGCACGAGTGTGGCGCGGGAGGGGTGTCGTGCCCGTGGCAGTGTGCAGGTTGTGTCTACCTGTTCCCTACGTGGTGCCATGTGTCTGTCTGCGGTGTGTGGGGTGCGCCTCTGAGGGCCGTGGCCAGGCGAGGAGGCGCCTTCCCCCGCACCCCCACCCCCGTGCGTGTGCGTGTGTGCGTGCGCGCGCGTGCACGCCAGGACCCAGGGGCCCTGCTGGGAAGCCGCCCTTGGGCTCCTGCTGAGGCTGCGGCCACACTGTCTCCGCCAGCGACACTTGGGCCTGTCTGTCTGTCCTGTCTGTCTGTGCCCGCTGACCCAGCGCCCCCTTCAACAGCCCCGGCCTGGGGGGCAGGGTGTGGGCGGCCGACGTGGGCCGCGGGCTGCCCCTCCGTGTCCCCGCTCCGCAGGCTAACCTGGCCGTGTGGCTGTCCATGATCGGCCTGGCCCAGTACTACAAGGTGCTGGTGGACAACGGCTACGAGAGCATCGACTTCATCACGGACATCACCTGGGAAGACCTGCAGGAGATCGGCATCACCAAGCTGGGTGAGGCCCGGCCGCTGGCCCCCCCAGGCCCGTCCCCCTCCCGCCCACCTGACTGCCCCCGTCCACATGACCTGCTCCCCCTCCCATCAACCTGACCCGCCCCCATCTCCCACCCACCTGACTGCCCCCACCTCCCGTCCACCTGATCCGCCCCCCCGCCCACCTGACCCACCCTCCCTTCCATCAACCTGACCCGCCCCCCCGTCCACCTGACCCGCCTCCCTCCCGCCCACCTGACCACCCGCATCTCCCGCCCACCTGACCTGCCCCCACCTCCCATCAACCTGACCTGCCCCCCCGTCCACCTGACTGCCCCCCCTCCCGCCCACCTGACCCGCCCCTCCCGCCCACCTGACCCACCCCCACCTCCCATCAACCTGACCCTCTCCCCCCCATCAACCTGACCTGCCCCCCCGCCCACCTGACCCGCCCCCACTTTCTGCCCACCTGACTGCCCCCACCTCCCGCCCATCTGACTGCCCCTACCTCCCGCCCACCTGACCTGCTCCCCCCACCCATCAACCTGACCCGTCCCCACCTCCCGCCCACCTGACCCACCCCACCTCCCGCCCACCTGACCCGCCCCCATCTCCCGCCCACCTGACCCGCCCCCCCTCCACCTGACTGCCCCCACCTCCCGCCCATCTGACTGCCCCCACCTCCCGCCCACCTGACCCACCCCCACCTCCCGCCTACCTGACCCACCCCCACCTCCCATCAACCTGACCTGCCCCCACCTCCCACCCACCTGACCCGCCCCCCCTCCCCCGTCCACCTGACTGCCCCCACCTCCCGCCCACCTGACCCGCCCCCCCTCCCCCGTCCACCTGACCCGCCCCCCCTCCCCCGTCCACCTGACTGCCCCCACCTCCCGTCCACCTGACCTGTCCCCTGGGCCCCTCAGGACACCAGAAGAAGCTGATGCTGGCCGTGAGGAGACTCGCAGAGCTGCAGAAGGCCGAATCGGCCAAGTACGAAGGGGGGCCCTTGCGCCGGAAGGCGCCGCCGTCGCTGGAAGCCGTGGCCATTGAGTCGCCGCCGCCTGAGCCCGCCCCGGCGGACTGCCGCTCCCCCAAGATGAGCACTTTCCAGGACAGCGAGCTCAGCGGGGAGCTGCAGGCGGCCATGACGGGCCCGGCCGAGGCAGGGGCCACTGCCTCCGAGAAGCCTTCCAACCACCTGCCGCCCACCCCCAGGGCTGCCGCGCGGCCGGAGCCTGGCCTGGGTGGACGGGCCCGGCACATGAGCAGCTCTCAGGAGCTGCTGGGCGACGGGCCCCCGGGGCCTGGCAGCCCCATGTCACGCAGCCAGGAGTACCTGCTGGACGAGGGCTCGGCCCCCAGCACCCCGCCCAAGGAAGCCCGGCCGGGACGCCATGGCCACAGCGTCAAGAGGGCCAGCGTGCCCCCGGTGCCGGGCAAGCCACGGCAGGCGCTCCCGCCGGGCACCAGCCCCTTCACGCCCCCTCAGACACCCACCAAAGCCCGGCCGGGCTCCCCCCAGGCCCTCGGGGGGCCTCACGGTCCAGCCCCAGCTACAGCCAAGGTGAAGCCCACCCCACAGCTGCTGCCACCCACGGAGCGCCCCATGTCACCCCGCTCGCTGCCCCAGTCACCCACACACCGTGGCTTTGCCTACGTGCTGCCCCAGCCTGTGGACGGCGAGGCAGGGCCGGCCGCTCCTGGGCCCACACCCCCACCCGTGCTGGCAGCGGTCCCCACGCTGTGCCTGCCCCCCGAGGCCGACGCAGAGCCGGAGCGCCCCAAGAAGCGTGCCCACAGTCTGAATCGCTACGCGGCCTCCGACAGCGAGCCGGAGCGGGATGAGCTGCTGGTGCCAGCCGCAGCGGGGCCCTACGCCACGGTGCAGCGGCGCGTGGGCCGCAGCCACTCAGTGAGGGCGCCTGCCGGCACCGACAAGAACGTCAACCGCAGCCAGTCTTTCGCCGTGCGGCCCCGCAAGAAGGGGCCCCCACCCCCACCTCCCAAGCGCTCCAGCTCAGCCATGGCCAGCGCCAACCTGGCGGACGAGCAGGCGCCAGAGGCCGAGACTGAGGACGGTGGGCTGGGGGTCCGGGCGCAGCGCCGGCGGGCCAGCGACTTGGCTGGCAGTGTGGACACGGGCAGTGCAGGCAGCGTGAAGAGCATCGCAGCCATGCTTGAGCTGTCGTCCATCGGGGGTGGGGGCCGGGCTGCCCGCAGGCCTCCCGAGGGCCACCCCACACCCCGCCCTGCCAGTCCGGAGCCGGGCCGGGTGGCTACGGTGTTGGCCTCGGTGAAGCACAAAGAGGCCATCGGGCCTGACGGTGAGGTGGTGAACCGGCGCCGCACACTCAGCGGGCCTGTCACCGGGCTCCTGGCCGCCGCCCGCCGGGGGCCGGGGGAGCCCACCGACCAAGGCCACCCTGTGGAGGATGCAGCTGCCCGGCAGCGGGCTCACGGCCCGGCCAAGGCTGAGGCCAGTGCCGAGGGCCCCCCTCTGACCAGAGTGGAGGCCAGCGCCACGCTCAAGAGGCGCATCCGGGCCAAGCAGAGCCAGTTCATTCTGACGGAGTCCGACACGGTCAAGCGCCGGCCCAAGGTCAAGGAGCGGGAGGCCGGGCCTGAGCCGCCCCCACCGCCGCTGTCCGTGTACCAGGACGGCATGGGCACCGTGCGGCGCCGCCCGGCCTCGGAGCAAGCTGGGGCCCCGGAGCTGCCCCCGCCGCCCCCGCCCGCCGAGCCACCGCCCGCAGACCTGGTGCACCTGCCCCCTCTGCCCCCTCCCGACAGCGATGCCCGGAAGCTGGCCAAGCCACCCGTGTCTCCCAAGCCCGTCCTGGCCCAGCCTGTGCCCAAGATCCAGGGCTCACCCACACCGTCCTCTAAGAAGGTGCCGCTCCCAGGCCCTGGCAGCCCAGGTAGGTGCATGGGGCCTGCCTGCCTCCCCTGTGGTCTTGGAGTTGAGGAAGAGCAGGTGGGGTGGGAGCGCCCCCAGGCTCCCCCTTCATCCTCACCCGCTTCCCCTGTGCGGGCCGGGCTGGGTGCAAGGTGCACGGGGCTCCTCCCCTTGCCCGCTGGAGGCCCCTACCCCGGCAGAATTCCTCAGGCCCCGGGGGATGTGCCAAGGCCACCAGGCCGTCCAGCCTCCCAGGGGTCCCTTAGGCTGCCGCAGACACCTGGCGGGGGCAGGAACTGGCTCGGGAAGCCGCGGTTCGAGGTCTGCGCGTGACGCGCGCCTCCTCGCGGCCGCGGGTGTGTCCCGCGCCGGTCTCAGCGTGATCCTCCCCGCAGAGGTGAAGCGCGCCCACGGCACGCCGCCGCCGGTGTCGCCGAAGCCGCCGCCGCCGCCCACGGCGCCCAAGCCGGCCAAGGCCGCGCCAGGGCTGCCGTCGGGCAGCGCCAGTCCGTCGCCCGCGCCCTCGCCGGCGCGCCAGCCGCCGGGCGCCCTCGCCAAGCCGCCCAGCACGCCGCCCTCGCTGAGCGCCGGCCCCGCCAGGCCCCCGTCGCCCGGCGCGCCCGCGCTGCACGTGCCCGCCAAGCCCCCGCGCGCCGCCGCCGCCGCGATGCCCGCCGCGCCGGACGGCGCCGCCCCGGGGGAGAGCGCCCGGCAGAAGCTGGAGGAGACGAGCGCGTGCCTGGCCGCCGCGCTGCAGGCGGTGGAGGAGAAGATCCGGCAGGAGGACGGGCAGGGCCCGCGGTGAGTGCGGGCGGTGGGCGGTGGGCGGTGGGCGGGACGGGCGGGGCCCCGGTGGGCTGTGGGCGGTGGGCGGTGGGTCGTGCTGGGCAGGGCCCCCGGTGAGTGCGGGCGGGCGGTGGGCGGTGGGCGGCGCCGGGCGGGATGGGCAGGGCCCCGGTGAGTGCGGGCGGTGGGCGCCGGGCAGGGCCCCCCTCTGACCCGGGCCCGCCCCCAGCCCCTCGGCCGCCGCGGAGAAGAGCACCGGCAGCATCCTGGACGACATTGGGAGCATGTTCGACGACCTGGCCGACCAGCTGGACGCCATGCTGGAGTGACCCGGCCGTCCACGTCGGGCCGCCCGCCCGCGCCGCCCGGCCCGGCCCCGCACACTGACCTTTACCTCAGGACGGGCTCCCCCGGGCCGGGCGGCCGGGCTGCTCAGCCCGCGCACAAGCACAACGCCGGCCCGGCCCGGGGGCGTCAGCAGGGGGCCCGCCCGCCGGGGGCTCCAAGGGCTCTGGGGGACCCTGCTGCCCCTGGGTGCCCGTCCGCTTGCTGCTCCCTGTGCAATAAGTGCGGGACGCCGGCCCCTCCCCACTGAGGCAGAGCACAGGCCTGGGCCCAGCACAGAGCTGCCCGCTGGGGACCCTCTGCCCGCCGCCGGGCGCAGCACACGGCCCAGAGGACTGCACCCAGAATATAAGCTATCGAGAGTATTAATTTATTGGGAATGAGCTGAAGCAGACTTCCCCAGAGAAACAAAAAGGTATAACTTTAACAAATATATATTTAAAGAAAGAAATATTATTGATTCTATAGAAAACCATTTACCAACTGAAAGGACACTGATCTCACTGGAGACGCAAAGCTGTTCCCGGCCCAGGCCCGTCTGTCCACTGTCCCCCTCCCCCGCCAGGATGACCAGGCCCCTAGCACCTGCACACACCGGGGCTTGCGGCGGGCCCGGGGGTGGGTGCTCGCCCAGGGCTCCCCCTGCCCCTCTTGTGACTTCTCCGCGTCCCCAGAACTCGAAGGATGTGCCTTGCTCACTGATGGGCTTGTCCTCGCCACGCCACGCCACGCCACGCGGACCGCGGGAGGGGCTCGTTCCTGGGTGCTGGCGTGGCAGCAGTGGGCAGTCGCGTCAGGGTGTGCCGGCTCCCCGGGGGCCCTGTGCAGGCAGCCCACCCGTCCCACGGATGCTTCTGCTCCACGTCCAAGGCTGTGTGTGTGGTCCTTCTCGCCCTCTCCCCTTCCCTCCCTCCCACAGTACTGACTGGTCTCCTCTGTCGTTTGCTGATCCACAAGTGTTGGGCACAACTTTGACATTTCGTAAAAAAATTTTAAAAAATGCCAGAAACTAGCAGTTGTGTGGGGCTGATGGAGGAGCCTGGCGGAGGTGGAGCCGGGTGCTGGGGGCCCTTCCCGACTGCCCGATGTCCACCTGGCCTCTCCTTGGGGGGTGGCCCAGGCTGGGCCTCCAGCAAGCGGGGAGGGAGATCTGGGCTGTCGGCTGTCAATAAACAGCAGAAATGCAGCTGCCTGGCTCACTCTTTGGGGCTGGGGCTTTGGGGACGGGGCGGGGGGGTACAGGAGCCACCAGGCCGCAGGGAGGGAAGGTGCCCTGACTGCCCGGCCCCGGCCCTGCGCACAGCCGTGGTCAGTGCAGCCTCTGTTTCAGTCGGGAGTAATCAAATCTGTGCACAGCCTAGAAACCGTAGAAAAGCTGAGTAAAAAGGCCCAGGGTGCCCGGGGTGGGGTGGGCCGAGGAGTGTCGTACCTGGCACCTGGAGGGGGGGCCTGGGCACTGTCCTGGCAGCCGGGAGCACAGGGCGAGCAGGCTGCCGGCTGCCGGAGCCTGTCCCCCGTCCCCCAGGGCAGGCGGATACCCAGAGCCCACGCCATGTGGCCAGCCTGGCTCGGACAGCGCCAGAGCAGCCCAGAAGAAGCCCAGCCCGGCCTGGCTTCTGTTAGCAAGTCCACACCTGCAAAGAGAGGGCTGTTTCAGGCACCCCTGGGCCATCCGCCGCCACGTACCTCGGCTGCCAGCTGCTCCCACCCCACCCCGGCCCCCGCGTCCCTGTGTGTAGCTAAGACCACAGGCCCTACCTTCACGGTGCTGTCCACAGCCCCTGAGAAGAGCCGGCCCCGGGACACGGCCAGCGCCGTCACACTTCCCTGGTGACGCAGCAGCGTCTGTGTGCAGATCATGTTGTCCATGCTCCAGACCTGGGGGCACAGGGGACATGAAGGCTGACCGGAGCCTGGCTGACCCCTTCTCCCCCCCACCGCCCACCATGCCTGGGCCAGCACCCACCCTGAGGGACCGGTCGTAGGACGCACTGAAGACTTTGGTCTGGTCTGGTGTGGAGATGACCGCCAGGGCGTACACGGTGCCCACATGGCCCGTTAGGGTCCGCACCTGCTCCTTGGACTCGATGTCCCACACCTGACGGGAGGCAGACACGGGCAGGTCAGGGGCAGGGCGTGCGGGCACGGGAGGCGCACCCGAGCCTGGCCTGCCTGCAGGCGCCCGGCCTCACGTGGATGAGGTTCTCGTAGGTGCCGCACACGATGTGGTGATTCGTCACCGCGATTGAGTAGACGCTGCCCCCGGACGTCTGCAGGACGTGGATGCAGTCCAGGGTCCGGATGTCCCAGATCTGTGGGCGCACACGGCCTGGGCTCAGACACCACGCAGGGTGCGCACGGCCAGGGGCAGCAGACAGAGCCCCCGTGCCGGCCTGGGCAACCCTTCCCGGGGAGGGGCGGCCGGGCGCACCTTGATTGTCTGGTAGGAGCCGCTGTACAGGTAGCTCTGGGCAGCCACCAGGGCCCGCACCCAGTGGTTGAGGCCCGTGAGCTCCTTCTTCAGCTTCAGCTCTGTGCCCACGATGTCCCAGACCTGCGGGACGGCGTGAGCGTGGGCTGGCTGTGCTCCGCGCCTGGGGGCTGCGCGTGGACACGGCTCCTCGCCTGTACCTTGATGGCCTTCAGGGAGCCGCTGAAGAGCATGTTGTGGGAGGAGACCAGGGTGCACACGGGGTTGTCGTGGGCCCGGATGGTGTTCACCTTCTGCAGGTTCTGGATGTCCCACACCTGGGGGCAAGGGACGCCGAGCTAGCCCCGGAGCCCGGAGCCTGCGGCCAGCGCAGTGGGTGCGTGTGCCTGGGCACCCAGAGGCCAGCTTGGCCCTGGGCGGCCTCCACCTGCCCGCCCACCCGCAGGCCCCACTCACAATGATGGTGCAGTCTGCGGAGCCACTGTAGAGTTTGCACCTGGTTGGGGAGGGGAAGCCGTGTCTGCGCTGACCGGGCACCAACCAGCGGCTTGGCCTGCTGCCTCCCTCAGCCTCCGTCTCTGTTTTCCTAGGGTCTCACTGTGGGAGTCTGGGGAGTCACGCACAGCCCTGGTGCCTGCCTGGCAAGCGCCTGACAGCCAGAGCTGGGCGGTAATTACCCGCCCTTTGGCACTGAAGAGACCCAGGGCTGCAGGCTGTCAAGCCCGCCCCCGCCCTGCTTGCTCCTCCATCCCCCGCACTCACACAGATTTGGGGGCAGGAGGGCAGGTCTAGGGAAGAGACCGTCCTGGGGGTGTGGAGGCCACAGGGGGCTCAAGCCCCAGGCCCTGAGGCTGAGCCTGCCTCCCCCTGCCCCCATCCTCTGGCTGCCGTAGGTGCATCGGGCCACGCCCGGCTCAGAGGTGCGGCAGCCCACACGCTGCCACCCCGGGGCCCAGCACAGCCCGGCACACTCAGCCGCACAGGCTCAGGCTGCCGGCCCACCGCGGGCAGCATGGTCTCCTGTCCCCAGGGCCAGCGGCACCGTGCGCCTGGACTCACCCCTGGATGCAGAGAGCCAGCACGATGCCATCGTGGCCCTCGAGGGTCTTCTGGCACTTGTAGGTGGTGCACGTGTCCCACACCTGAGGGTGGCAGCAGTGAGGCACCAGTCTCCCCAGAGAGACGGTGCAGCCGTGGACGGGAGCGCCCACCCAGCCTCCGGGGCGGGACCCCCGACCTTGATAGTCTTGTCGGAGGAGCCACTGAAGAGCAGGTCACCCATGGAGTAGACACAGAGACACCAGACGGGGCCCTGGTGGCCCACGAAGGTCCCTTTGCACTTGAAAATCTGCTGAGGGTCGTAGGCTGCGGGGAGACGGCAGGGACGGTGAGACGGGGAGCTGGCAGGGACGGGGAGGGGCGGGACCGGGAGGGGCGGGGTGGGGACGGGGAGGGGCAGGGGCGGGGAGGGGCGGGGGCGGGGATGGGGAGGGGCCCGGGGGCCTCGGGGCAGCAGGGGGGCAGCAGGGGGGCAGCGGCAGGGGCACTCACATCCTAGGATGCCCATGTTCAGCCGCGCATTGATGTGGGACAGCTCGTCCTGCAAGACCGAGAGTCGGGCAGAGGGCAGGCTGGGTGGGTGGGCAAGGGCAGCAGCGGCCCTCCCCCGACACAGACCCCTGACCCCGCCTAGCGGGGCAGAGGCCCATGGGAGGGGCTCCCCGCCGCCCCGGCCCACGCACGTTCAGCATGGACGCGTCCCTGCGGAACTCCATGAGGTCCTCGCTGAGCTTGCTCTGGTTCTCATCCAGGACATCTGAGGGGTGGGAGCCGAGCGTCACGGGGGCCGGGAGCAGCGCCGCGCCCCGAGCCCGGCCGGCCCTCACCGAACTTGAGCTCCAGGCTCTTCTCCAGCTGGTCCACCCTCTCGGAGAGCTTGCCCAGCATGGAGCGCAGGAAGCCGATCTCCTGGTCCTTCTGGGCCAGCGCCACGTGCATCTCGTGGAAGCGGTCGTCCGTCTGCTGCAGGAACTCCTTCAGGCCCTCGAAGCGGCACGTCTCCAGGTGCGTCTCGTACGTGTCCTGGTTCCCGATGAACGTGCATCTGGGGGACAGGACAGCTGTCCCCCTGCCGACCTGGCCAGACACCCCGCATCGCTTGCCGCGCCAGGCCCAAGAATCCCCCGGAATGCTCCGCTGCGGGGCCCGCTGCCCCCACCGCGACCCCCCGCCAGGTCTGCCTGGGCCCCCACACCCTGCCTGATCCTGAACAGCGGCCCCCCTCCCCCGCCCACTCACCCGTACTTGGAGTGAGGACACTTGATGTGCTCGCATTCCTTGAGGTGGGCCTCCAGGTGCATGGTCAGGAGCGGGGGGCAGCCGGGGTTGTTGGGGCACCGCACGGGCCTGTAGTCGCAGCTGCTCTCGTGCTCCCTGGGGGAGGGCCCGGCAGAGGCTGAGCCCGCGGCCCCACGCGGAGGCGCAGGCCTCCCGGGGGCGGGGGCGGGGGCGGGGGCGGGGCCCGGCCACTCACTTGCGGGCGCTGAGCTTGATGGTGAAGGGGCACCCGCGGGGGTCCACCTCGAAGGCGGGGGGCTTCCCGGCCCCCACCGCCCGGCAGCCGTGCCGGCAGTGGATGAAGAGCTCGCCGATCTGCTCGGCCACCGCGATGTTGTTCACCACCACCGTCAGCTTGGCGTGGTCCACGGGGCACTTCTCTGGGGCAGGGGGGCAGGCTGGGGGCAGGCTGACTCGCACGGCCCGCCCAGCCGCCCCCGGGGGCCTCAATCCCAGCCCCGGAGGAGCAGGGGGTGAGGGAGCCGCTCAGCCGCCCTGCGGCCAGGCAGGGGCGGGGGACAAAGGGGCAGGAGCAGCTGGTAGGGCCACAGGGGCCTCTGCCAGGGGCGCCCAGGGCCACGCCCACCGGGGCAGGGGCGGAGCCTAGGCCCCGCAGAGGCCCTGGGGCCCAGATGCTGCCCGTGGCACGGGGGCATCCAGGAGCTCGGGGCAGCTGGGCCTGGGCCAGGGGCGCCTACCTGACTTCAGGGCACATCTTCTACAGAACGTGTGCTGTGGGGACAAGGCACACTTGGAGAACGGCAGCGGGGCCTCACCCCACCCGTGCCCACCCGGCCAGGTGAGTTCGGGGCCTCAGGCTCTGCGAGGGCGCAGCCGGCCTCACCCCGCACGTGGTGATCACGGGGTCCTTGAACACGCTGCAGCACAGCTGGCAGCACAGCTTCACGGAGGGCTGCTCTGCAAACACCAGCGGCTCCTGGAACCCGGGATGCAGGGGAGGGTGAGGCGGGGGCCAGGGAGGGAGGGCAGGGGAGGGTGAGGCGGGGACCAGGGAAGGCGGGCAGGGGAGGCTGGGGACCAGGGAGGGGAGGGCAGGGGGAGGGGGAGGCTGGAGACCAGGGAGGGGAGGCAGGGGGAGGGGGAGGCTGGGGACCAGGGAGGGGAGGGCAGGGGGAGGGCCTCTGTGCTGGGGACCAGGAAGGGGAGGGCAGGGGGAGGGCCCCTGTGCTGGGGACGGGGGGGGGGGCAGGGGACTGAGGGGACGGAGCAGGTCCAGCTGTGCACTGTCCCCAAGGGCCCCCCAAGCCCCACTTTGTCCTGAAGCAGCTCTGAGCGGGGAGCTGGGGACGGCCTGGGCCCTCGTGCCTGCAACACGCCCCAGTGAGGAGCCCGGGCAGACCCCAAGGAAGGGTCACCCCCCACAGCCCAGCGACAGCTCCCCGCAAGGCCCTCCTACCGGCTCCTCCTCCTCCTCGGGCAGCGAGAACGTGGAGCGCAGGGACATGCTGGACTCGGAGTGCAGGGAGCGGACAGAGATGGCCGAGTCAGAGCGGCGGGGCGTGCTGATGGGGGGCTGTGCGGAGGGAGAGGCGGCTCGCCAGGGGCTCCCCGTGGGCGCTGAGCGCGGGGCAGGGCAGCACTGACCACAGGAGCCGCGGTGTGCAGCGCCCGGTTCCGCGCTCCGGGGCAGCCCAGCCCCTGGTGCGAGGCTGCCCGCTCTGGACTGCCAACTCTCTTTGTGCGAGTGGACACTTCCTGCTATTCAATTCCACCAGGACACGCTCGGGCTGCTTCCTGCTTCCCGTGAGGGAACGAGGGCCGCGGCAGGGGCACCTCCACCAGCCAATCCCGGGGCCTCTGACAGCCCCTGGACTGCGGGACGGGAGGCTGGCCACAGAGAGGCTGCGGGGCTCCGGGTGCTGGCTGGACACCAGGCCCAGGCAAAGCCCACGGGAAGGCAGGGACCCATGGCCGCACTTCCCTAGAGGGAGGTGAGGGCCACAGGAGTTGCATAGGTCAAGAGAGAAGGGGACAGACACTGTTCCTCCCTCCCCTCTGGGCCTGGGACCTCCAAAAGAAGCTTCCAGAACCAAGCTCCCCGTGGTCCCGCCCTCTGGCGCTCCCGTGCCCCGCGTGCTTCGGCTGAGCACCCCTGGGGCCCACGCCTCCCTGCTGCACCTCTCAACCAGGGGCCACGGGAGCCGGCCCTTCCCTGCCAGCCGGAAGTGAAGCTCAGCCAGCCAGGCAGGCAGAGCCAGGCCCGGGGGCGGGGGCGGGGGCGGGACTCGTGCCTCCCTCCTCCCTCCTCCCTCGCGGGCAGCGTCCCCTCCCCCGCCTCCCAGGGAAAGGCACGTGAGGAACAGAGGGAAAGTCAGAGGAAGTGAGTCAAACGTCCCAGCCACAGCCCTGCGCTCCCCATCGGCCGCTGGGGCTCCCACCCCCAAGTGCAGGGCCGGCCCTGGGCAGGGGCGGGATAGAGACCCAGCCCCCCACGGTGGGCAAACAGCAAAACTTGGGGTGCAGTCTGCAGGGACAGGGCACCGGGACATCTGAGCCGTCCTTAGGGCCTCCTGCAGAGCCCTTCAGTTCACTAAAACCTTTTCCTTCCTGTTAGAGAGGGAAGCAGCCGGGGCTGAGAAAGGCAGGGAGGGCTGGGAAGCTGCTGGACCCCACCAGCAGGGGCCGCCACACGCAGCGGTGAGCACGGGGCCCAGAGTCGGCCGCGCTTCCCCAGGTAGGCCCAGCGGTGAGCACCGGGGCCCAGAGTCGGCCGCGCTTCCCCAGGTAGGCCCAGCGGTGAGCACCGGGGCCCAGAGTCGGCCTCGCTTCCCCAGGTAGGCCCAGCGGTGAGCACGGGGCCCAGAGTCGGCCTCACTTCCCCAGGTAGGCCCAGCGGTGAGCACGGGGCCCAGAGTCGGCCTCGCTTCCCCAGGTAGGCCCAGCGGTGAGCACCGGGGCCCAGAGTCGGCCGCGCTTCCCCAGGCAGGCCCAGCGGTGAGCACCGGGGCCCAGAGTCGGCCGCGCTTCCCCAGGCAGGCCCAGCGGTGAGCACCGGGGCCCAGGTGCAGGGAACAGCCACTGTGACCCTGGCCACAGGGCTCTGCACCAGCAGCCTGCCCCAACCACTCCGAACCTCTCACTCACCCGCACAGCCAGCGGCTGGGGCTCCTCTAGCTCCCGGTAGGCCCAGCTCGGGTCCACCTGCCGCTCCCCACTGCCGTGGCCGTCCCCCCTCAGCAGGACCCCCCAACTTCCCGCCTGCACCCAGGACCTCGCTTGCTTCCTACTCAGTGGAAGATGCCTCCCAAGCGTGATTTGTTTTTTAAATCTTGTTGCCCTCCTGAAGGAACCTTCTGCTGCTCCCCCATCTCTTAAGCTGAAGCCAGACGCGCCTGCTCCTGGCCTGCGGGTGCCACGGCCTCCGCCCGGGCGCCCTCGCTCTGCCCCCGCCCCCCCCGCCAGCCGTAGTCTTGTGGACTTGGCACCTTGCGCTCAAGCCGAGGGTCCAGTGTACTGTTCCCCTGACCTGGACGCTTGTCCCTGCCCTCTGCCTGCCCAGCTCAGTTGGCTCCTGGGCTGCTGCAGGGTGGGGACCCACCATGCTGTCCTCTTCGTCGCGTGGGGAGTAGGCCAGAGTGCTGGAGGAGGAAGGCGTCCTGCGGTGCTGCTTGTACGTGCTGGCTCCATCAGCTGCCGAGAGAAGAAGCCAGCGGTGTGGGGGAGTGCCGCAGGGTCTGCTCTGTCAGGCACGGGGCCCTGGGGGCCGGCTCCAGCTCGTGACCCTCCCCAGGGCTGTGATGGGGAGGAGAGGGGGCAGGGATGGGATGGGGAAGCGTTGCTTCCCAAGGTTAAGCCAGGACCGGCTGCCCCTGTGGCGGGACGCTCCCCCAGCCCTGCCTCTCCCCAGGGCATCTCTCGTGGGCTCTACAAGCACCCCAGGCTGATAGGGTCCCAGCCGAGACACCGCCACTGAGCCATCAGGTCCCAGGACACGTGGCAGGACCTCGGGACGTCTTCCTGGCTGGGCCCAAGGTAACCTGCCCGGTGAACCCTCTGATGGCTCAGTCCCCAGAGGACGCTGGGCACAGATGCCGAGGGCACAGCCACTGCGTCCTGAGGCTCTGGGTCCTCACGCCACTTCCCGGGTGTGGGAGGCGGGGACCGGCTCTGCCCCTACCCCTCCCAGCTCACCCTGGCAGGGCTTCCCCGACACAGCCTGCCCGTGGCGGTCTAGGGGCGGGAGGCCCACTCCCTCAGCCAGATGGAAATGTCCCCAAGTCCCAGGCCTGGCTGGGCCTCAGGTTCCCCACGGTAACGAGGCCGGACGAGGCAGCCTGCCATCCAGGCAGGCCCTGACAGGTGCCCCGTGGCCGCTGCGGGGGGGCGGGGAGGACTGAGGAGTGGTTTCTTGGGTGGCAGAATCGTGATGTTTCACTTTCTTAATCCCTCAGGAAAAGCATCTAAGAAGAAGAGGGCGTCCCAAGAGCCGAGGGGTCCCGCGCCAGCTTTGTCCAGTGGAAGGCACGGAGGGCGATCCCAAAGCTCGCTGGCAGCCGGGGCCGCAAGCCCCAGCCCGCCGCTTCCCTGCGACCTGCTTGCCTGCACGGGGCTGGCCTGGGGCTCTGAGGACGCGCCCTTCCAGAGGCCGGCTGGGAGCCTGGGGCTGGGGATGAGCCTGGGGTCGCGGTAACAAGGGACACTGCGCCTGTGGACGGAGGCAGTCAGGGCAGCGCTCCCTGGAGGGGGCAGGCGCAGGCCGCCGCAGCAGAGCCCGAGGCACACACCGGACAGCCCGGGGCCCCAGGCCTTGGCAGGACTGGGCCAGGGTGCACAGCTCACCTTTCGCGACAGTGGTGACGGCTGAAAAGGCAGGCCCGAAGGTCGTTTCCATTCTGGTCTGGAGAGAGAACGGAGGGTGCTCGCCTTGCCCAGGCGAGAATGTGGGCGGACCCAGGGAGGCCCCGCCTGCAGCGCCCGCCAGGTGGGGAGGCTGGCGTGCCCACCCCGGGGCGTCCCTTACCCCAGCAGTGCTGTCCGGAGTGGAGAAGCGGCTGTAGCGGGCGCTCTTGCCCGAGGTCATGCTCTAGAGCGGCATCTAGGGCCTTCGGGCAGCGACCCCTGTGGGGGCATCTAGGGCCTTCGGGCAGCGACCCCTGTGGGTGGAGCACAAAGTCCGAGACCGGGCGAGCCCACGCGGGTGGGTCCGGCTCAGGGCAGGCTTCCACCAGCGACGTGAGCTCGGCGGGTCCAGAGTGGGCAGAGCCCCTCCCCCCCCACCCCTTCCTTCCCCGCTGCACAGGCCCCAGGCATACAGATGGGCCCACAGCGGCACCTGGCCCTGGGCTTCACCACCTATGTTGTCTGCTCCCCTCGGTCCTGGGTCCATCCAAATGTCTCCAGGGCCAAAGCTGGGCCTTGGTGGGGGTCTCTGCCAGCACACTGGGGTAAGCCAAAGGTGCGGCACACACAGCGGGATGCAGGTTCACGGCGAACAGCCAAGGTAACATGAGACCCGGCCAGCCCCGGGCTGCAGGATGTCGGGGACACTGATGTATCCTACAGGACTACTGGGGTGAGGGAGCCGGAGCCACAGGAGACCCTCCTCAGGCCACCACGGGCCTCGGGTTCACAGGTGCAGGCGGTGGGGGAAGGCACATGGAAACCATCCAAGTGCCGCTGACAGCCCCACAGTCCCTGGAAGGGCAGGCTGGGGTGAGCCTGGGGCACGCTGCTCAGCGGCACCGCACTATACAACATTTGAGAGCAAAGGAGACACAGCCAGGCGGTCACATCCAGCACAGGGTCCTGCGGCGGAGCCGTCCACTGCAGACAGTGCCCAGCCTCAGAGTCCAGGTGCATGACCCGTGGGGACACCTGCCGTCCAGACAGGCGCCCCCTCCAGAGCCTGAGCAATGGCTGCGACTGGCTTGTCTGGAGGGTGGCATGGCCGTCAGGAGCCCACCCAGCAGCCCAGGCCTCAGCTCAGGGGCCACCAGGACCACGAAGGGGCAGGAGAGGGAACATGCTGCAGACAGGCCCACCGGGGATGCCTGCCAAGCCCTGGGCCGAGCCAGACGGTGCAGAGAGAGCTGACAAGGCGAGGCGTTCTGGCACCTTCTCCACCACGCCCTCCTGACCTGGTCCCCCTACAGTGTCCACCTTGTCCACATGCTGTGGAGATGGCATTCACCACCCACTGCGGGGTCATTCAGTATGGTCATCCAGTATGACCCATCCCGACCCACGGCCCCGCCCACCCTCGGCCTCTGGGACACAGGTCTAAACCCACCACCTCCAGACTGGAGCTGGCCGTCACCGGGCTCAGAGCGCCCTCAGGTCCAGGAAGATGGGGCCTCCCTCCTCCAGCCACGTTCTCCTGCTGCATCTGGGGCAGCCGCCACACCAGGGCCTACCCAGGGCTCCGCGGCACCCGCTGCCTCCTGCCCATTGGCACCAGTCTCAGCCAGGACCAAACAGACCACCCCACTTGACACGCCAGGGCCCAACTGTGACTCCGTGGTGGGCTCCAGGTAGCCCCAGCTGGGCTCTTGGAGTGTCCTCTCACAGTGCGCAGTGCAGGACCAGAGGAGGTGGCCTGCGCACAAGCCGCGCCCTGGCCAGCCCCCGTCGGCCCCAGCGCCTCCTCACTAAGCAGGAAGCTCCCAGGAAGTGGCCAGGGCCGCGCTCACCACCCTGCCTGTGCTGGTGAGCCCGACTCCTGCCACCGCCCGTGGGCAGGGGACGACAGGGAGGCCGCTGGGACACACTGACCTGGCTTTTGCAAACCCATCTGCTCCAAGCTTCCAGGGCCACAAGGTCAGCTGAGTTCCAGGGAGTGACAGCCGGATAGGGGGCCGGGACCCCGGGCGGCCTGCAGCCCTGTGGGTCTGCCTGAGCGCAGTGCAGGCAGGGGGCGGGAGAACAGGCATCCACTTCTCCCCGCGTGGGGGTGAGTGTGACGGGCACGCAGGGCCACACGCAAAGCAGGACGGGGCCAGTGGGGGACTGGCCGGTGCTGGAGAGCCGGGCTGAGCAGGGAAGGAGGGAGGGGACCCAGCTCCGCCTGGGAAGCCGTTTCCCGGTTCACACGGGTTCAGTGCTCAGCCCCAGCCAGGGCTGGGTGGGCGGGACTCCGGGAAGGAGGCCAGCGCACCCCCACAGCACCCCCCCCCAGCATCTCGGAATTGAGCAAGAAGCCCCAGGCATCTCGCGGCCTGGCCCCCAGGGGCTGGATTTCCCAATAACAGCCTCCCTCTGGGCTCCAGGCAGCAGGCCCAAGACCCTGGGAAGCACATCCAACGCTCAGCGTTCCTGCTGGCCGGGACACCAGGGAGGCTGGGCCTGGCTGAACGCAGCTTGCCTGGGCCCCCAGAGGGTGGGGGCCGCCCCCCCCGGGCCCTGTGCTGTAGCCTGCTGAGAACAAGACTTCTGCAGAGACGGGCCTCCTGGCCTAGGGTCCCCGGTGCTGGAGGGAAGTGGGCGCCCCCCACATCCCGAACCCAGAAAACCCCACGAGGGGATGGAGAGAGGGCTGAAAAGCGCTCTCCCCGTCAGCTCTGGTACACCGCCCCACCCCGGCAAGTCCGAGGACCGCGTGCCCATCCGAGGGAGGGTCACGGTCAGCAGTGTGCAAACAGGACCTGGGCTCTGCTCCCCGACGTCTGGGCCGGGCCCAGGGGTCTTTGTCCACCACGCCCACTTCTGAGGGGTTGCAGGGCGCTCACTGCCCAGGGGGAATCAGAGGTTGTGTGGATTTGTCCCACCACACCTGCCTTAGCCTCTCCTGGGGAGGTGGGGCCACCCCTTTCTCCTAGCAGCTCCCCGGGGGGAGCCCAGTGCTCAGCCGAGGCACCCCCGCAAGTCCCCGCGCATTTTCCCTTGGACACACCCGCAAGAGCCCCGGGTCAAGTGTCTCACTAGGCAGCCAGCGGAGTGGGCAGTCCAGGGGCCCCCGCTCAGGGCGGGTGGGGGTCCTGGGAGGGCTCGGCCCTGCCTGCCAGGGTCGTGGAAGGTCAGCGGCTGGTCTCACTGCCAGGAGCCAGCCCCGGGGGACACGGAGACCGCCCAGCCCCGGCGGCCACAGCACAGCCATACGCACTTCCCCTGATGTCCCCATCCCAGACAGCCTGGGTGTGGCGCTGGGCCCCCAGACATCCCTGCCCGGAGGAGCTGGGCGGCCGGGGTCTGAGGCTGGCCTGCCTTCCGCGGTCCAAGCGTCCACAACCACACTGGCCCCCACCGCAGCCTCCTCCTTGCAACCCCGGGGGCCCCCAAGCCCCTCCACGGCTCCCCCTGCTGGAGGCCCAGCCTCAACCCACTGCCCTGTGCTGCACCCACCCGGTCCCCTGGAGGCCTGCGTCGGTACCCTAGTCCCTTCCCCGTGTGTGGTGGCTGTCTGTGGCCAGAGCCCTGGCCCGGGCTAGGGCAGCTACAGAGGGGCTCCTGGAGGGGCAGCCGGGAAGCCTGCTCCTGGCTGTCTCGGGAAGGGCCAGCAGACGCTGCCGAGCCACGTCCCTCCCCTTGCTGCCGCGCAGCGCTGGGGCACACACGTCCCCGGCCAGGCCTAGACACAGTGGAAGCACGGGGACAGAGCCCTGCCCACGCCCACCCACCGTGTTCCAGGCTGGGCACGGAACACCACCTCCCTGGGGCCTGGAACCCCAGTTCCCCGCACCCGGGGTGCCCTGCCCGTTCCTCCCCCTGCCCTATCTGGTGGCACCGTCCACATGCCTCTGCCCTGGGACCAGCACCCTGGGGGCATCGTGGAGTATCCCTCTGCACGAGCCAGATGGCCTGGTTGGGGACCCAGGTCCAGAGCAAGACACACACCACACACGTCACACACGTGCACACACTCACTGAGAGGTGTGAGGTACACAGCCACACACTGACTGGGACAGACCTGGGTTCCAGCCCCACCCCGGCCGCAGCAACAGCTGTGTGCCCGTGCCGTGGGTCTCTCATTACAAAGGGGTTAGGGATGGACACCTCCCACCCCACCCCACCCCCGGTCTGGAAGGAGCTGTGGCGTGGACCCTGCAGACAGCAGCTGCTCTCTGGGAGCTGATGGTGGGACGTCCGCTGACCCCTCTGCTTCCTGCCGTGCTGCCAGAAAACCAACATGCCCACGGAACACCGCAGCCGGCTGCACGCCCAGCCAGGGGGCAACCGAACCCAGGGCGCAGCTGCCCGTGGCTCCGGCGTTTCCCAGCCAGCCTGGTCAGGGAGGCCCCCTGGTCCCCAGGGCAATTTCCATGGGCCACGGTGGGTGTTGCCCCTTGCAGTACCGACCGCGGGCCCTTCCCTCCCAGCCGGCCGCCCGTCACCGCGGGCCCTTCCCTCCCAGCCGGCCGCCCGTCACGGGGAGGTTCCGGCTTCCTGCAGGGTGCGGGTGATGGACTTGGGAACCTTGGCACTCCGGGAGGAGCTTTGTAGTGAGAGCACAGGGCAGAGGCGGGGTTACGACATGGGGGCTGGGTCAGGCCCATCACCCTGGCCCTCAGGGAAGGGATCCCGGAGGCAAAGGCCCAAGGACAAGGAACAAGGCAGCAGGCGGCCACGCACCAGGCCAGGGCTGGGGCTGGGCAGCCCCAGGAGAGGGGGCCTGTGTGTGTGCGCGTGGGGAGGGCCCAGCCTCCTCCCCAGGGAGCCCCCGGGGTCGCCCCTGCACAGGTCAGCGGGAGTCTGAGCTCCCCGGGCCCGCCTGTAAACAGTGAGGTCCACACCCTGCGCCCCGTGGATCGGGCCGGCCTGGGTGGCCTCTGCCTCCAGCCCCGACCCGGGTGCATCTCCATCGGCGTCCAGGAGCGCCCAGTTCTCATCTCGCAGCTTCCTGTCTCTCCCTTCCCGGACGCCGCCACGGCTCCGCGCGACGCTGCCCCTTCTCGGTCCCCTCTCTCTAAACCAGGGGCTCCGGGCGGGCTGCCCACCCCCCGGGGGGGACATTTCTGTTGTCACAACTCCGGGGAGCGGGGGTCGTCGCTCGCAGCAGGAAGTCACGCGTGCCGCCCCGCATCCTGCAACGCACAGAGCGACCCGGCCCGAACTGTCCCCGAGCGCGGGTGCGGGGACCCCGCAGCGCAGGAGGGGCTCAGAATGGGGGCCCGCTCCCCGCAGCCTCCCGGGCGCCTACAGCAGGGCCCAGCGCCCAGGAAGAGGGAACGCACACACAGAGACGAGGCGGTGCAGCGAGCGACGAGCAGGCAGGTGGACGCCGGGAGCCCGGCCCTCCTCAGCCCCGCCCCCCCCCAGGCCGGACCGTCGCCTCGGCCCCTGCCGCGTCCGATCGCGCCCCGCCGCGCGGCCCCAGGCCCGGGCCCCGCGCCGGACGCACCGCGCGGACACTCACCCGCCCGCAGCTGCCGGACAACGGCGGTGCCACCCTCCCGCTTCATCTTGCCCCCTCGGCCGCCGGCCGGGAAAGGGCCGAGGCGCGCCAGCCGGAAGCGCCCCAGCACCATGCCCGCCGGGATTCGTAGTTCCCCGGCTCCCCGCCCGACGCGCGGCGCTCCGGGAACTACGACTTCCGGCGGCCCTGCTGTCTCGGGGCGGGATTGGCAGGTTCGGAATCTGTCTATGTTGCAGGCTGAAGTCTGACTGGCTGTGGGCACCCGTCGCTCACAATTGCGCTCAATAGCCTCCGCAAAGGGGCGGAGCTCCGGGTCTCGGTCCGAGCGCTTCCGAAAGAAATGCCGCGGCAGGATTGGTGGAAACAAGAGCGGGACGTATCAGCGGCGAGAGGAGGCGGGCACTTCCGCCGAGGTTGCCCAATCACAGAGGTGAGGGCAGTTTCTATAAATGCTTGAGCCGTGCCGGCACCCGCTCTTTTGGGGTCGGGTAGCGAGGCCGGTCGGCGGCTGCCTGCTGTCTGTGGGCCTGCCTGGGCGCCTCTCCGGGTAGTGGAGGGGGTCGCCGGCCCCGGCGTGGGGTCCCCCTCCGTGCCCTGCGCGCCGTCGCTGCAGGTAAGGCCGGCCCGGGCCTGGGGTTTGCGCGGGGCGGCGCCGAGCCTGTGATGAGGCCTTTGATTTCTGACACCTCGTATGAGAACTGCACGCGCAGTCTGATTACCTCGCGGAGCTGAGGCTCGAGCCGCGCCGCCGTGGGTGGGTGGGCGGGTGGGCGCGGGGGGCTTCAACCCGGCCGCTGTTGCATTTGCAGGGTCGCCTGGAGCGGGCTGCGGACGTGGCGGGACCCGGCGGTAAGGCGGGCGTGTGTCGTGTGTCTGGGTAGCCCGGTAATAAAGCGAGGGTGCCGAGCCCTCTCCTCCCGCGTGTCGTTATTCCGAGTCCTGCGCAGCCGTGGGGGCGGGGCGGGAAGCCGACGCCAGGTGCCCCGGAGCCTGGCTCCAGGATCTGGACCTCGCAATGGATGAGACGGACACTGCAGAAAACCGCTTTATTCGCTGGGGCTGGGGACAGGTGTGCGCTCCACAGAGCGGCGGGGGGCTGCACACCTGCCCGGCGGGGCCCCGCACGTCGTCGCCTGTGCCGGCCGTGGCGCGCGCGGGGCGCCGGGCACTCCGAGACCCTCCCGCGTGGAAGCCCGGTCCCGGAAGCGATGGCCCCGCGTGGTGAGCCCGTGCGGCCTTCCGGGAGCTCGGCGGCTAAGTCGGGGTCAGGGTCTGCAGCAGGAGGCCCCGCGCCCCTCCCTCCTGACGTAGTCGTGCAGCCGGAAGCGCGGCTCGCCGGGCATCTTCATGCAGCGCTGCCTCAGCTCCCTGGACAGCGGGGGTGGGCACGCTGCAGGGCCGCTCGGGGCGGCAGGCCCTGCCTGGGGGTCGTGGGGCCGCCTGCACTTACTTGGCAATGGCCCTGAAGGCCAAGTCCACGTTGAGGCCGGTCTTGGCGCTGGTCTCCATGAAGGGCAGCCCGTACTCCTGCAAACAGCGGGCGGTGGCCTGGGGGGCGGCCTGGACGCTCGGCCTGCCCGGCGCCTCGCCCCTGCCCTGCCCTGACCTCACTCACCTTGGCCAGCTTCTCCCCGTCCTCCCTCTTCACCACACGCTCATGGGCAGAGTCCACCTGGGCCGGGCACAGGGGTGCTGGTGACGCCAGCCCACGGCTCCCACGCCCCCCACGCTGCCGGGTCTGAGCCGAGCGCCCACCTTGTTGGCCAGCAGCATGAGCACCACGTCGTGCTGGGCGTGCTCCCGGATCTCAGCCAGCCAGGCCTGGGGGCGGGAGGTGGTGCTGGGGTCCCCAGGCCGGCCCTCCCCACCCGGGGGCCCTCAGCCTGCAGGCTGGGAAGGGGGACACTGACCTGGATGTTGTTGAAGGAGGCCTTGTTGGTGATGTCATAGAGCAAAAGCAGCGCTGGGAGCAGAGGGACAGTGCGGTCATCCCCACGCCACCAGCTCCTGGTCACCCACACCCCGGAGCTGGACCCCGGTACCCGGGCTCACCATGGGCGTCTCGGTAGTAGGCGTGAGTGACGCTGCGGAAGCGCTCCTGGCCGGCAGTGTCCCAGATCTGCGGACGGGCAGCGTCAGGCCACACGCCCCCCACCACCACCACGTGTCCCTTGCCCCGACTGGCCTCCACCTCACCTGCAGCTTCACCTTGGTGCCGTCCACGTCCAGGGCTTTGTTCTGAAACAGAACCGGGGACGTGAGCACCCCCGGGTGAGCCCCTTCTGCTTGGCTCCACCCCAGCATTGGACATGCTGGCTGCTGCCCTCTGACCAGTCATGGCCAGTTCTGGGCCCACAGACTGCTGCCCTGGAAAGCCCCCCACTCCTGATCCCCCAGACCCTCAGGCCAGTGCTGGCTGCCCTCCTCTGCAACGTGGCCAGTGCCCCACTCTGCCAAGCTCTGCTGAAAGCCATTGGCAGCTGGGTTAGAAGTCCCCCATGACGCGGCCCCAGGCCCGTGACTGGCTTCTGTCATCTGCAAGTGGCAGTGGCCGGGGCTCCTGTCCCTTGGCTCCTCCAGCGCCTGGGGAGCTGCTGTGTTTAAAGCGCTGAGAACCACACCTGGCCCAGGCTGAGGGCGGGGCCTCCCGCAGCCAGGCTTGCGCCCGTCCACGGGGAAGGGGCGGGGCCTCTGCCCGCAGGCCCCGGGCAGCTGGAACCTGCAGCTCCTCCCCCGGCTCCTGCTGCCGGGTGCTTCTGGGTCTCCGGGGAGCCAGGCGCAGCCATCTGCTGTGCCGGGAGGACACCTCGCCTCCTGGCACCCTGCAATGGGTGCACACCAAACAGCCTCACATCCTCACCGGCCCCACGGCCCTGAGGGGGCTGAGAACGGGGCCAGGCCCTCTGCACCTCGCCCCTTGCTGCATCCCAGAGGGCTGTGGACTCCCCGCCGGGCCGCAGGAGCCCCCCTTTCCTCCCAGCCTTCCTGACGGGGTCTAATTAAAGGGTGAGAAAAATGCAGATTCAGGATGTGCTGAGAACACCAGCACCTTGGCACGTGCACCCAGACTGGCAGGCGCAGGGTGGGGGTGCTGCCAGGGTGCAGGGCGGTCCCCACAGCCACCAGCCTTGCAGAACTTGGGTGGGCAGTCTGGCGGCTACGCTGGCCTCTGGTACTTGGGCCACCCTGGAGCACCAGTACCCACCTCCACGGCAGAGTCTGGCCCCAAGGGTCTGCCAGCCCTGGCACAGGCAGCGGTCAGCCACAGTACGGGTCAAGGCAGGCAGCCTGGTGGCTGGGGTGGCCCAGCCAGGACCCCACGTGGGGTCCCAAGCTGCCCAGGGCAGTGGGGGCTGGATGCGGCCTCTCACCCGGAAGTCGATGCCGACGGTGGAGATGAAGGACCCGGCCAGGAAGGCTCCGTCCTTGAAGCGCACGAGCAGGCAGGTCTTCCCCACGCCCGAGTCCCCCACCAGCATCACCTGGGGCAGAAGGGACACGGCCCTCGCCACCCCTCTGGGACAGTGGCCCGCCTCAGCTCTCCTGCCCCAGCCCCCAGGGGCACCCATCCTAGCAAAGCTCAGGAGGAATCAAACACTGGGGACATGGAGAGCCGGGCCCTCGCCCCACCCCCTCAAGTCCCCCGGACCCCAAGATGGGCCTGCCCACCCTTGCCAAGATCGCACAGCCTCTGCCTTGGGGGGTGCTGGGGGGGTGCTCAGCGCTTCCCGCTGACGACGAACCTCTGCCAAAGGGGAGGTGATCCACAGCCCCCGGGTATGCGGGGAGGCAGCATATGGGAAATGCCCAGGTGCACCTGCCGGGCTCCTGTCGCTGCAGCCCTGCTCCCTGGGGTTGGGGGGCAGACCCTGACAGCTGTGTGAGTGCGCGCGTGGTCAGCCGCTCAGGCCGACTCGCACTCCCCGGGTCCCCTCCCCGCCTGGCTCGGGGCCGGGCGCCACCTGCTGCGTTCGCCTGCGTGCGGGGGTGCCTGGCTCACCTTGAAGGCGACGTCGTAGAAGTCGCCACCGCCGCCCACCGAGGGCCGGCCGGGCTGCGGGGGCCCATTGGGCGGCGCCTTGGGACCCGGGCGTGCGGTCCCAGGGCGCGCCGGCCGCGGCCCGTTGGTGGCGGGCACTGCGGAGGCAGCCGCCACGCTGGCCCCTTTGCTTTTGGAGGTCTTCTTCCTGGACATGGCGAGCAGGCGCTCGATGCGCTCACGCTGCGGCCGCCGCGCCCCCGAGCCGTCCCTTACCCCGCGCGCGCCCAGCCGGACCAGGACCCGAACCTGTCCCGCGGCGGCGGCGGCGGCGGCGGCATCCCGGGCGCTCGGCTCCCGCCCCGCCTCCGCCACCCCATGGGCTGTGCAGCCACTGAGGCCCGGCCCCCCACCGCCGCAGCCAATGACCGCGCAGGGGCGGGGTCGTGCAGCTGAGCCCGGCCGCCCCGGGGGCGGGTCAGGAGACCTGGGCCCTACCCCCAGGTGCTCCCTGCGGGCTGACCCCCGCCGCGCCGCCTGGACCGGGATGCGGAGCGGTAGGCCCGGCTGAGCGCGCTGTGCGCCGCCCCCAGCCCGGTGAACCCCCACCCCTGGGCCTGTCCCGAGCTGCGGGCGCGGAGCAGAGGCCCTGCGTGGGTGGGCACTGACAGGCTGCCTCTCCCGCCCCCGCAGGTCAGGTGAGTCCAGGAGGCTCCGACACCTGGACGTGGCTGCGCGTGAGCACTCCGCGCTCAGCTGGGTATCAGGCGAGACGCGGCCCGCGCGCCTTGGAGCGCAGGGCTCTCCCCACGCCTCTGCCGGCTGGGCTGCAGCCTCCGAGACCGCGGGGGGGGGGGGGTGAAAGGAACTGGGGTGTCAAAGCAAGCAGCAGGCGCTCGGAGGGCGTCCTCCCATGGGGCGGGGAGATGGGGGGGCCGCAGCTAACCCGAACTCCCACTTTCTGGCTGGACGGTGGCCAGTGCTGATTTGCCAAGCCCCAAGCTGGTCCCCCACCTGACACCCCCCACTTGTCCCAGGACCCCCACCTCGGCCCTGGGTCTAGAGAGTGAGACCAAAGTGGTCATCTCGGGGGTGGGGATGGCCCTGGGACAGGGAGCTTCTTGGTGTGCCTCTGGGGACCGTGCCTGGAGATGCGCCAGGTGCAGCCAGGACCCCTGGCCTTCTGGGGCCTGATCCTCCCCAGCTGTCAGCGCCCATATCCCCAATACTGAGCTGCTTCTCGGGCTCAGAGGCCTGTGAGGGCACAGATGGAGGGAGGCCGGGCACCTGGCCCAGCCCCGCACAGCAGAGGCGGGGAACACCACCCCACATGGAGTACTGTAGTGTTCCAGGCTGTGCCATTTGCCAAACCACCCTGGGGGGCGGGGTGCCGCTGCAGTCCCCGTGTGCCGATGGGAGCAGGAGCTCTCGGGGTCACCAGTCTGGGAGGCGGCTGGGCCGGGCGTGCCCCTGGAACGCGGGCTCCAGGGCGTTGAACTGTGCCGGGTTGGGTTTGACCCACGCTCACCCCCCAGAGACCTGCAGCTGGAAGCAGCCTGGAGACTCCCTCTAGGAACCTGCACCCCCACCCGCCCAGGCCTGCTACCTTGCCTTGCTCCTCTGGCCCCGCCTCGTCCAGGCCAGTCACCTGGTGCATGTGCAGTGGGCCTGGGGTGGGTGGGGGTGTTGGGCCCCCACTGCTGCGGCCTTGGGGACTCCTGGCGTCCCACTCCCACGAGGCCAGGGTGGCAACCGAGGGCCTCTGAAATTGACGGCCACTGCCCCAGGACCCCGGGGGGTGGGTGGGCCCACACCTTCCCACCAGCCACTGCTTGGGAGCGCACCCGGCCAGGTGCGTGGGAAGTGCGAGGAGTTTGGGTGCTCAGGGGCGGGGGCTGCAAGGAGGGCACGCTGGGTCACTGGTGGGAGGCGGGAAGAAGGAAGCCAGCGAGCGACAGTGGGAGGCCAGGGAAGGGGGAGCTTCAGGCAGCGTGAGAGACAGGCTTTGCCTTAGCTCACTTGAAACGGAGCGAGTCCCCATAAGAAACGCAGGCTTCCGGCTCCTCTCGACGTGGGGCGCTCCGAGCGCCTGCACGCAGCCCCTCTGCCTTGTCTTCCAGCAGTCCTGCTAATCCCCAGTCCTGCCTCTGCTTGCCATCTGTTCCCCTGCGAAGGGAAGCTGTCTGGGCGCAGGAAGCCGCTTGTCGTGGTCACGGCCGTGTCCTCGGCAGCTGGCTCCAGGCCTCCGCCCTCCGTCGGGAGGTGAGAGGCACACAGGAGGACGTGTGCTTGCTAACGGGGGCTTCAGGCAGAATGTGCCTGGCGGTGCCAAGAGGTACCACCCCTGTCGTCAGCTGGCGAGACCAAGGCTGTACGGAAGCCTCTGGGCTTCTGCGGTTGAGCAGGAGTCCAAGGGGAGAGGGGAGAGGGGACGGGCTGGCCAGCGCAGGCAGGGACCTGGTAGGTGGGCACCTGTGAGGTCGCCCAGCTGGGAGGGTGGGAGGGGCGGGCTTGCTCTGCCTGGGATTGTGGTAGTTGTTCAGCAGGAAGTGAGGAGCCATTGAGGGGTGTGTGTGTGTGTGTGTGTGTGTCACAGCCTGACTGATGTCCCTGTGTGTGTGTGTGTGTGTGTGTGTGTGAGAGAGACAGCCTGGCTGATGTCCCTGTGTGTGTGTGTGTGTGTGTGTGTGTGTGTGACAGCCTGGCTGATGTCCCTGTATGTGTGTGTGTGTGTGTATGTGTGACAGCCTGGCTGATGTCCCTGTGTGTGTGTGTGTGTGTGTGTGTGACAGCCTGGCTGATGTCCCTGTGTGTGTGTGTGTGTGTGTGTGACAGCCTGGCTGATGTCCCTGTGTGTGTGTGTGTGTGTGTGTGTGAGAAACAGCCTGGCTGATGTCCCTGTGTGTGTGTATGTGTGTGTGTGTCACAGCCTGGCTGATGTCCCTGTGTGTGTGTGTGTGTGTGTGTGTGTCACAGCCTGGCTGATGTCCCTGTGTGTGTGTGTGACAGCCTGGCTGATGTCCCTGTGTGTGTGTGTGTGTGTGTGTGTGAGAAACAGCCTGGCTGATGTCCCTGTGTGTGTGTGTGTGTGTGTGTGTGTGAGAGACAGCCTGGCTGATGTCCCTGTGTGTGTGTGTGTGTGTGTGTGTGTGTGTGTCACAGCCTGGCTGATGTCCCTGTGTGTGTGTGTGTGTGTGTGTGTGAGAAACAGCCTGGCTGATGTCCCTGTGTGTGTGTGTGTGTGTGTGTGTGTGACAGCCTGGCTGATGTCCGTGTGTGTGTGTGTGTGTGTGTCACAGCCTGGCTGATGTCCCTGTGTGTGTGTGTGTGTGTGTGTGAGACAGCCTGGCTGATGTCCCTGTGTGTGTGTGTGTGTGTGTGTGTGTGTGTGACAGCCTGGCTGATGTCCCTGTGTGTGTGTGTGTGTGTCACAGCCTGGCTGATGTCCCTGTGTGTGTGTGTGTGTGTGTGTGAGACAGCCTGGCTGATGTCCCTGTGTGTGTGTGTGTGTGTGTGTGTGTGTGGCGCTATGCTACGGGAACACTGGGGAGTCGGGGCAGGGGTAGATGGTGGGACCTGCAGGCAGGAGACAAATCTAAGGAAAAAGCTCGCGGGGACAGAGAAGACCCAGCCTGCAGGGTGAGCGTCACAGGGCAGACAGGGGTGCTGTGGGGGATTAAGGAACCAAATTCCTTTTTAGATTTATTTCCTTATTTGAAAGTCAGAATTACACTGAGAGAGAGACTGAGGCTGTGACATAACAGGTAAAGCCACCGCCTACAGTGCCGGCATCCCGTATGGGCGCTGGTTCGAGTCCTGGCTGCTCTACTTCCGATCCAGCTCTCTGCTGTGGCCTGGGAAAGCAGTGGAAGGTGGTCCAAGTCCTTGGGCCCCTGCACTCACATGGGAGACCCGGAAGAATCTCCTGGCTCCTGGCTTTGGACCGGCACAGCTCCGGCCATTTCGGCCAACTGGGGAGTGAACCAGCAGATGGAAGACCTCTCTCTCTCTCTCTCTGCCTCTCCTTCTCTCTGTGTAACTCTGACTTTCAAATAAATAAATCTTTAAAGAGAGAGAGAGATCAATCTTGCATCCATTGGTTCACCCCCTAGATGGCTGCCACAGCCAGTGCACTGTGCTGATCCAAAGCCAGGAGCCAGGAGCTTCTTCTGGGTCTCCCATGTGGGTGCAGGGGCCCAAGCACTTGGACCATCTTCCGCTGCTTTCTCGAGTGCATTAGCAGGGAGCTGGATTGGAAGTGGAGGAGCCAGGTCTCGAACTGGCACCCATATGGGATGCAGGCGTCACAGGTGGCAGTTTTCCCTGCCAAGGCACAACGCCGGCCCCAGAGGGCAAATTCTTTTTTTTTTTTTTTTTTTTTTTTTTGACAGGCAGAGTGGACAGTGAGAGAGAGACAGAGAGAGAAAGGTCTTCCTTTTGCCGTTGGTTCACCCTCCAATGGCCGCCGCTGCAGCCGGCGCACCGCGCTGATCCGATGGCAGGAGCCAGGATCCAGGTGCTTTTCCTGGTCTCCCATGGGGTGCAGGGCCCAAGCATCTGGGCCATCCTCCACTGCACTCCCTGGCCATAGCAGAGAGCTGGCCTGGAAGAGGGGCAACCGGGACAGAATCCGGCGCCCCGACCGGGACTAGAACCCGGTGTGCCGGCGCCGCAAGGTGGAGGATTAACCTATTGAGCCACGGCGCCGTCCCCAGAGGGCAAATTCTTTACTACTTCTCCCAGAAAGGGAGAGGGCCCTGTGCTGCTCTGACCAACGGGAATGGACGGTAGTGAGCACCTTCACCCCCGACCTAGACCTTCCTGTGGTCCGGAACCCAGCTGCCGTGCTGGGAGAAACCCGGGAAGCCCTGTGCGGGGGAGCTGAGTCACCAGACACAGGATTGAGAAGCCAGGGCTTGGGACAGGTGTTCGGCCTGCTGGCCTGGGTGCCGATCAGGACGCCCGCATCCCCCAGGTCCAGTTTCCTGATGATGCAGACCCTGGGGGCCGGAGGGATGGCTCCTGCCACTCGTGTGGGAGACCTAGGTTGACTTCCCCCTGGCTTGGCCCCCAAGCACAGTCCCAGCCGTCACAGGTGTTTGGCGAATGAGCCAGAGGATGGGAGCTGTCTACCTGTCTCTCAAGCAGATAAATTAGCAGCAGTAATTGAAGAAGGGGTCTCGGCGGTGGATGGCCCAGTCCCCCCAGTGCCTGTAAACAGCCTGGAGGTGAGCAGGTTCCTGAGAGTCTGGTGCATGTTTGCTACGTGGCCGTGAATAACCGGAGAGCCGGGACCAGGAGGGGTGGCCTTGGCCGGGCCCAGGGACGTCCATGTTCTCTGGGTCTTGGGATCTGGTCATCGAGGCAGGCTCTGGAGTTGGCTGAGCCCCAGGAGGGACCTTAGGGCACGGTGCTGGCTTTCCTGGCCCAGTGGGGCAGGGTGGACAGGAGGACCCAAAGGACTGAGGTGACCACAGGTCTGCGCCCACCTCCTGGGGGCCTCACCCTCCATTCCTTCAGTCTGACCCCTCTGACAGCCTGGCCCCTGCTGTGCGCACCCGTGGCCTCCAGCTGCACCAGGTCTTATTGATCCTTCTGTGGGCCTGGCCTCCGTGTCCTGGACCAACGTATGCCACGAGTCCCCAGCCACAGTGACCCCCTGGCTCCTGGCCCAAGTCCCCCTGCTCCCTGCAGGAGCTCACCCACAGAGCTGGGTCCCTCGGACGAGGGGGCGCGGGCAGGAGCAGGAGTCTGACCTCGCCCACGGAGCCTGTCCTCCTCCCTGGCTGTGCTCCCATGGCTCCCTGGGGCCTCTGCTCAGCCTGTGACTTTGCTGGGGCAGAACCCAGCCTGCCTGCCGCTGCCCTACCAAGCCCTGAGGGCCAGCCCGATGGCTGAGCCAGAGACATCTAGGCTGGGCTTCAGGGACAGTGGCAAGGCCACCAACGCCTGTGTCCCTGTCAAGCCGCCATCTGCTGCCGGGGTGGGCACGGGGCCAGCAGGGTCGTGGGCCCCCAGCACGGCCCTAGGCCTGCACCGTCGCCTCTCTGGGCTTCTGAGAAATGAGGGGGCAGAGGAGCCGGTCTCTGAAGTCCCCTCCAGCGCAAACACCTTATGTTCTGAGAAGCGCGTGTGAGCGTTGCCATGGAGACGGCAGAGGAACCGCAGTGGCGGGTGCGTGCGACTTCCACCCGGGGAATTGAGTCACCCCAGCCCCGCTGACGTCAGCCGAGCGCGTCCCCGATACCCAGGTGTGTGTGGCGGGGGAGGGCTCAGGAGCCCAGATCCGGGGAGGACGCCCCCTGCAGTCCACTCAGCCTTGCGGGCAGGTGGCAACAGGTGGGCGTCCATCCCTGCTCCAGGCGGCTGCTCCGTGGGGGAGGCAGAGAGCAGTTCCCTCCACGGTCCCGCGCCCACAGGAGAGCTGGCCAGTCTCCGTGGCCCAGGACCAGGCCAGCAGTGCTGGCTTAGGAGCCAGGCTTAGGGCTAGGGCCCCTAAGCCACTGGGGAAGGCAGGGCCTCCCCGGGTGGGCTCTGGGTGACCTTATGGAGGGTTCAGGACCAGTATGGAGTGAGAGGACAGAGCCCCGCGGGACCATCAGCGTCAGCAATGTCACGAACAGCCACCAGCGGCCCCGGGCTGGGCAGAGCCCCTCACTGCACCCGTTTCTTCATTGCCGACACCACCTGTGGAGGAGGGGGCTCTCGGGCGGCGGTTAAGACCACGCGCCCCGCGTCACAGTGCCGGGTTTGAGAAGCTTGGCTTCCTGGTAACATACACACTGGGTCCCTGCCCCGACTGTGGGAGCCCTGGGTTGAGTCCCAGCCTTTGGCTTGGCCCAGCCCCAGCTGTTGGGGACGCCTAGGGAGTGAACCGAGGCCAGGAAGTCAAATAAATTATTTTAAAAAGTGCTATTTGTGGGTTTGTCAGCAACACAGAAGGGGAAGGTGGGGCCGAAGGGGGCTGGCACTGTGGCACGGCAGGTTAAGCTGCCGCTTGCGGCGCTGGCGTCCCGGCTGCTCCGATTCAGACCCAGCTTCCCGCTAATGCTCCTGGGAAAGCAGCAGAATGTGGCCCAAGGGCAGGGGTTCCCGCCACCCATGTGGGAGACCAGAATGGCGCTCCAGGCTCCTCAGCCTGGCCCAGACCTGCCTTTGGGGCTGCTTGGGAAGTGAACAGCAAACAGAAAATCAATATCTCTGTTTTTCTCTCTCTTGTTCTGCCTTTCAAATAAATAAATCTTTTTTTTTTTCAAAAAAATATTTATTTTATTTGAAAGGGAGAGTTACAGAGGGGCAGAGAGAGAGAAAGAGAGAGGTCTTCCATCCACTGGTTCACTCCCCAAATGGTCACAACGGCCAGAGCTGCGCCGATCCGGAAGCCGGGAGCCGGGAGCTTCTTCCAGGTCTCCCATACGGGTGCAGGGGTCTAAGGACCATTGCAGGGAGCTGGATCAGAGTGGAGCAGCTGGGACTTGAACCGGTATCCATATGGGATGCCGGCACTGCAGGCGGTGGCTTTACCCGCTCCGCCACAGCGCCGCCCCCACCCGCCACGTGCTCACTTTGTCTCGGCTTCCTGCTGTGGCACCACCAGCGCGGCGACCTGAAGCAGCCCAGCTGGGAGGCCTGCTGCACCGCGAGTCGTCCAGGACTCAGGCCGGGTGAATTCGGGAGGCTTCCGGAGAGAAGCCGGTGCGTGCCTCTCCCAGCTTCGGTGGCTCTCAGCTCTCCTTGGCTGTGGCCACACGCCTGGAGTCAGCTCTGTCCCCACCTGGCCGGCAGCACATCTTCCTGAAAACATTCAGCACTCTCCAGCTCGGGACCTTCGACTGGTAAACTGAAAGGTGTTACTTAATTTATTTGAAAGGCAACGCAGACCGAAAGGGACGGACACACAGGCAGAGGGCTCCCGTCTGCTGGAGTGCCTCCCAGGAGGCGGGAGCTCAGGCCCAGTGCCCTCCGTGGGCAGCAGGGACCCAGCCACCTGCTGCCTCCCGGGTGCAAGTTAGCAGGAATGGGGGTTGGCGTTCGCTGGATCTGAAGTGGAGAAGCCAGGACTGGCCCTGGCCCTGCCGCGCCACAAGGCCCACCCTGGGCTTCAGAATCTTTGCACGAAATAAACTTGTCTTTTGGTTCTCTCCAGGAACTTTTTTTTAAAGAAGATTTATTTATTTGAATGACTGCAATGGCTGGGACTGAGCCAGGCTGAAGCTGGGAGCTTCTTCCGGGTCTCCCACGTGGGTGCAGGGGCCCAGGGACTTGGGCCATCTTCTGCCGCTTTTCCCAGGCCGCAGCAGAGCCCTGGATTGGACGTGGAGCGGCCGGGACGCTGGCACTGCAGGCAGCGGTTAGCCCCCACAGCGCCGCCCCTCCACCGACGTCACGCCCCCTCCTCTGCGCGGTCGCGGGACTGCAGGCTCAGCCGCAGCCGGCCCCCTGCCACACTGGGCAGTGATCTGGACGAAGCCGCGCTTCCCGGAGGGCACTTCGATGCGTTTTCCAGCTCTTTTGTTATTGCTCTGTTGCGGTTTTTCATTTGTTTTGTCCTAACGTGGGACCACCCTATAAGATTCTGAAAGTTTAGAAAAGCAGTCAGCACTGCGGAGCCGTCTGCAAGGCTGGCATCCCGTCGGGGAGTCCCTGATCGAGTCCTGGCTGCCCCGCCTCCCGTCCGGCTTCCTGCCAGTGCCCCTGGGAAGGCGGGGCCGTGGGCCACGTACTCGTGGCCACTCGAGGAGTGAACCAGTATGGAAGCTACCTCTCTTTCCCTCTCTCTCTCGCTCTGCTTTTTAAATAAGTAAACCTTATAGAAGATTTAGGCAAATAATTGCACATAATTTTCTCTTATACTTTTTTTTGGAGTCTTCATTCGTAAATTCCTTTTTCTTTTTTTCTTAACGATTTATTTGTTTTACTTGAAAGTCACAGTTACACAGAGAAGGAGAGGCAGAGAGAGCGAGAGAGAGAGAGAGAGAGAGAGGTCTTCCATCAGCTGGTTCACTCCCCAGATGGCCGCTACGGCCGGAGTTGTGCCGATCCAAAGCCAGGAGCCAGGAGCTTCTTCCAGGTCCCTCACGCGGGTGCAGGGTCCCAAGCACTTGGGCCATCTTCTACTGCTTTCCCAGGCTACAGCAGAGAGCTGGATTGGAAATGGGGCAGCCAGGACTCGAACCGGCACCCATATGGGATGCCAGCACCGCAGGCGGCGGCTTCACCCACTACACCACAGCACCGGCCCCTCTCTTACACTTTCTTAATGTTTTCGTTTCTGTGAATAAATCTTTGTTCTTTTAAAAATCTTTTTATTTATTTACTTATTTGAGGGGGAGAAAGCAAGAGAGAAGTCTCCCGTCCTTTGAGTCACTCCTTCCATGCCTGTAACAGCCAGGCTGAGCCAGGAGCCCAGAACTCCATCGGGGTCTCCAGCACAGCTGGTAGGAAGCTGCCAAGTACGTGGGCCATCACCCACCGCCTCCTGGGGTGAGTATTGGCAGGAAGGTGGAATTGGAAGTGGAGCCGGGACTTGAACCCAGGCCCTCTGATTGGGGTGCCGATCCCCAAAGAGCACCTTACCCCCACACCTTTCTTGTTCATCTTAGTACTCCAGAGTGCGTTTCTCTCTTCTTTCAGTCACATTGGCCAGAAAATTTTCCAAAAAATCAATAGTCATGGCTGGCGCTGCGGCTCACTAGGCTAATCCTCTGTCTGCAGTGCCTGCACCCCGGGTTCTAGTCCCAGTCGGGGTGCCGGATTCTGTCCCGGTTGCCCCTCTTCCAGGCCAGCTCTCTGCTGTGGCCCGGGAGTGCAGTGGAGGATGGCCCAAGTGCTTGGGCCCTGCACCCCATGGGAGACCAGGAGAAGCACCTGGCTCCTGCCTTCGGATCAGTGCGGTGCACTGGCTGTGGCAGCCATCTAGGGGGTGAACCAATGGAGGGAAGACCTTTCTCTCTGTCTCTCTCTCTCTATCCAAAAAAAAAAAAAAAAAAAAAAAAAGAATAGATAGTCCTGTCTTACAATAGCTCTTCATGTTATGAATCATTTCCAGTCTTGCTTTTTTAAAAAGATTAATTAATTGATTGATTAGAAAGGCAGAGAGACAGAGGGAGAGGGGGAGAGACAGAGGGATTATCCATCCTCTGCTTCACACCCCAAATGCCTTCCATCCACTGGTTCACTCCCCAGACGGCCGCAATGGCCGGGGCTGGGCCAGGCAGAGGCCAGGAGCGGGGAACTCCGCCGGTCTCCCGCTGCGTGGCAGGGACCCATGTTCTTGAGCCACATCTGCTGCCTTGTGAGCTGCATTAGCAGGAAGCTGGATCAGAGGCAGAGTACCCGGGACTCGCGTCAGCACCCATGTGGGGTGAGTACCCGGGACTCGCGCCAGCACCCATGTGGGTGTGGGTTTCCCAGGCGCTGGCTCACCCATGGTGCTCACGCCCAGCGGTTTCCACTCTCCGTTTCTAACTTCCTTCTGTCCACTCTGTTTGGGTTTAGTTTATAGTTGTTCTAGCATGTTGAAATGGGTGCTTAGTTTTACCTGTTGGTTTGATTTTTCATGCTTCCTGACAAAAGCAGGTGATGTTGGCCTGGTGTCAGGGCCCGGGGTAAAGCTGCCACATCCCACATGGGTGCCCTGGGTTTGGTCTGGCCCAGCCCTGGCCATTGTGGCCGTCTGGGGAGTGAACCAGTGCATCGAAGACCTCTCTCTGTGTCTACTCTGCCCCCATAACTCTGCTGAAAATAAATAAAATAAATCTTTAAAAAATAAAAAAACAAGTAATGCTATTTGTTTCTCTCCATGAACGACTTATTTATTCATTTATTGACAGAGTTGCGGAGAGAGGGGGAGGGAAGGAGAGACAGAGAGAGCTTCCATCTCCTATTCACTCCTCAAGTGGCTGCAATGGCCGGGGCTGAGCCAGGTCGAAACTTGGAGCCGGGAGCTTCATCCGGGTCTCCCATGTGGATACGGGGGCCCCAACACTTAGGCCACCTTACACTGCCTTCCCAGACAATTAGCAGGGTGCTGGATCAGACATGGAGCAGCCAGGACACACAATGGTGCCCATCTGGGATGCCGGCGCTGCAGGGGGTAGCTTTTACCTGTTGTGCCGTCACGCCAGCGTCTTCATGCATAACTTGACTGCATCCTGCAGACTTGCTATGACGCATATTCATTATAGTAGTTTCTATATAATCTGCTTTTTAAGCTTTTGTTTGGCCCCAGAGTTGTTTAAAGAGGATACCTAACTTCCCCTGGACAGGGCTCAGCACTGGCACAGCAGTCACTGCCTGAGACGCTGGCTTTCTGGATGGCGCCAGCTCGAGTCCCGGGTGCTGCACTTCAGATCCAGGTCCTGGCTGATGCACCTGGGAGAGCAGTGGAAGGTGACCCGAGTCACCCACGTGGGAGACCCGGAAGAAACTCCAGACTCTGGCCTGGCCCAGTCCTGACCATTTCAGCCATTTGGGAAGTGAACCAGGGGATGGAAGACCTCTCTCTCTCTCTCTCTCTCTCTCTCTCTCTCCCTCCCTCCCTCTCCCTCTCCTTCTTCTTAACTCTAACTTTCAAATAAATAAATTTTAAAAGATTTTTATTTATTTTGAAGATTTTATTTTATTTATCTGAGAGGTAGAGTTACAGACAGTGAGGAGAGACAGAGAGAGAGGTCTTCCCTCCGTTAGTTCACTCCCCAAATGGCCACAACAGCCAGAGCTGTGCCTATCCAAAGCCAGGAGCCAGGAGCTTCTTCCTGATCTCCCATGTGGGTGCAGGGGCCCAAGGACGTGAGCCACCCTCTATTGCTTTCCTAGGCCACAGAGAGCTGGATTGGAAGAGGACGAGGCGGGACTAGAACTGGCGCCCATATGGGATGCTGGCGTAGCAAGTGGAGGATTAACCTACTGCGCCATGGCACCGGCCCATATTTATTTATTTGAAATTCAGAGTTACACACACACAGAAATGGAGAGAGAGAGAGAGAGAGAGAGAGAGAGAGAGATCTTCCATCTGCTGGTTCACTCCCCAATTGGCTGCAATGGCCGGAACCGCGCCGATCCAAAGCCAGCAGCCAGGTGCTTCTCCTGGTCTCCCATGGGGTGCAGGGCCCAAGCACCTGGGCCATCCCCCACTGCCCTCCCGGGCCACAGCAGAGAGCTGGCCTGGAAGAGGGGCGACCGGGACTAGAACCCGGCGCCCATATGGGATGCCGGCGCCGCAGACGGAGGATTAGCCTAGTGCGCACGGCGCGGGCCCCGACGCAAACCTTTAAAAGGCAACAAAAGAGAAGTAAACGCCAAGCAGCTTCACTGAGGTCAGAGTGGGCGGCAGCTGCACGTGTTTGATGCTTTGATCTTTGCCTGTCAATCTCGAGGCTGCAGGAGTGTGCAGCCTCGTCCCAGGAGCCCCTGAGCCGCTCTCCTGGCTCTGTGTTGGAAGGGAGACCCTGGGCTCAGGTCCCCTTGGGGGAGCCTCGGTGCTGGACTGCATTCCGATGGGGTGCCAGCGAGGACCCAGGAGGCCTGTAGGGGGCGCTGCCGCCTGAGGTCCCAGGTTTGCCCTGCTGTTCCCGGGACTTTGCCAGGTTCCTGTCCCACTGAGAGTCACCCAGTCCTGTTTCTGAGAAGGCGGAGGTTCAGCATATGTTCCTCACGGGGTGTCCTCTTTTTAGCGTGAAAAACCTTCCATTTGACACCTTATGCACTAGGTTCGGTTTCTTTGACACCTCTAACTTGCTTGTGTCTGCATTTTCCTCTCGCTATTCTTAGCCCTTCGGGGTTGTGTATGCCTGTCCTATAAACAGACTTTACCTGGATTTGATGTTTCTGCTCGATACGAGGACTCTCCCTATTACGAGAGAATTTAACTAATTTCCACTTACTATGATTACCCAAGTGCTTGGTTTTATGCCTGCTTATTTTGCTAGTTTTGATGACTATACTGATCCGTTGTTTCTTTTTAAAATTATTTTAATTGTGAAATTAATTAATGTATTCTATCTGCAAATCTGAGAGAGTCAAAGAGACAGACCAAGAGACCATCCACGGGTTCACTCCCCAAACACTTGTGACAGCTGGGGCAGAAGCCTGGAGGCTGGAACCCAGTTTGGGCCTCCCACGTGGGTGGCAGGGACCCCCGTACTTGAGCCGTCACCACCGCCTCTCAAGGTGTGCATCAGCAGGACGTGAGAATGAACAGTGGAGCTGGGCCTTGAACCCAGTCACTCCAGTATGATCTGGCATGCCAAGTGGTGTCTGAATGGTTTGCTTCTATATTTAAAATACTTTCCTGAACTGGTGTGGTTCTTACCCCCCCCAAACTTATTTACTTTAGAGGCACACAGAGAGCACTCCCATCAGCCAGTTCACTCCCAACCTGCCCATGCTTGGAGACCCAAGTCAGGAGCCAGGAACTCCACGCTGGCCTCCCACGCAGGGGCAGGAAGCCGGGTACCTGCGCCTGCACCTGCTGCCGCCAGGTCTGCACCTGCAGGAGGCGGGAGGAGGAGCCAGAGGCAGGAGCCAGAGGCCTCGGCCTGAGACACAGCTTTCTGACCCGCGTCTCCCGGGGCGGGGGGGCACGCCTGCCCCTCCCACCAGCATCTCTACAGGGGGGCACACGCCCGCCCCTCCCACCAGCATCTCAATGGGGGCACACGCCCGCCCCTCCCACCAGCATCTCTACAGGGGGGCACACGCCCGCCCCTCCCACCAGCATCTCAATGGGGGCACACGCCCGCCCCTCCCACCAGCATCTCTACAGGGGGGCACACGCCCGCCCCTCCCACCAGCATCTCTACAGGGGGGCACACGCCCGCCCCTCCCACCAACATCTCTACGGGGGGGGGGGCACACGCCCGCCCCTCCCACCAGCATCTCTACAGGGGGGCACACGCCCGCCCCTCCCACCAGCATCTCTACAGGGGGGCACACGCCCGCCCCTCCCACCAGCATCTCTACAGGGGGGGCACACGCCCGCCCCTCCCACCAGCATCTCTACGGGGGGGGCACACGCCCGCCCCTCCCACCAGCATCTTGATGGGGGCACACGCCCGCCCCTCCCACCAGCATCTCTACGGGGGGCACACGCCCGCCCTCCCACCAGCATCTCGATGGGGGCACACGCCCGCCCCTCCCACCAGCATCTCGATGGGGGCACACGCCCGCCCCTCCCACCAGCATCTCTACAGGGCACACGCCCACCCCTCCCACCAGCATCTCTACAGGGCACACACCCGCCCCTCCCACCAACATCTCTACAGGGCACACGCCCGCCCCTCCCACCAACATCTCTACAGGGCACACGCCCGCCCCTCCCACCAGCATCTCTACAGGGGGGGGGCACACGCCCGCCCCTCCCACCAGCATCTCTACAGGGCACACGCCCGCCCCTCCCACCAACATCTCTACAGGGCACACGCCCGCCCCTCCCACCAACATCTCTACAGGGCACACGCCCACCCCTCCCACCAGCATCTCTACAGGGCACACACCCGCCCCTCCCACCAACATCTCTACAGGGCACACGCCCGCCCCTCCCACCAACATCTCTACAGGGCACACGCCCGCCCCTCCCACCAGCATCTCTACAGGGGGGGGGCACACGCCCGCCCCTCCCACCAGCATCTCTACAGGGCACACGCCCACCCCTCCCACCAACATCTCTACAGGGGGGCACACACCCGCCCCTCCCACCAACATCTCTACAGGGCACACGCCCGCCCCTCCCACCAGCATCTCTACAGGGGGGGGGCACACGCCCGCCCCTCCCACCAGCATCTCTACGGGGGGGGGGGGCACACGCCCGCCCCTCCCACCAGCATCTCTACAGGGGGGCACACGCCCGCCCCTCCCACCAGCATCTCTACGGGGGGGGGGGGCACACGCCCGCCCCTCCCACCAGCATCTCGACAGGGGGGGGCACGCGCCCGCCCCTCCCACCAGCATCTCTACGGGGGGGGGGGCACGCGCCCGCCCCTCCCACCAGCATCTCTACGGGGGGGGGGGCACACGCCCGCCCCTCCCACCAGCATCTCTACGGGGGGGGCACACGCCCGCCCCTCCCACCAGCATCTCTACGGGGGGGGGGCACGCGCCCGCCCCTCCCACCAGCATCTCGACGGGGGGGGGGCACGCGCCCGCCCCTCCCACCAGCATCTCTACGGGGGGGGGGCACGCGCCCGCCCCTCCCACCAGCATCTCTACGGGGGGGGCACGCGCCCGCCCCTCCCACCAGCATCTCTACGGGGGGGGCACGCGCCCGCCCCTCCCACCAGCATCTCGACGGGGGGGGCACGCGCCCGCCCCTCCCACCAGCATCTCGACGGGGGGGGGGCACGCGCCCGCCCCTCCCACCAGCATCTCGACGGGGGGGGGCACGCGCCCGCCCCTCCCACCAGCATCTCTACGGGGGGGGGAGCATGCACCCGCCCCTCCCACCAGCATCTCTACGGGGGGGGGGAGCATGCACCCGCCCCTCCTCGTTTTTTGTTGCCTTTTTTCTTTTCTACTAATACTCATGGCTCACTGTCGATAAAAGCCTTTATGTGTCTAGTAAATCAAGAATTAGACATTTGGGGCAGGACCACCACTGTGGTGCAGCAGATAAAGCTGCCACCTGCAGTGCCGGCATCCCACATGGGCGCTGGTTCAAGACCCAGCTGCTGCACTTCTGATCCAGCTCTCTGCGGTGGCCTGGGAAAGCAGTCAAAGATGGCCCAGGTTCTTGGGCCCTGCACCCCTGTGGGAGACCGGGAAGAAGCTCCTGGCTCCTGACTGGCCGAGGTCCAGGTGTTGCAGCCATTTGGTAAGTGAACTATTGAATGGAAGACCTCTCTCTCTCTCTCTCTCTCTCTCTCAACTCTGCCTTTCAAATAAAATAAATAAATCTTAAAAACAAACAAACAAACAAACAAAAAAAAACCAACAACAACCTAAGGGGCTAGTGCCATGGCGTAGCAGGTCAATCCTCACTTCCGGATGGTTCGCTTCCCTTCCATTTCTATCTCTGACACCTCTCAGATGCGAGTGTAGACCTGGGCGATGCCTGCCCTTGGCACGGCTGCCTCCCGTCTTACCAGCTTGTCCTGCCACTCACTGCTGTGTGCCCGGGCCAATTCCCCAACCTCTCCCTGGGGAACAATCATCGTGCACCCAACCCGGCAAGGCAAAGAATGACTGTGGACAGATGCGTGGAGGGCGTGGGGTCCCTCCCCTCTGTCCCTCAAGCTGTCCCCTCCAGACCTCCCACTCCCCAGCCCCCATGCCTCTGGCTGGCACACCCCCGGAGCCTGGAAGCCTGTCCCGGCCTTCCCCTATATTAAGGGAAAACCTATGCCAGCCCTGTGCATGCCTGTGCCCTCACCTGCCTGCCTCCAGCCTGCCAGCGTGCAGCTCTGTACCAAGCCCTCAGTTCAGGTCACGTGCTTAGCACTGCACTGGCCATGGGGCAGGGTTGAGGGAGGGGATGGCCTGGGAGAGCCCTGTGCCCTGGAGGCACTGTCGGAAGCAGGGCCCAGGCTCTGCTGGACGGCTGGATGGGCAGCTGCCCGTGGCTCAGCCCTGGCAGGTAGGGCTGGTCGTGCCCAAGCAAGCAGAACTGTGCCGGGCGGGGGCGCTGGGCCCAGGACCCCTGGCGAAGCGGGGTGGGGTGGGGGAGGCAGCTGGCAGGAGCGAGCTGGGCTCCAGGGCCCCCAGGACACAGCCCCTGCCCAGGCGCCCAGGACAGGAGCCCTGTAGGCCAGCGTGGGCGCGATTCTAGAACATGTTTATTTTAAAACTTGGCACAAAACTCTCACCCTTACAGTTCAGGGGTTTAGGGCTATCTGCGAGGCTGTGCAGCCACGAACGCTTCGCAATTCCAGAACATTCTTCGCCCCCCCCCAAAGAAACCGCCGACTCCAAGTCCCCGCGGCCCCTAATCTACTTCCGGTCTCCACGGCGGCGGTGCCCGTTTTGGGTACTTCCTGTAAGGGGATCGCCCAACGTGCGGCTCCCAGCCCGTTTGCAGCGCGTACTCGCGTGGTCCAGCCCGCGCGCGCCCATGCCCCGCGGGCTCCCGCTAGAGCCGCAATTACTCAGCGTGAGCGCGCGGACTCCGAGGACCCTCGCCCACTCGGGCTTCGCAGGAGCCCGGTCCAGGCGTGCCCTCCCGACCCCGGGGACAAGATGCCACCCCCGCGCGAGCGCGCTGCGGCAGAGGTCCGCGCCTATTGGGGTCTGGGTGCTCAGAGGCCCTGGGCGCACGCACCCAGGTCGCACAAAGCGGGGTCCCAGCCGGGAGGGGCCGCGGCCGCCCGCGCGGGAAGGGGCGCCCGCTCCGGGGCTCACCCGGCGCCTGGACCTCGGCACCGCTCCCGGACTCTAGAGCGCAGGGGTGGAGCCCGAGGCCGCCACGCCCACCTCAGGGGCGGCCTATCGGGCAGCACAGTGGGTGGAGCCTTCAGAGCCCCGCCTCGCCAGAGTCTGCGGCGTGGGGCGCGGCCTCGCTTCTAGCCACGCCCCCACGCCACGCCCCCGAGCCCGACTCCGCAGAGTGGGAGGCGGAGCCTGCGGACGCCGGCCCCGCCCCGCGGCGACGGAGGCGGAGCCCACGCCGGCCCCACCCCCGCCGCGCCGCGCCGCGCCGGGAGGAGGAGGAGCCGGCGGCGGGGCCCGCACTGCAGCGCGAGCGCGCTAGCGGGCGGCCGACGACCCGGAGCGCGGCCTGGCCCCGAGCGCCGAGGGTGTCGCGCAGGCAGACAGGCCGCGGCCGCCGCCCGATTCGCCCCGTCGCTCCGACATGCCGTCCGCGGGCCCCGCTTGAACGCGGCCGCCGGCGCGCGGGCGGGCCTCGGGGCCGGCCGGGGCCATGCGCGCGCTGCCCTGACGATGCCGCCCGCCGCGCCCGCCCGCCTGGCGCTGGCCCTGGGCCTGGGCCTGTGGCTCGGGTCGCTGGCGGGGGGCCCCGGGCGCGGCTGCGGGCCGTGCGCGCCCCCCTGCCTGTGCAGCCCGGAGCCCGGAGGCGCCTGCCGCGTCAACTGCTCGGGCCGCGGGCTGCGGACGCTCGGGCCCGCGCTGCGCATCCCCGCAGACGCCACAGCCCTGTGAGTACCCGGGCGCGGGCGGGGTTGCCATGGCGCCGGCGGCCGGGCCGCGGGAGCATCGCCGCGGGGCCGCGCGTGGGGCGCGAGGGGCGTGGGCGCGCTGCCCGCCCCCGGAAGGGAAGGGACGCGGGCCAGGCCGCTCCCAGGGAGAGGCGCCGGCTCGGGACGTCGGCCGGCTAAATAAGGAAAGCCTGGGGCCGCGGCCGGCGCGGCCCTGAGGGACGCGAACGCGAGCGGTTTCCCTCCAACTGCTGGCCCCTTCCCGGCCGCGCCCCGCCGAGCGCCCCCGGGCTCCGCTCACGGAGCCGACCCGGGCCGGGGGCGAAGCGGGGCGCGGCGGGAGGCCCGGGGAGTGGGGAGCGCAGGGCTGCCGGGAGTGCGTCCCCTCCCTGAGGTGACAGGACGAGGGCTAGCTGGCCCCGAAGGGGCTGGGAGGTGGGCGCAAAGGCACGGAGCTGGACCTGGCCAGGTGGCAGCTTCAGGGGGAGCCCGAGGGCCGGAGGCCGGACCTGGCCAGGTGGCAGCTTCAGGGGGAGCCCGAGGGGTGTCTGGGCCGGGGTCCTGGCCTTACCCTGGACCCTGTGGGGCTTTGAGACCCTGCAGAGGCCCTGGGCCGCCTTCTGGAAGGGGTTAGGTGTCTGAGCTGGCACAGGGCAGGCGGGCTTGGGCTGGGAGGTGTCCAGGCCCCAGGGCAGATGGAGATGCTGTGAGTGGCTGACATGTGCAGACAGCCGTCACCGGGGTGTGCGTGGGACAGTCTCGGGCCTGCCCGTCCTGCCCGCTCCTTGGCCGGGGCTGTGGCCCCTGGCATCCCCTGGGGTGAGGGGCCCTGTGGTCCTGGGTAAGCCCAGCCATGGCCGCCTCTAGGGGAACTGTGTCCCGGGGGGGTGGGGTGGGGAGGAGCAGGGATTCCAGGGCCACCGGGAGCCGTGACTGGGCCGCGCCCTGACCCCCGGCGTTGGTGGCGCAGCCGGTCTGTGAGGACGGAGGACCGGCCCGCCTGCCTGCCCACAGCACTGCAGAATTGCGTCAGACCGCCCCACCCTCTGTGGCTGCTGAGGGGTCAGGGTGCCTCTGTCCCTGCTGGGCCTGGTGCTGGGGTGGGGTGGGGTGGCACTTGCCAGCACCTGGTGCTGTCCCGCGCTGGCCTCCTGGGAGCTGTCCAGGAGCTAAAGCCGTGGCACCTGAGCCCGTGGCCTGTGTGCGCGTCATTGGGCCCTGTCCTGAGTTTTGGTGGCTGCCGTGGGACATAGGGTGACTTCCTGTGGGCAGGGGACATGTCCGTGCTCTTCACAGCCCGGAGCTGTGACTTCCCCGGGGGTTGTGGACAGCGTGGAAGTCTGAGGCCTTGAGTAGGGTTGGTGCTGTCACCGTCCGTCTGTGGCTCCCTGGCTGGCCCGAGGAGAGGCGGGGTGATGGCCCGGGCCTCAGGTCAGACAGTGCTGGGGGGTGGGGTGGATTCTTCAGACGTGGGATGTTACCGGCCGCGTGTCCTGCTGTGCTGGGCTTGCAGCTGTAGAGACCTCACCGTCCACAGCCTCCCTGCCTGTGGTTTGGACGGGATCTCACCCGGCCCGTTTACTTGAGTCCCGCAGCGCCGGGAGCGCACCCGCGTTCCACCTCCTGAGCTGCCGTCAGGGCCCACGTAGCCGGCGCTCGGCATGGTCTGGGCGTGGCTGTTGGTGTAGGGACCTCCCGTCTCCTGAGGAATCTGGCTCCGCGGCCCGGGCTGCCGCTGGGCTCTGTGCTGTCACCTCTGGGTGCTGTGGCGGCTTCCGGTACGTTGGTGGAGAGCCACGCTTCGAGGCTGTGGACCCATTAGACTGTCCCACGGTGGGAGGGAGCTGTCCCAGGCAGAGCTCCAGGTCTGAGCTGTGCCGGGCCCCAGGCTTGGCTGCTCTTGGAAGACTGCTTTGGTGACAGGTGCTGCTGGGTTTGGCCGGGGATGTTCTCTGTGTCTCTGGTCCAGGACAAGGCGTGTGCCGGGGGCTCAGTAGTCTTGGCTTCACTGGCTTGAAGTATTGGGTCCTGTTTTGTTTGCTGGGAATTCTGGGGCTTGGCCCTCCCTCCCTGTGTCCCGAAAAGATGGGAGAGTGCAGGGAGGCTGCGGGAGGAGGCTCAGCCCTGGTGTCTGCCCCAGGTAGGGTTTGGGGGAAGGTGACTGCAGGCGCAGACCCCCATGTCTGCCTTGGGTCTGGCTGGGCAGCACAGGGTCTCCAGGCGCCTGCTTCCCAGCTCGCTGAGGTCTGAGGCTTGTTCTGCCCCCCCCCCCCCCCGTGAGCCCCCACCTGAGGGAGGATCTGGCCGCTGAGTGCCCAGCCTTTGGCCAGTGTCTATGAGGTCCCGCCCTGGGGCAGGTCCTGGCCCCTCTGGGGCTCTGTTTTCAAGTGGGAACCTGCGTTAGACTGACAGCTGCAAGCATTCTCCCAAGTACAAGACACAGGTGAGGGGTGGGCACTGCTTTGGGGCCGGCTCAGAAGGACCCCCAGTGCTGAGACTCCAGAGGGGGCAGTCCTGTGGGGTCTCTAGGGGCAAGGTGACAGGAGCAGTAGGCGGGGCCTCTAGAGTTGGGGAGCTGGTCGGGCGGTGGTCAGGGTCTGGGAGGGAAGCAGCGTGGCTGGTATGCAGAGGTGCGGGGAGGGCTCTCAGGCCGCCACCGGGTGCGTGCCTGCGTGGGGCTCCGTGAGCTCCCTGGTCAGTCACCGACCCCGAGCTTGCCCGCAGTGTGGAGCAATGCCAGCCTCATCCACGGTCCCCCTGTGAGGGGCGTGAGGAGCACAGGGAGGCCGTGGGCACCCGCAGGACTCTAGGGCGAGAACAGGCAAACTGCAGAGCCGGTGGCGCCCGGAGGGCCTGAGCACGCTGCCGCGAGATCGGCCGTGGGGACGAGCAAGGAGGTGCGGCCGCGGGTCAGAGCCAGCGCCCGTGTCGGACACGTGCAGAGCTCGGGCAGCGTGGCGCTGCCGCCGAGAAAGGCGCACAGGGCCCGGCAGCCGTGTCTGCGGAGAAGACGTGGCCAGCACCACAGGGCGGTGGTGCAGGCCTTAGCTTTTGGGGAGACGCACGTGAAGACCACCGTGAGATACCAGAGCCCGTGTGTGCCGCTGGTGCAGTGTGAAATGGTGTGGACCCCGCGGGCATCGGGGGCTCCTGCAGCGAGTCCTGGAGGCGGCAGCTGACCCAGCCGGTCCACTCTGAGTGTCGGCCCGGGAGAAACTGAAGAGTGTCCCACGGAGGCTTGTGCCTAGCTGTCCAGTCACAGCTGACCAGAGGTGAAGCAGCCCAGCTGTCCACCAGCAGGTGGGGGAAGCCAGCGTGTCTGCGCGACCAGTGGCCGTCAAACCCATGAGCAGGGCTGGAGCACCGGCGGCGCCTCAGTGCTGACGAGCTGAAGACGTGGGGGACTCCTCTGATGGGACGTGCCCAGGACAGGCGAGGCCCGCAGAGACAGCACCGGAGGCTGCCTGCGGTCGGGGGGGGGGATGGCCAGGCGGTGTGGGGTAATGAAGATGTTCTGGGGGCTGGCGCTGTGGCGTAGTGAGCCATATGGGCGCTGGTTAGGGTCCCGGCTGCTCCACTTCCTGTCCTGCTCTCTGCTGTGGCTGGGAAAGCAGTAGAAGATGGCCCAAGTCCTTGTGTCCCTGCACCCACGTCGGGGACCCGGAGGAAGCTCCAGGCTCCTGGCTTCGGATTGGTCCAACTCTGGCTGTTGCAGCCATTTGGGGAGTGAACCAGTAAATGGAAGACCTCTCTCTCTCCCTCTCCCTCTCTCTCTCTCTCTCTCTCTCTGCCTCTCTAACTCTGCCTTTCAAGTAAATAAATCTTTAAAGAAAAGAAAAAAATGTTCTGGCATTAGGTGCAATCTTACACACGTGTGCTGGAAACAGTGAATTGTGGGCTTTGAACGGGTGAATTTTATGATATGTAAATTCCGTCCCAACTTGAAGGGAGACGCACCCCTTGGCAGTTGCTGCCTGCTGGGCTCGGCCAAGCGCCAATGGCTTTGACCTCACAGACCCCTGCCTCGCCCGCGTGCCGTGGAGCTGGGACCGCTCTCGGCCCGTCTCGCAGACTGGGGAGCTGGGCTCCAGCGCTGGGTCACTTGCCGTAGTCCCTGTCTGGTCACAGCAGAGGGGATTCTCTCAGTGCCCGTGGAGTGGACGCCAGTGTGCAGCGGCGGGGCGGCGGGGGGGGGTGTCTGCAGGCCTCTTGGTGCTGGGCGTCTCCTCCCAGTTCTTTCCACGAGCTCCCGACCCGGGGCCCTGCCTGCCCCTTCCTGGTCTTCGGGCTGACATCCCGAAAGCAGGTGCCCAGGGTACTCACCCCTGCTCCTCTGTGGGTGACGCTGGCTGCACCACTCAGCCGCTCCTACAGTGGGACCTCGTCCCTGGCAGCTGCAGTAACTGACCGTTGTTAAAGGGGCCCCCTCGATCTGTCCTCGCTGTCCCCAAGCACCAGCCGCGAGGAGGTGCACCTGTAGGGCCGGCCCTCTGCAGAGCAGACAGCGGGGAAGTCTGGGAGCGGGAGGTGCCGTGGGGGGCGGCGCCTGCTGCAGCACGGACTCTGGTGCACCCTCCACACCCAGCTCAGGGGCCCAGCCTCCCCAAGTCTTCCTGCCGTCCCGGGCTGGCTTCACAGGCATCCTCGGGCTGTAGGAGAGCCAGGGTTAGAGTGCGAGAGGTCTTCCCTCTGCTGGTTCACTCCCCGGGTGGCTGCAGTAGCCAGGGCTGTGCCCGGCCTGAGCCCGGAGCTTCCTCTGGGTCTACCAGCTGAGTGGCAAGAGCCCAGGCACTTGGCCCCTCCTCGCGGCTTTCCCAGGGATGGTAGGGGGCAGGCTCAGGAGTAGAGCATCCGGGTCGGATGCTGCCTGGCGTTGCGGGTGGTGGATTACCTGTGTATGTGTGTGTGTGTGTGTAGATTGATTTTTAAATACTTTATTTGAAAGGCAGGGTTACAGAGAGAGAAGAGAGAGATCTTTCACCTGCTGGTTCATTTCCTAATGGCCACACCGGCTGGGGGCTGGGCCAGACCCGAAGCCAGGAGCCTGGAGCTTCTTCTGGGTCTCCTACGGGGGTGCAGGGGCCCAAGCGCTCACCCAGGCGCATCAGCAGGGAGCTGGGTCGGAGGTGGAGCAGCCCGTGTGGGATGCCCGTGTCGCAGGTGGAGGCTTTGTCTGCCACACCTCAGCGCCGCCCCGCGTGTGCTTTTACCAGGGTCTCCCTGAGCGTGTGTCTCGGACGCATTCACGCAATGTGTTGATGCCGAGTTCACGAGATGGAAGCAGCACCCAGGAGTCACCCCTTTTTTTCCCCGGTCTTTGGACCTCAGACAGTGCCGGGGCACCCTTCGGGGTTCTGCGTGGCCTGCTGGGAGCCTTGGCTGTGACACGCGCCCGCCCTGTGTCGCTCCGCCCGTCGGTGCTGGTTGGGGAAGTCGTGCCCAGCCTGCTCGCCTGTCTACCCACTCTGGTTCTCTGCAGACTCCCTGCCTCTCTCCTGGGTGCTCCCGTCGGAGCCTTCTCCCTCCCCGTCTGCTCTGCCTGCCCCGGCAGCCGGTTGGCTCGCTGGGCTGCCACCGCCAGCCTTCCCTGGGCGTGCGGCGGCTCTGCTCCTGCCGGAACCCCCACCCTGGGCTGCCTGGGGAGTGGGCGAGGAGACCCTGGCTCCTGAGGGAGGCCTGGCGGGGTCTGGTTTCAGCCGAGGAAGCCATTTTGGATGGAGACACACATTTTCCTTTCCGGAACACTCTGCGGTGGCCAGCGCCAGCAGCGGGAGCCAGCCGGGCCGGCCGCCTAGCGCTGTGGAATGAAAACATCCCGCGTCTCTTGCTGCCGTCTGGGTGGCGGCGTTGGGGCGGCCTGCTCACTCGGGGCCGGGCCTGGCCCACGCGGGCGGCTGTGTGGCTGGGCTGGGCCGCCTCTCCTTGCACAAGGAGACGCAGCTGGAAAATGCGGCTCATGTCTTTTCTGGGAACACGCTGTTCCCTACGGCTTGGCAGCTGTCTTTGCCAGGGGCCCAGGGGTGCCCAGGCACCAGAGCCATGGAGAGGGGCCGCGGGCCCTTTCTCTCCCTGTGGCTCCCGAGGGCTGGCCCTGGCACCCCGGCTCTGAAGGCGCCCCGAGGGGATGGACTACCCCAAAGGTAGAAGCCAGCTTTCTCACCTGGCCACCGCACTGAGAAAGGCCAGCGCCAGGCTCACAGCCCTTGGCAGGGCAGAGCCTCCCTGCTGCTTTGGAGCCCGGTGTCAGGCGGGTTCGTGCCGTGGCCGTGGGCTGGACCAGTGCTTCTGTCACTGTGGGGCTCTGCTGCCCGTGGACAGCCATGTGCCCAGAGTCCTCACTGGCTGTGTCCCTGCTGTGAGGGGGAGTGGGGTCCCTGAGCCTCAGTGTGCCCATCTAGAGGACGGGGCTGGTGTGGCTTGGGCGTGTGCTGGTTGTGAGAGGCCTGGTCCTGGCGCAGGTCTGCCCTGCACAGATACCAGCAGGTGGATTGGAGGGGGCCAGGGCTGCAGAGCCCCCTCCTTGGCTGCCCCTTGCCCTGCCCTGCCCCCCTCACTGTCCTCGGAACCCCCTTCTGGGCTGCCCCACTCCCTCAGCTCTCCTCCCTGCCCCTGCGGTGGGCCCGGGAGGATCCTGGACAGGCCTTGTCGCCGCTGGCGTCTCATCCTGAGCTCTGGGAGCGTGCAGTGCCGTGAGGGGCTCTGTGAGGGCGGACACACGCCTACCCAGCACGGTCATGGGGAGGGGCCTCTGTGCCTGACTCCCGAGGCCACAGCCCCTCGTGCAGGCATCCCGGGGCCTGAGCCCCTGCAGCCTCCCTCCTCTGGCTGGGCCCTGTGTGGGGGACGTTGCGGCGTTGCTGGCCAGGCCTTTCCCCTTCTTGGAGAGGCAGGGTGGGCATAGCCAGAACCCTGCCCCTGCCCGCCTCCCCCCAGCACGCCCGGCGTGTTTTTCTTCAGATTCGCTCTCTCCTGAACTTGAATTCGTTAATTTAAACATCATCATTTCCGGCCCTGGAAGCCGGCCTCGGTCGCCATAAATAGAAGGAGTGAAAGCAGACGGGGCGATGGGACGGCACTGGCTCCGGCTGCCGCTCCTCGGACAGGAAGGGCCTGCCGGGCCGTGGCCTCTCCTGCCCCGCCCTGGGCTGGCCCGGGAGGGGGCATGTCTGGGGGCGTCCCCCTCGCTGGGCTGAGGGGAGCCCGCTTCCTCCCCAGAGGACGGAGCCGGCTGGCTGGCCCTGGAGGGGAGCAGGCCTCCTCCCGCCGCCGTCCTGCCCTGGCAGAGGGAGGCGGCTGGCTCTGCCGCGCGGTTACATAACCTCTGCGGGCGGCCCCTCGGAGCCGTCCCCCAAGCTTGTTTCCAGCGCTGCAGCCAGCGCCGGGGTGGGGGTGCCGGGCCTGGCATGCGCCCGCGCCGCTGACCACACGCGTCTGGAATGTGCAGATGTTTCCTTGGGGGCTCCGGCCAGCCCCCAGACCCCGCCCGGCATCTGGACTGGGGAGCCGGCACCCGAGCTTCCCCCCGTTCTGGCAGGGAGGGGGCCGGCTGCTCGCCTGTGGGGCAGGCTCCCGGCTTGGCTGCAGGGTGAACGAGGGTCTCGGGCCCCTCAGTGCTCAGGGAACGTGCAGGGCCTCTGCCCGCTCCCCCGGGTTCCCCCGCCGCTCTCAGCCCCTCCGTGTCCTTCCCACTAGTCGGGGGCTGAGCCCTGAGTGGGAAGGGGGAAAGCCCCCTCCTCGTTCCTGCTAAAAGCCGGACGTGCGAGCAAGTCCTGTGAGGTGCACGGGGGCCAAGGCAGGGTCTCTGCCTTCCACAGGGACATTACTGCAGCCCAGGAGCACAGAGGGCCCCTCCCCAGGACAAATGAGCTAGTGGAAGGTGACCACCCCAGTGTGTAAGCGATGTTACCCCTCCCAAAGCGTTTGCCCATCTTGGAGCAGGAGAGGGAACAGGCCATGCCTGGGATGTCCCCTGTGGCTCTGGGTCTCATCCGAGAGCTGAAGGCAGGCACAGACAGGCTGAGGCGACTGATACATCGTCTCCTGCTGTCTCCCCTGGTGGGCGGTCCCCAGCTTCAGTGCCTCCCCCTGACCTGGTCTGGCCTCCCAGCCTTGGCCATGGAGTCCCTGGAGTTGCTTGCTTGGGTCTTAGAGGGGCCCTGTAGGGTCCAGGTGCCTCAGAGGGTGGGCCCCACTTTCCTAACCTCTCAGGTGAGTGGTAGGGAGAAGCCCCCGTGGGTGGGGAAGGAGCCGGGTGTGCTAGGCCCAGGCCTCAGTTGGGAGGTGCTGGGGAGGACACTGGGACCCTGCGGCTGACCCTCATGCAGGGTTCCGCCTCACCCTCCTGTCAGCGCCCCCAGTCACCTGGGGACATCTCTCAGAAAGTGGGGTATAGCAGAACATCTTTGGGGCCTGTTCTCCTTTCTTCCCATGTTGGGGTCCAGGCTGTGAACTCCCTGAGTGACAGGTGGGTGGGACCAGGGGCCTGTGCCAGCCTCCCAAGTCAGTCCGTGCACGCGCTGGCCAGAGGAGCCTGCTCCCCAGCCCACCTTCCCGGAGGCCCCAGCAGGGGCTGTGCTGCCCTTGTCACCGCTGCCTGGGGAGCCCCTGCTGTGGGCTTACATCTTTCATGGCACAGCCGTGGCCTGCCACAGTCGGCACGCTGGCCCCTGGCTGCCTCACCCATCTGTGGAAGTGGCTCTTCCCTGGTCTCCCGTCCGCTAGCCCGTCCCTTCTCACCTCTGGGGTGGTGTGGAGACCCGAGCAGCCGGCTGTGGGCCCACCTACCCTGATGTCCAGTAGTGAGGGCCTTGGCCAGTGCTGGGAGAGACCTGTCCTTTTAATAGGTGAAACGAGGGAGAAGCCAGGCTTAGTTGGGACAGAGGCTTCCTCCCTGTGTCCCTCTGCCCCTACGGCCTCTTCTCTTCCAGTGTTTCGGGCGTGGGTTCTCTAAGTCTACCCCACAACTGTGGGGAAGAACTCGCACCACGAGGAGCCCCCAGCTCCGCACGGGGCCAAGAGGCTCTGTGAGCAGGCCTTGGCGTTCTATCCCACGTGGACCTCGTGTGCAGCCAGTGCTGCTGCGTGGAGTGCAGGCCCTGCGCTCCTGGTGCCCTTCACTGTCCCTTGTCCTGCCCCCTGGACCCCTCAGGCAACCCGGGTGCCCCCCTGCACAGGGCCAGCTGCCCGACGGGTGCCGGGCTGCCGTGGGAGCTCAGGGGGGTCGAGGTGGCAGCTGGGAGGGCCCAAGTGCAGTGTGGCGAGTGGGGGCCCAGCCTCCTGGATTTGGAGACCACGACAGTGACGTGCAGGTCTGGAGGGGCCCAGCAGCGTCCACTGAGTCAGGGAGGTGCACAGGGCCGCCGCCCGCAGCCTTGCTGGAGCCGAAGGAATGCCCAGCACAGAGGGCAGGATGGCCGGGGCCCCTCCTGCACCTCCACCAGTGGTTCTTTTCATTTTTTATTTTTTTTAAGATTTTTAAAAATTTATTTATTTGAGAGGTAGAGTTACAGACAGGGAGAGACAAAGTTTTCCATCCGCTGGTTCACTCCCCAATGGCCGCAACAGCTAGAGCTGCACCCATCCGAAGCCAGGAGCTTCTTCCAGGTCTCCCACGTGGGTGCAGGGCCCAAGGATTGGGCCATCCTCCACTGCCCTCCCAGGCCACAGCAGAGACCACTGCAGGTAGAGGATTAACCTGCGTCATGCGCCGGCCCCGCCAGCGGGTTCTAAAGCCACTGAGGGCTGGAGGGGCAGCGGGGCTGTGCCGTCGGGAGGCACAGGAGCCTGGACCAGGCGGTGGCCTTGTCTCAGGATGCAGCCGGCCCCTCCACGCCCCCGCCCCAGGACCGGCTCTCTGACACGCTCACGGCTCGGCAGCGACGACTGTGATTGGTGTTTTTCCAGCTACTAAACTGGATTGGTTTTCCCATGTTTGTGACCATTTGTACTTCTTTTGGTAACTGCTTATATTTTTAAACATTGTTTATTTAAACATTAAAAGCTGTCACTTTTTTTTTTTTTTTGACAGGCAGAGTTAGAGACAGACAGAAAGGTCTTCCTTTTTCGTTGGTTCAGCCCCGAAATGGCCACCATGGCCGGCGTGCTGCGCCGATCCAAAGCCAGGAGCCAGGTGCTTCTCCTGGTCTCCCATGGGGTGCAGGGCCCAAGCACTTGGGCCATCCTACGCTGCCTTCCCAGGCCACAGCAGAGAGCTGGACTGGAAGAGGAGCAACCGGGACAGAATCCGGCGCCCCAACTGGGACTAGAACCCGGTGTGCCAGTGCTGCAGGTGGAGGATTAGCCTAGTGAGCTGCGGCGCTGGCAAAAGCTGTCACTTTTAACCACTGCCTCCCATACTGGAGGGGTGATTTGAGTCTCCACTGCTCTGCTTCTGATCCAGCTCCCTGCTATTTTGCCTGGAAAACAGCAGAAGGTGGCCTAAGTGCTTGGACCCCTGCCACACACGTGGGAGCCCCACGTGGGGCTCCTGGCTTTGGCCTGACCCAACCCTGGCTGTTGTGGGCGTTTGTGGGGTGAACCCACAAATGTAAGATCTCTCCTTCTCTGCCTGTTATTCTGCCCATCTAATACATAAATAATGGTTTTTTTTTTTTTAATTTATTTTATTTGAAAGAGATACACAGAGAGGAGAGAGAGAGAGGTCTTCCATTCAATGGTTCACTCCCCAATTGGCTGCAATGGCTGGAGCTGTGCTGATCCAAAGCCAGGAGCTTCCTCCAAGTCTCCCACGCGGGTGCAGGGGCCCAAGGACTTGCACCATCTTCCACTGCTTTCCCAGGCCACAGCAGAGAGCTGGGTCGGAAGTGGAGCAGCCAGGACTCGAACTGGCGCCCATATGGGACTCCAGCGCTTCAGGCCAGGGCATTAACCCTCTGCGCCACAGCGCCGACCGTAAATAACGTTTTAAGCTATGTCTCTGAGAGGGACAAGTGCTCAGATGCGTGGTTCATCACCCTAATGCCCTTGATGGCTGGGGCTGGGCTGAGGCTGGAGCTGACCTGGGTGGTAGGGACGCAGCTGCCTGAGCCATCATCACTGCCCGCTGGTGTCGCGTCCCTCGACCAGCAAGGAAGACACGACCCGAACTCTTCTTCAAGCAGTTTATTCAGGAACCTTGAACAAGCTTCTTCTTCCGCCTCCTTCCCTCTCCCATCCCTCTTATAGCCATCAGCACACCAATCAAAAGCAGCCAAGTGGCAAGGATTGATTGGTACAGCAATGTGGAAGCCAGAAGGGAGCTCAGCCATCTCCTTATTAGGAGTTGTTTGTTTCTCGCCAGTCCTTCCGGGGGGGAAAGGAGCCGGCGCCATCTTTAGGGCGCCGTGCAATGGCTCCCCACAGTTCCCCCTTTTTGTTTTAGAACCAGGCATCTAAGGATTACAGGAGAAGGTAGGGGTCTGTCCCCCACTGCCAGGCATCCACCTGGAACAGCATCCTTTTCGCGGGGGTGGGATCTGGGATGCCAACCCACATGCAGACAGACTTGCCTTCCAGAGAACGTAATGGCTCGTTCTCTCTGCAGTGCTTTGCCTCGCACCCTGCACCCATGCCTAGCATTCAAGGAAGGCCAGCCATGCTTGCGGCGATTGTCCAGCCTCAAGGGCATAAAAGGCTTGAGCTATCATGGCCAATTCCCGCCAATGAGCTGTCCTCATCCTGCACAAACACCACAGGCAAAATAACACAACAAGTAACAGCAACCCGTCAAAGCTCCAAGTCCCACCCACTCCTTCAGGTTGGAGACGGCTGTGCGGGTCCAGGATGACAATCCAGATGCGAAGGAGACATCCACACATGTGGAGTTGATGGTGACCACGGCAAGGCACAGTTGCTTCAAGGTGTAGTCAAATTCTGCGGACCAATTCTGCAAGAGCATCTGAGACAACTGTTTAGAGTAATTTGCTGCCTGAGTCATGTTATCGTACTGAACAGAGGTCACACACAACCCTGAAAATTTCCACTCACATCCTAGCTGAGCAAGCTGCCAGAGAGTATCCACCTGCTCCTGTACCAAATCCACACGCCGATTAACAATCATCAAGCCTCCCTTTATATGTACATTTAAGGATGTCTGAGTATCCAAAGCAGCAGCCACGGAGGCCGTCAAATTATTCAGGGTATTAGCAGTTTGAACTGTCCCTGTGAGCGCTGTAGCAGCTGTTGTAGCGCCCACAGCTGCAATGGAAATGGCGGTTATAACGGCTGCAGCAACGATCCCAATCAGCAATGTTATCATAATGAAGATCGAGGGGCTGCTTTGTGACATTGTCTGTTTGCCCACCAGTCGCTCAGGTAACCATCGAGAATATAGAAACATGTCCACATCCCCATATTAAAACAGGGTCAGGTCCATACCATTGAGCAGTTAGAGGGTCTTTCCACTTCACATAGACTTGTTGTCTTTTGGTTTCAGGATGCCAGTGACGATGAGCTGCAGATTTCCCTTGATTATCCAGTATTAGAAAATTTAAAATGAAAAGAGCATGTGATAGCCATTTTTGTGGGGAATATGCCATGGTCCCGTATTCCCCCTTTTTTATTTTTTGTAAATAATTTTTTAATGTGGCATGTGCTCGTTCCACAATACCTTGTCCCTGGGGATTATAAAGAATCCTGGTGATGAGAGATGTGGAAGTTAGTACAGAAGTGCTTAAAAGAGTTGGAAGTATACGCTGGGCCATTATTAGTTTTTATCTGTATAGGGGTTCCTAGAACAGCAAAGGCCTGAAGGCAATGAGAGATGTTTGGCAGCCTCGCCGCATTGTGGGGTGGCAAAAACAAAACCTGAACATGTATCTAAAGAAACATGTATGTATTTTAGTTTACCAAATTCAGAGAAATGGGTAACATCCATCTGCCAAAGCTTAAGGTTTGGACATTGAGGTGATGCAAATCATGACCAAGGGATGCTTCTTAGACTTTGTCAGTCCCTCTTTAAAGGATCTGGCTTCTGAGCCAGAGACTGGAGCAGCTAGAAAGAAACATGTTTATAGCTGAAGTTTAGCATCATTTCACATCTTGGCACCACTTTTAATCTAAACAGCCCGATTGGTTATTATCTCTGCAAGATGAGAGATATATCTTTTGACATCTCCAGGGGCCCTCTGGAGATACCAAAAGTCCAGAGAATTTAGAACTTTGATTTTCAGAAAGTCTGTTAAAGGTGCCAAGAGAACTTAGAGTATCTGGTCAAAATAGAATTCCTTAACATTTAGTCAGGGTGATTTTAACACTTTTAGACCAGATCTGATCATAATATTTAACATAACTTTTTAAGACTTAATACTTTTTATCAATCATAACTTAACAGACAGTAGAGTACACATTTACTTGGCAGAACATGAATTTTTAGGTAAACCAGAAATACAAAAACCTTGAACATAAGAGTTAGCACATGAAATTATCACATAACTCAGAACTATTTAACAGAGTTAAAAAGAGCTTACACGACCTAACTTTAGAAATGGCAGAGTAACTGATTAAGCAGACACTGTTAAAAAGAGACGTTACAGTTTTTGCAACAACAGATTTTAAGATTTACAATTGAGACCATTTCCAGATAATTAATAACATTAGTACACATTTTAAAAATCCCATTGTTATAACAGAAGATCAGACTTCAACTTTAGGTTAGTGTAATTTTGGCATTAACATTTAACTTATAGAAAACTCTGTAAACAATGTTTTAAAATCGTAAACTTTTTACAACTTTTCATGACTTGCTCACACCTTCTGAAACTTTATACCTGTAGTTACTTTTACAGTCTTGAATTATCATGTATGGACAACCTATGAGAATACATGCTGGCAAACTTAAAAGTCTCTTATCAAATTTAAGATGTTAAAAGTACACATAATACGTTTTCCATATTTTACTTAGCACCGATGCCTGGATAACTTAAAACACTGAGCTATTAATGAATACCACACCATTATCTGAATTAAAAGTCAAAATTACATTTCCATGCTTTTAAGTAACATAAGGATAACACCACTTGGGCAGCAACAGTCACTAGTGCATATTTACAACTTTGAAAAGATCTTCATCCTTAAGAGAAACAAGTTTAAAGCATATCAAAGACATGTAAATATAAAACTGAGCAAGTGAACCAAAGGGCGTTTGCATTAACCCAATTTTCTGAACCAATCTGTATTGGCTTACTTGAGTTAACAACATAAAGGCTTGTATACACAGAATTTACTCTCATTTTTATAAGACTACTTTAGCTGAAAAGCAAAAACATGAATACAACATAGATTTGACATCATTTACTACATTTTAATACACTTTGTATAATTTGAATTGACTCAAACAGCTGTTACTTTAACAAATTTAGAGTCCCATCCTTTGAGAGTTCCAGGGATCCGACTGGAAGCCCCAAAGTTGAAAGACTCGGTTTAGAATTTAAACTATCAGAGAGTCAAACCATTTTAGTCAAAAATTAGTACGTTTAACCAAGGCTGTGGACTAGATATGATCAAAGTTAGGTACTCACTCAAACATTAAAGATATAACGTAAACAGCTTCATGGTGCAGTTTTTCCAATCAAGACTCATACTGGCAATAGAAAAATGCGAAACCTTCAAGACACACGAAAACTCTCATTAGATAAGTTAGCTACAGCAGCACAGAAAAGAATTGATTATCAGCGTATGAGCCCATTGCTTAAGTTTTTATTAACTGTAAAGAGAAAAACCCATCAAGTTGGAAAGGGTTATCGAATTAAGACTTTTCTCTAGGTCAAGATACCTGTGGAATTTTTCCTCTCTCTTTCTCCTGGCCTGTCATGTTCCCCTTTTTGTTTTAAAAGATATTCTTTCAGTGTGCGGTGTGCTCGCTCAATTATGCCCTGACCCTGAGGATTGTATGGCAATCCATGGACAAGTTGAACCTCCATTTTTTGGCAAAAGGTGGTAAAGGTTTGAGATGTATAGGCCAGGCCATTATCAGTTTTTAGCACCTGGGGTCTCCCCCAGGCGGCCCATGCATCCAGACAATGAGCAATCACCTGACATTAGGGATACAATTGGGCTAGAAGGTTTAATTGGTCCTGCGGTTTCCAATATCTTTAATGCGTTCACCACATATAAGGAATCTGACAACAAGTTAAAGGCAAAAGAGCACTGCTTAAGGATTTCAATAACTATTTTTAATTCCACAACTTGAGGTGAGCCTGGCTGAAACTGATGAAATACCGGGTCATTACCCTCTACCATATAAACCCCACAGCCTGTTTTTGACCCATCTGTAAATATATTTGGAGCACCCGGTAAGGGCTCAGTGGCTGTAATTTTTGGAAATCCTCATTTGCCGATTCAATTCCCGTACTTGCTTTATACCAGACTCTTTGTTATCGCCACACTCTTCAGACTCACTGCTGCTTTCTGAGCTACTTTCTGCACTAGTACTACTTACTGAGGAGGGGCTGCGCAACTCGGAAAGATCGGGGTACAGTTTTTTCCTAGTTCTTTTCTGACTCTCCTTCAAAGTTTTCCCTTTTTCACTGGCAGCTCTCTCGGAGCGCTCTTCCTGAAGCTCCTCCAAGGCAGCTTGACCGCTCAGAATAGCTTCACTACACTGCTCATCCTCGAGGCATGCTCGCACTAACTTCCATATTGGTCTCACTCCCCCTTCAAGATTACCCTGTTCGAATGCAAAATCCAAATCCCTGCCTAGTTTGTCCCATGAAGGGATAGTAAGGCTTCCCGAAACCCCATACCAGGGTGCAATGGTATCGCAGTTCCGTAAAAACCTATGCAATGTACTAGGCTTAAGTTTCAAACCGTTTTCTCAAAGCAGCGCATTCAGCGCCAGAAAAATTGGATGGGACTGTGAATTACCCACCGTCAAATATTGTACTCTTTGCCTGGCCACGGGTCAGAGCTCCTTCTGCTTTTGTCACAGAACTTCCTCTGCTTTAATCGCAGAGCTATCCTCCCGCTATTGTCGCAGGACTTCCCGCTCTTATCGCGGATCCCCACCTTATTTTCCTGGGAGACTTACCAGCGCTGCCCTGACTGCAGGAAGTTCTGAGTTCGCGTTTGAGATGGTTCCCCGTACGGGCCACCAGTTGTCGCGTCCCTCGACCAGCAAGGAAGACACGACCCGAACTCTTCTTCAAGCAGTTTATTCAGGAACCTTGAACAAGCTTCTTCTTCCGCCTCCTTCCCTCTCCCATCCCTCTTATAGCCATCAGCACACCAATCAAAAGCAGCCAAGGGGCAAGGATTGATTGGTACAGCAATGCGGAAGCCGGAAGGGAGCTCAGCCATCTCCTTATTAGGAGTTGTTTGTTTCTCGCCAGTCCTTCCGGGGGGGAAAGGAGCCGGCGCCATCTTTAGGGCGCCGTGCAATGGCTCCCCACACGCTGGGTCTGCATTACCAGGGACCTGGGGCTCAAACCCAGGTACTCTGACACAGGGTCCCGGGGTCCCGGTGGGGGGGGTTCTATTGAGGTGGTGTTAAACTTGGAGTTCAACATGGGGCCTTTCCCCGTTTCTCTGATCTCTGTGCCTCCGTCAGGTCGCCGCTCCCACCCCCCCAGCTGGCAGCCTTGGTGCATGCTGACCGGCACGAGGAGGGTGGGTGGAGCCATGCCTTGGTGGTGTGGGAGAGGGAGGGGCCGGGCCTTCCAGGCACCTGGGATTGGTGGGTCTTCGCGATCTGCAGGCCCTCTGCGTGAGCCCGAGGTGGGGTGAGCGTGCTGAGGGACCGCAGCTGTGTCCTTCCTTGGTTTCTCCAGATGAGCCTTCATCTGGATCTTCGGTCAGAAGGGCCCGTGTTCAGTCTGCAGTAGTGAGGCACTCGGGGCAGGCACAGCTCGGAGACGCTGGGGAGCTCCGGGGCTCGGGGGGCGGCCTGCGTGCTGTCCTGGGGCTCTGGGGGGCTCAGGGGGCAGCCTGTGTGCTGTCCTGGGGCTCAGGGGGCAGCCTGTGTGCTGTCCTGGGGCTCCGGGGGCTCCGGGGGAGGCCTGCATGCTGTCCTGGGGCTCTGGGGCTCAGGGGTCAGCCTGCGTGCTGTCCTGGGGCTCTGGGGGGCTCAGGGGTCAGCCTGTGTGCTGTCCTGGGGCTCCGGGGCTCAGGGGGCGGCCTGTGTGCTGTCCTGGGGCTCTGGGGGGCTTAGGGGGCAGCCTGTGTGCTGTCCTGGGGGGCTCTGGGGCAGCCTGTGTGCTGTCCTGGGGCTCCGGGGGCAGCCTGTGTGCTGTCCTGGGGCTTGGGGGGCAGCCTGTGTGCTGTCCTGGGGCTCCGGGGGCGGCCTGCATGCTGTCCTGGGGCTCAGGGGGCAGCCTGTGTGCTGTCCTGGGGCTCAGGGGGCGGCCTGCGTGCTGTCCTGGGGCTCCGGCCTGACCCGTGGCTGCTCTGGTCCCCAGGGACGTCTCCCACAACCTGCTCCAGGCTCTGGACGTCAGGCTCCTGGCCAACCTGTCTGCACTCGTAGAGCTGTGAGTTCCCATCCCTGTTGTGCCCTCTCCCCAGGTGTGGGCTGGGATAGGGTGGGGAGTGGTAGCCCCTCACCACTGTGTGGTTACAGGGCTCCCCGAAAACCCTGCCCAATTCTCCTCTCTCTCCCAGGGACATAAGCAACAACAAGATTTCTACGTTAGAAGAAGGAGTATTTGCTAATTTATTTAATTTAAGTGAAATGTGAGTTGTTTTCCTTGGTGGGCCCTGCCCTCCCCTCTGCCCTCCTGACCTGGCCCCGGCCCCTCCCACATTGGAGCCCGGACCCCGGGGCAGTTTGCTTAGAGCCCTGTAGGGCTGGACAGCCAGCTACAGCCCCACACGCGCCCCTCCCTGCAGAAACCTGGGCAGGAACCCGTTGCAGTGTGACTGTGGCCTGGCGTGGCTGCCAGCCTGGCTGGAGGAGCAGCGGGTCCGCGTGGTCCAGCCCGAGGCGGCCATGTGTGCGGGGCCGGGGCCTCTGGCCGGCCGGCCTGTCCTCAGCGTGCCCTTGCTGGATGGTGGCTGCGGTGAGTGCGCGTGGGTGGGGCTGCAGTGTTCTTCCCTGCCGGCTGGCACTTGGGCCAGACGGGAGGCCCAGAGGAGACGGGAGTGGGCGATCGGGAGGGCCCACGCAGGGGTGGGGGCCCTGCGAGTGCTGTGGAGCCAGGCGCTGAGTGGCCTGGCCGGCTCTCGCAGGGGCGGAGTATGTCGCCTGCGTCCCGGACGACAGCTCAGGCGCCGTGGCGACCGTGGTCTTCTCCACTGCTCGCGAGGATCCGCTGACCCCTGAGGCCTGCAGCGCCTTCTGCTTCTCCGCTGGCCAGGGCCTCGCTGCCCTCTCCCAGCAGGGCCAGTGCCTGTGTGGGGCGGCCCAGCCCCTCAACAGCTCCTCGGCCTGCCTGTCCTGGTGCTCCGGCCCCCATCTGGACCCCAGTCCCGCCTGCAGGGGCCCAACCCTGCTGCAGCATGTCTTCCCTGCCTCCCTGGGGGCGGTCCTGGAGGGGCCCCGTGGACCCCTGGCCTCTGGCCAGCCCGCAGCTTTCCACATCACCGCTCCCCTCCCTGTCCGCTCCACAAGCTGGGACTTTGGCGATGGCTCCCCCAAGATGGACATAGCTGGTCCTGCCGCCGCCCACCGCTTCCTGCTACCAGGGCGCTATCGTGTGACGGCCGTGCTGGCCTTGGGGGCCGGCTCGGCCCTGCTGGGGACAGAGGTGTGGATAGAGGCAGCGCCCGCCGCCCTGGAGCTCGTGTGCCCGTCCTCCGTGCGCAGTGACGAGAGCCTCATTCTCGGGCTCCAGAACCGCGGTGGCTCCGGCCTTGCGGCCACCTACAGCATCACGACCCTCGGCGCGGAGCCGGCCCGAGGTGGGTGCCCTCCCTGCTGAGCCCTTCCCCTACAGCGAGCCCGGGGGAGGGGGCGAGGCTGCTCCACAGCCCTGGACACACGCTGACGCCCTCTCCATGGCCCGCCGGCCCCCAGTGGTGCACCCGCTCTGCTCCTCGGACACTGAGGTCTTCCCTGACAACGGGCACTGCTACCGCCTGGTGGCGGAGAAGGCGCCCTGGCTGCGGGCACAGGAGCAGTGCCGGGCCTGGGCCGGGGCCGCCCTGGCCATGGTGGACAGCCCTGCCGTCCAGCACTTCCTGGTCTCCCGGGTTACCAGGTACTCACCCTCATCCCCCGTGGAGGCCATGAGCGGGGAGGGGGGTCCAGGTGTGACCGCGGAGGCCACCCCGCTGCCTACTTCTCTCCTCTCCCGGGCCCGCCCGCCCTCCTGGAGGGGGGCACCGGCACACCCCACTGCCGCAAGCGCTTCTCCTCCCTTTCTTGGTCTTCCCAGCTCTGGGCCAGGTCCCCCTCTTGTCACCCATGATGAGGTTGGTGGGATGGGGGCCAGACCCCACCTTGCTGGACGCCCATGTGCTGGGAAGGGCCGAGACTTCCGCCCAGAGCAGTGAGGCCCTGCCCCAGTGTTCCCGGTCACGGAGGGGAGGGCGGGTGCTGGAGGGTCTCCTGGGCTCTTTTTCTCAGCTTTGTACGGGGACAGAAAGCGGAACATTTGCTAAGAGGCAGAGACTCGACTGGAAGCGTTGGGGAAAGCGTCTGGTCGAGAGGCGAGCGGGCGGAGTGCCCGGGCGGACGCTGGCTCTCAGGGAGGGTCCAGGTTTTGAAGGCATTGCTCTGTTCGCTGGGTCATCCTGTTGGGGTGCCCATTGGACGGGGTTTCACATACGTACGTTGATTGGCTGAGACTCATAGAGATATAGTGAGGGTCTCCTGGAGACCCCGCCTCCTTGGGGCTCAGAGCCCCTCCCCCTGCCAGCTCTGAATCCCTGAAGGTGGGATCTCAGGCCGCAAGGTCACACGTGCAGCACAGAGGTATTAGTGGGGGGACGCCGGGGGGGCTGGAGACGGCCTTCCAGCCACGGCTGACGGCCTGCTTGTGAGGGACATTCTGCCTGCGTCTGAAGGGGCCGCAGCCCCAGCCCCCCGGCCGGCCTCACCTGGGTTGTTTGGTGGACAGTAGCAGCACTCAGAGCTGGGTGCCGGGGGCTGCAGCCCCTGTGCCCCCAGCGTGGCCTGGGCAGCCCCTCCCTCCCGCGCTCGCACCCCTGAGCAGCGCCTGTGCCATCTGCCTGCACGCCAGGAGCCGCGCGCATGGCTGCAAGGCGCTCCTAAGGGAGGATTCTGGCCGCAGGGTGGCCTGTTTGGGAGCTGATAGGAGGGTGTCTTGGCCCCCACGTGCTGCACTGGAAGGTGGGGCGCGAGAGCCCGGGTCAGGCTGGCGGCAGGGCCTGCAAGGAGTCTGTGGCGTGCTCACTGCCTGGTGGGTGGTGGGTGTTGCTGTGGGCCTACCAGCTCACGTGCCCGAGCCTCAGGTTCCTGTCTGGAAAGCAAGGACAGGGACCGGGCCCCTTGGCCACAGCGGGGCACAGAGGAGCCCCCTGAGCTCCCTGTGTTCCCTGCTGTCTGCCCTCAGGAGCCTGGACGTGTGGATTGGCTTCTCCGCTGTGGAGGGAACAGAGGCGGAGGCAGGCTCGGCCCCTCAGGGCGAGGCCTTCAGCCTGGAGAGCTGCCAGAACTGGCTGCCAGGGGAGCCGCACCCGGCCACCGCCGAGCACTGCGTGCGGCTCGGGCCCGCGGGGCAGTGCAACACGGACCTGTGCTCTGCGCCACACAGCTACGTCTGCGAGCTGCGGCCTGGAGGTGCGGGGCTGCCAGGCAGGGTCCCCGTGGGCTCGCGCTCGCCGAGGGTCTGCTCCGGGCCTGGGCAGAGGCTGCACCAGGGGGGCTGGGGTGCAGCCGCCAGCGCCTCGGACCCCAGGCGGGTCCTGCCCTGGGTCTCCCACCCCACCCCTCCGCCGTTCTCGGCCTGGGACCAGCGCCTCACTGCACGCTCACCACCTGCAGGCCCTGTGCGGGACGCTGAGAACTTGCTCGTGGGAATGCCCAGTGGGGACCTGCAGGGACTCCCAAGGCCACTGGCACCACAGAAAATCCTCCTTGTCCCCCGGGAGCCCGTGGAGGTAGGCGCCCCACCCTCCCCACGCTACCCCAGAGCTGGGGGGCCTTGCCTGCCCTTGCTGCCCTGTGTCTGGCTGTTGAGGACATCTGTGCCCGGGATACAGTGAGGAGCACAGACGACGCCAAGGTGAAGGACACCTTGTCGTGTCACCGGAAGTCTAAGCGTCTGTGAGCTGTTCTAAAAGCTGACGGGAGGCTGTGGCTCACGGGTGGCTGTGGCCGGGATTTCCCCCAGATGGCGTGAAATGAGGCCATGGTGGCCACGTGGGGGCCCTCTCTTCCTGTCCTGAGCTGCTGGGGCCTGGGGAGCCCTGCCTGGGGGGAGGGGGCCCTCAGAGCTGAGGCAGCCCCTCTGCCCCACCAGGTCATGGTGTTCCCTGGCCTGAGCCTGAGCCGTGGAGCCTTCCTCACCACCGCTGAGTTTGGCACGCAGGAGCTCAGGCAGCCCGCCCAGCTGCGGCTGCAGGTGCACCGGCCCTCGGGAGAAGGTGGGGCTCCCAGTGGCGGTGGGAGTCGGGGGCTCGGGGTGGCCTCTCTGAACTCTCTCACGTCTGCTGGCCTCCACCTCGAGGCGGCCTGAGAGCAGGTCTGCAGACTGGTCCCGGCCATCCCACTGGCCTGGTGGCAGGGGTGGGACCCAGGAGGCACGGGGGCGGAGGCGCTGCCGTGGCTGCAAGCGTCGTCCGGGTGCCGGTCTTCCTGTCCTCAGGAGCCTCAGGAAACGGCAGCGAGCCTCAGAGCGGGACCTTGGACAACAGGACGGAGCCGGCCCCCGGGTGCCCATCCGGGGCATGCAACTGCTCTGCAGCCCATGTCTGCGAATGGCCGCGCACCTCCTGCCACCCTCAGGCCTGTGCCAACAGGTCGACGTGGGGGCCCTGGCGCCCCGGGGCCACCTACACGCTGTGGAGGGAGTTCCTCTTCTCCGTGCCCGCGGGGCCTCCCGCGCAATACTCGGTGTGTGTCCCAGTCCAGGTCTCTGCCACCAGCCAGCTCCTCAGCCCCTGCCCCTCCGCTGCTCAAGGCCGGGTCTTCTCACCCGCCACGCATGCGGGTTCCCCGCACAGCCCCCGGCCGCTGCTTGCCCCCCGAGCCCCTCCCCCAGGCTGAGATGCTGTCTCCCGGCCTTTGCCCTTCTCAGCAACCTCTTGGCGCCTTCCGCAGCCTGGGCCGCCCTCCCTATGCCTCCCCTGTGCGTGGCTGTCGGTCGGCAGCGGGGTTGGGGGGGTGGGGGGGAACCCCCATGAAGCGTGGTCAGTGATGCTGAGGAGCCGGCTGGGGTCCTGCATGCAGTGGCCCCTCTAGGCCCCGACAGAGGCCGTGACCCAGCCCCACCTTGCTCTGTCCTAGGTCACCTTCAGCGGCCAGGACGTCCCCATGCTCCCTGGTGACCTCATTGGCCTGCAGCATGACGCAGGCCCAGGTGCCTTCCTGCACTGCCCCCTGGCCCCCAGCCACCCTGGCCCCGAGGCCCCGTATCTCTCCACCAACGCCTCCACCTGGCTGGCCCACCTGCCCGCCCAGCTGGAGGGAGCACCTGCCGGCCACGCCTGCACCCTGTGGCTGCTTGCGGCCACGGAACAGCTCACCCCACTGCTGGGCCTGAGGCCCAACCCTGGGCTGCAGCATCCCGGGCGTTATGAGGTCCGAGCCACTGTGGGCAACTCCGTGTCCAGGCACAACCTGTCCTGCAGCTTCAGTGTGGTGTCCCCAGTGGCCGGACTGCGTGTCGCCCACCCCGCCCTCCACGACGGCCGCCTCTACGTGCCGACCAGTGGCTCAGCCTTGGTGCTCCAGGTGGACTCTGGTGCCAATGCCACTGCCACGGCTCGCTGGCCTGGGGGCAACGTCAGCGCCCCCTTCGTGGCTGCCTGCCCCGCTGCCACGGCCGTCCTCGTGCCTGCCTGCACTCAGGAGACCAACGACACCCTCTTCTCGGTGTTGGTGCTGCCCACGCTCGGGGAGGGGGAGCACGTGGTGGAGATTGTGGCCGAGAACGGTGCCAGCCAGGCCAACCTCAGCCTGCGGGTGACCGCGGAGGAGCCCATCCGTGGCCTCCGTGCCACGCCCAGCCCCGAAGCCCGTGTCCTGCAGGGCGTCCTGGTGGTGAGTGTGGCCTGTGCCCCGACCCACTGCAGACAAGATGCAGAGGGCGGCCTGTGCTGGGACTTGGGGCAGCTGAGTCCCGGGCCGCCACCTCGTCTCTAGTGACCACAGGGTCAGCTGAGAGCCCTTCACCCGCCTCCCACGTTTCCAAAACAAGACCCCGTGCTCTGGCCCTGAGTCCAGCTGTGTTCCCGGGTATTCCCGGGTATTCCCGGCACTGGTGCCAGAGGAAGTGGGTTCTGAGTCCTGTGGCAAGCTGCCTGCTGCTGCCGCCACGTGGGGACAGGCACCTCCCCGGGCACCAGGGCTCAGGGCGTTTCTGACAGCCCTCGGCGTGACCTGTGCCGTTGTGCCCCTGGCCTCGCTGTAGGGAACCTGCTCTGTGTGCTGCCCAGGAGATATTCAGTCCTGAGCCGTCCGCCGAGGGGCTCGGGGGAGTCCTGGGATCTGGCTTTGAAGACTTGAAATGGTGCCCACTGCTGATAATGCCCACTTCACAGACGGGGAGACTGAGGTTCAGGACAGGCAGGGCATAACCAAGGCCACGTGGCTGGAGGTTGGAGACCTGACCTTGACCTGGGTTATCGATATTCCCACACCGGGTGTAGCCCATGCCCAGAGCAGACCTGGGGCACCTCCGTGCCTGCCCCATGTGGGCGTCGTGGTTCAGCCAGGTGTGCAGCCCTGCTGGAAGGCGTGTCCAGGCTGGTGTGGGCAGGGGCCATCGGCAGGCCTGTGGGTAGGCGTGTCCAGGCTAGTGTGGGCAGGGGCCGTCAGCAGGCCTGCTGGATCAGGCGGCGTCTACCCTCCCCGCTGGTTAGAGGTACAGCCCCGTGGTGGAGGCCGGCTCCGATGTGCTGTTCCGCTGGACCATTGACGACAAGCAGTCGCTGACCTTCCACAACGTGGCCTTCAACGTCATCTACCAGAGCGCCGCCGTCTTCAAGCTCTCGGTAGGCGGCCGGCGTGGGGGGGCTCGGGCCGCTCACCTCTGCCCGCTCTGCTCTGCTTTGCTTTGCCTGGAGGACCGTGCCGCGGCCGTGGGTGAGTGCAGGCAGGCGCTTGCGGCGTCTCCCGCCCACGCCCACTGACCTCTGTCTGCAGCTCACGGCCTCCAACCACGTGAGCAACGTCACCGTGAACTACAACGTCACCGTGGAGCGGATGAACAGGATGCGGGGCCTGCGGGTGTCTGTGGTGCCGGCCGTGCTGTCCCCCAACACCACGCTGGTGCTGACGGCCAGTGTGCTGGTGGACTCGGCCGTGGAGGTGGCCTTCCTGTGAGTGCTCCGCCCCCCAGCCGCTGACCTTGGCCGTGGGACCCCAAGCCGGGGGGTTGCTTCTCTGAGGCTGTCTCCTTCTCTGTCAGAGGTGCTGGGTGCAGGGGGTCCCTGGTCGGGCAGGCTGTGTGGGGCCCCCGCCTCTCCGGAGCCAGCCGACAGCCCGCCCACTGCCCTGACAGGTGGACCTTTGGGGACGGGGAGCAGGTGCTGGGCCAGTTCAAGCCTCCATACGATGAGTCCTTCCAGGTCCCAGACCCCACCGTGGCCCAGGTGCTGGTGGAGCACAACGCCACACACGTTTACACCAGTCCAGGTGAGGGGCAGGTACTCCCCAAGGGACAGCCCCGCTCACGCGTGCCAGGCCTGGCTGGGTGGCGCAGCCGCCTCCCCGGGTGGAAGAGGGCAGGGAGGGGCCCAGAGGCCCTGATCTGAGTTTGTCAGCCGGAAACCGCGCTGGTCGTCCCCGCTCTCGAGCGTTTTTGGAGACGAGAGCGGGGAAGTGACCTTTTGATCTTGCCCTTTGCTGGCCCAGGACTGGTCTTGCCCGCCTCCTCCTCCCCCTGGACACTGGGTCTGGCTGTGTCCTGCAGGAGCTCCTGGGCTGGGTGTGGGGTGTGTGGGCTGAGCCACGCGTGCACTGCGGACGGGCACCCTCTGCTTGGCACCGGGCGCCAGGCAGGGGCTCTGGTGTCCCCACAGGCGAGTACAACCTGACCGTGCTGGTGTCCAACACCTTCGAGAACCTGACGCAGCAGGTGCCGGTGAGCGTGCGCACCACGCTGCCCGCAGTGGCGGTGGGCATGAGCAGCGGTGTCTTGGTGGCTGGCCGGCCCGTCACCTTCTTTCCACACCCGCCACCCCCACCTGGTGGCATCCTGTACTCATGGGACTTCGGGGACGGCTCCGCTGTCCTGGCACAGAGCCGGCCGGCGGTTAACCACACCTATGCCTCGAGGGGCAGCTACCGCGTCTGCCTGGAGCTCAACAACACGGTGAGCAGCGTGGCGGCGTGCGCCGACGTGCTTGTCCTGGAGGAGCTGCGTGGCCTGAGCGTGCGCCTCAGCCCAGCTGTGGAGCAGGGCGCCCCCGCCCTGGTCAGCGCCACGGTGGAGGCCGGCGACAACGTCACCTGGACGTTCGACATGGGGGACGGCACGGTGTTCACGGGTCCCGAGGCCCAGGTGCAGCACGTGTACCTGCGGGCGCAGAACTACACGGTGACTGTGGGTGCGGCCAGCCCCGCGGGCCGCCTGGCGCAGTCGCTGCCCGTGCAGGTCTTCGTCCTGGAGGTGCTGCACATCGAGCCCTCCGGCTGCATCCCCGCGCAGCCTGCCGCCCAGCTGACGGCCCACGTCACCGGCGACCCCGCCTGCTACCTCTTCGACTGGACCTTCGGCGACGGCTCCTCGAACACGAGCATCCGGGGGCGGCCGACGGTGACGCACAGCTTCCCGCGGAGCGGCACGTTCCCCCTGGCGCTGGTGCTGTCGAGCCGCGTGAACAAGGCGCACTACTTCACCAGCGTCTGCGTGGAGCCCGAGCTGGGCAACGTCACCCTGCAGCCCCGGAGGCAGTGTGTGCGGCCTGGGGAGGAGGCCCGCCTGGCGGCGCACGCCTGGCCCCCGTTCCCCTACCGCTACTCCTGGGACTCGGGCGCCGAGCCTGCTGCCCCTGCCCGTGCTGGGGGCCCTGACGCGACGTTCACTTACCGAGAGCCGGGCTCCTACCTGGTGACTGTCACCGTGTCCAACAACGTGTCGGCCGCCAACGACTCGGCGCTCGTGGAGGTGCAGGCGCCCGTGGTGCTCACAGGCGTCAGGGTCAACGGCTCCCGCGCGCTGGAGCTGCAGAAGCCCTACCTGTTCTCGGCCGTGGGCCGTGGGCACCCGGCCTCCTACCTGTGGGAGCTGGGGGACGGGGCCTGGCTCGAGGGCCCGGAGGTCACCCACGCCTACAACCGCACCGGCGACTTCACCGTCAGGGTTGCCGCCTGGAACGAGGTGAGCCGCGGCGAGTCCCAGCTCAACGTCACGGTGAAGCGGCGCGTCCGGGGCCTGAGCGTCAGCGCCAGCCGCACCGCGGTGCCACTCAACAGCAGCGTGAACTTCAGCACCTCGCTGGAGGCGGGCAGCGACGTGCGCTACTCCTGGGTGCTGTGTGACCGCTGCACGCCCATCCCCGGGGGCCCCACCATCTCCTACACCTTCCGCTCGGTGGGCACCTTCAACATCATCGTCACGGCGGAGAACGAGGTGGGCGCCACGCAGGACAGCATCTTCATCTACGTGCAGCAGCTCATCGTGGGGCTGCAGGTGGTGGGCGGCGCTGGCGCCTGCTGCTTCCCCACCAACCACACGCTGCAGCTGCAGGCCACGGTGAGAGAGGGCACCAACATCTCCTACAGCTGGACTGCCCAGCGGGAGGGCGGCCCGCCCCTCACCGGCAGCGGCAAGTGCTTCTCGCTCACCGCACTCGAGCCCGGCACCTACCACGTCCAGCTGCGAGCTGCCAACATGCTAGGCAGTGCCCTGGCCAACCGCACTGTGGCCTTCGTGGAGCCCGTGGGGTGGCTGACCGTGGCCGCCTGCCCCAACCCGGCTGCCGTCAATGCGAGCGTCACCCTCAGTGCTGAGCTGGCCGGTGGCAGTGGTGTTGTTTACACATGGTCCCTGGGGGAAGAGCTGAGCTGGGAGACGCTCACGCCGTCCACAACCCATGCCTTTGCCACCTCTGGCCTGCACCTTGTCGCGGTCACTGCGGGGAATCAGCTGGGCTCGGCCAATGCCACCGTTGAGGTGGCTGTGCAGGTGCCTGTGAGCGGCCTCACCATTGAGACTGGCGGCCTGGACGGCAGCTTCGTGCCCGCTGGCTCCACCGTGCCCTTCTGGGGGCAGCTGGCCTCGGGCACCAACGTGAGCTGGTGCTGGGCTGTGCCCGGCGGCAGCAAGCGTGGCCAGTATGTCGCCGTGGGCTTCCCTGACGCCGGCACCTTCTCTGTCCAGCTCAACGCCTCCAACATGGTCAGCTGGGCCCTAGCCGTGCACAACCTCACGGTGGAGGAGCCTGTCGCGGGCCTGGTACTGTGGGCCAGCCGCGAGGTGGTGGCTCCCGGGCAGCCGGTCCACTTTCAGATCCTGCTGGCTGCCGGCTCGGCCGTCACCTTCCGCCTGCAGGTCGACGGAGCTGGCCCCGAGGTGCTTCCCGGGCCCTATTTTTCCCGCAGCTTTTCCTGGGTTGGGGACCACGTGGTGAGCGTACAGGCCGAGAACCACGTGAGCCGGGCCCAGGCGCAGGTGCGCGTCTCGGTGTTGGAGCCCGTCGGTGGGCTGCAGGTGCCCAACTGCTGTGAGCCAGGCATCCCCACAGGCGCCGAGCGGAACTTCACGGCGCGGGTGCTGCGCGGCTCCCGCGTCGCCTACGCCTGGTACTTCTCCCTGCAGAAGGTCCAGGGTGACTCGCTGGTCATCCTGGCGGGCCGCGATGTCACCTACACCCCCGTGGCCGCAGGGCTGCTGGAGGTCCACGTGCGCGCCTTCAACGAGCTGGGCGGCGTGAACCTCACGCTGGCCGTGGAGGTCCAGGACGCCATCCAGCACGTGGCGCTGCGCGGCGGCCGCTGCTTCACCAACCGCTCCGCCCGCTTCGAGGCCGCCACGCGCCCCAGCCCCCGGCGCGTGGCCTACCGCTGGGCCTTTGGGGACGGCACTCCTGTGCAGGACACGGAAGAGCCCTGGGCCGACCACCGCTACTCGCAGCCTGGGGACTACCGCGTGGAGGTGAACGCCTCCAACCTGGTGAGCTTCTTTGTGGCGCAGGCCACGGTGACCGTCCAGGTGCTGGCCTGCAGGGAGCCCGAGGTGGACGTGGCCCTGCCCCTGCAGGTCCTCATGCGGCGCTCCCAGCGCAACTACCTGGAGGCGCACGTGGACCTGCGCGACTGCGTCACCTACCAGACCGAGTACCGCTGGGAGGTGTACCGCACTGCCAGCTGCCAGCGGCTGGGCCATGGGGCTCGCGTGGCCCTGCCTGGCGTGGACGTGAGCCGGCCCCAGCTGGTGGTGCCACGGCTGGCGCTGCCCGTGGGCCACTACTGCTTTGTGTTCGTGGTGTCGTTTGGGGACACGCCACTGGCACGCAGCATCCAGGCCAACGTGACTGTGGCCCCCGAGCGCCTGGTGCCCATCATCGAGGGCGGTTCGTATCGCGTGTGGTCAGACACGCAGGACCTGGTGCTGGATGGAAGTGAGTCCTATGACCCTAACCTGGAGGAAGGTGACCAGACGCCCCTGAGCTGCCACTGGGCCTGCGTGGCCTCGACACAGGTAAGCCGTGCCGTCGGGCCACCTGCCCTACCCCTTTGTCACGTGCCCCACGTCCGGCGAGCCTGGAGGGGGCCTGGCCTCTGGCTTCTTGGGTTTGGCCCCAGCATGGGCGGGGGGACCTCTGTGGCTCTTGTCGGCCAGGCTCCGCTCCAAGGCCGCCCGGGCCCTCACCACCTCCCCGCCCTGCTTGTCATGTGCAGAGTGAGGCTGGCGGGTGCACACTGAACTTTGGGCCACGGGGGAGCAGCGTGGTCACCATCCCCCGGGAGCGCCTGGAAGCCGGCGTGGAATACACCTTCAACCTCACCGTGTGGAAGGCAGGCCGGAGGGAGGAGGCCACCAGCCAGACGGTGGGTGCTGCCCCAACGCCGTGGGGTCCTGTGTCCATGCACAGAGCTCAGCACCACCACTGCCCCCCTCTTCCCCTAAGAGGCTGTGTCCAGTCGCACCTGATTTCGACTTCAATTCTATTAGCAAAACATCGGCGTTCACGTTGCTTGTCTGGGTATCAACTCGGCTGCATGTGGAACGCACCGGCTCTGGTGTTGGCGAAAGCAGCTGTGTCCTGACAGCCGCACCCCGTCCCACCCCAGACGGCCGCTGGCCCCTGTCCCTGTGCCCTGGTCTTGTCTGCGCGCTCCCCTGCACTGTTGTACCCAGGAGGGCCAGCAGCGCCGTGCGGTGACCCCGGCCCCCTGGGCCAGGAGGGTCGGCAGTGCCGTGCGGTGACCCCAGCCCCCTGGGCCAGGAGGGTCGGCAGCGCCGTGCCGTGGCCCCGGCCCCCTGGCAGCCACTGTGGCTGCTGTCGGCTGACCTGGGCCGGGTCTGTCCCCTGCTGCACCAGGCCTTCCTCTGCTGACCTGCCTGGGAGGGCCCTACCCAGAGGGGCCTTGTGCAGAAGGGCGCGGGAGCCCGAGATGGCTCTGGAGGTCTGCGCAGCTGTGGCTCTTGCCTCCTGCAGGCCTGCGTCACCACTGCCCCGGGCAGGCATCGGACGTGGAGCGGGGAGCCCCGCCAGGGGCGCCGCTTTCCCGCTGGGGCGCAGCCCGGCCACGTGGGCAGAGGCGGAGGCCTGACCGGGAACCCCGCCCCCGCCAGGTGCTGATCCGCAGCGGCCGAGTGCCCATCGTGTCCTTGGAGTGCGTGTCCTGCAAGGCGCAGGCGGTTTACGAAGTGAGCCGCAGCTCCTACGTGTACCTGGAGGGCCGCTGCTACAACTGCAGCCGGGGCTCCAAGCGAGGGGTGAGTGGGGGGCGCGGCGGGGCGCGGCGGGCGGGCCCGGCTGCGCGCTCGCGCTCAGGCGCCCGGCTGTCCCCGCAGCGCTGGGCGGCACGCACCTTCAGCAACCAGACGCTGGTGCTGGACGAGACGACCACGTCCACCGGCAGCGCGGGCATGCGGCTGGTGGTGCGGCGCGGCGCGCTGCGGGACGGCGAGGGTTACACGTTCACGCTCACGGTGCTGGGCCGCTCGGGCGAGGAGGAGGGCTGCGCCTCCCTCCGGCTCGCCCCCAACCGCCCGCCGCTCGGGGGCGCCTGCCGCCTCTTCCCGCAGGACGCCGTGCGCGCGCTCACCACCAAGGTGCACTTCGAATGCACAGGTGAGCGCGCGCCCGCGGCGGGGGGGGGCGGGGGCGGCGCGCGGGGCTCTGGGTGACGGTGCCGCCCGCAGGGTGGCGGGACGCCGAGGACGCGGGCGCGCCGCTGGTGTACGCGCTGCTGCTGCGCCGCTGTCGCCAGGGCCACTGCGAGGAGTTCTGCGTCTACAAGGGCAGCCTGTCCGCCTACGCGGCCGTGCTGCCGCCCGGCTTCCGGCCGCACTTCCACGTGGGCCTGGCGGTGGTGGTGCAAGACCAGCTGGGCGCCGCCGTGGTCGCCCTCAACAGGTGAGCTGGCTCTGCCGGGGCGCGGGCGCGGGCCCCCGCCCGCCTGCTCACGCCCGGCCGCCGCCCCTCCAGGTCTCTGGTCATCTCCCTGCCCGAGCCGGACGGCAGCTCCCCGGGGCTCACAGCCTGGCTGCACGGCCTCACGGCCACCGTGCTGCCCGGGCTGCTGCGGCAGGCCGACCCCCAGCACGTCATCGAGTACTCGCTGGCCCTGGTCACCGTGCTGAACGAGGTCAGTGCAGCCCCCGCGCGCCGGCCCTCCCTGCGTGCGCCTGTCCCCCCCGCAGCCCCCGCGTGCCCGGCGTGCACGGCCCGCTCCCCGCCCTGCGCCAGCTCCTGATGCTGTGTGCCCACTGCCCGCCCAGCACGAGCAGGCCGCGGACGGGGCCGCGGGGGCGGAGCAGGAGCAGCAGCTGCGGGCCCAGGTGCGGAAGAACATAACGGAGACCCTGGTCTCCCTGCGCGTCAACACGGTGGACGACATCCAGCAGGTTGCGGCGGCGCTGGCCCAGTGCACGGTAGGGGCGGGGCCCGGCGCGGGGGCGGGGCAAGGCGGGCTTCCCCTGCTGTGAGCCCAGCAGGGGCCCAGGGCGTGGGGGCACCCGGGTGGCAGGCAGAGGCCGCTCTGCGCCTCCCTGCTGGGCCCGCGCTGGCTCTCACCCCCGACGTGGCTCACCTCTGGCCCGGCCGCCGAGGTGCAGACCAGGGCGTTGGCGTGCCCGAGGGGCCGCAGGGCCGGCCAAGAGGCTCAGGCGGGCAGCCCTCCAGCTGGGGGTGACCTGTGCCACGTGGCTCCTGTGGCCTCGTGTGGCTGGGCCCAGCACCCGCCTTGCCTAGGGCTGAGTGAAGAGGCGTCCTGGGTGGCCGCTACTCTGCGGCTCATGGGCCCCGGGAAAACCGTGGCCACTTGGCGTGGCTCGGGGCCGGCAGAGCTCTGGGCGGGGACGCTGCGCTGGCATGAGGGGTGGCGCCTGCGGCCTGGGCGGGGACCACGCGGTGAGGGGTGGACGCGGCGCTGCTCCGCAGGTGTCGCGCAGGGAGCTGGTGTGTCGCTCCTGCCTGAAGCGGACGCTGCACAAGCTGGAGGCCATGATGCGCATCCTGCAGGCCGAGACCACCCCGGGCACCGGCACGCCCACCGCCATCGCCGACAGCATCCTCAACATCACAGGTGCGGGGCGGGGCCCTGCCTCCCCCCCCCCCCCCGTGCTCCCTGCCCGCCCCTCCCCCCGCACCGGTCCTGCCCTGCCCCTCCCTGCCTCCCCTGTCCTCCCCTGCCCCCCCACCTGCCTCTCCCCCACCCCCCCACTGGTCCTGCCCTGCCCCTCCCCCATCCCCCCCCTCCCCCACCTGCCCCCCCGCACTGGTCCTGCCCTGCCCTGCCCCTCCCTGCCTCCCCCATCCTCCCCTCCCCCCGCCTGCCTCTCCCCCACCCCGTGCTCCCCGCCCCTCCCCCCCGCACTGGTCCTGCCTTGCCTCTCTCCTGTCCTCCCTGCCTCCTTCTGTCCTCCCCTGCCCCCCCACCTGCCTCTCCCCCACCCCCCCACTGGTCCTGCCCTGCCTCTCCCCATCCTCCCTGCCTCCTTCTGGCCTCCCATGCCCCTCCCCCATCCTCCCCTGCCCCCCCGCCTGCTTCTCCCCCACCCACTGGTCCTGCACTGGCCCTGCCCCTCCCCTGTCCTCCCTGCCTCCCCCATCCTCCCCTGCCCCCCCCGCCTGCCTCTCCCCCCCCACACACTGGTCCTGCCCTGCCCCTCTCCTGTCCTTCCTGCCTCCCCCATCCTTCCCTGACTCCTACCCCCCTCACTGGTCCTGCCCTGCCTCTCCCCATCCTCCCTGCCTCCCCCATCCTCCCCTGCCCCCCCGCCTGCCTCTCCCCCCACACACACTGGTCCTGCCCTGCCTCTCCCCCCCCCCGCACTGGTCCTGCCCTGCCCCTCCCCCTGCACTGGTCCTGCCCTGCCTCCCTGCCCCCCTAACCTCTGCCCGTGTCCAGGTGACCTCATCCACCTGGCCAGCTTGGACATGCAGGGCCCACAGCTCTCGGAGCTGGGGGTGGAGCCGCCCGCCGTGATGGTGGCGTCCAAAGCCTACAACCTGTCGTCGGCCCTCATGGGCATCCTCATGCGCTCCCGCGTGCTCAACGAGGAGCCGCTGACGCTGGCGGGCGAGGAGATCGTGGCGCAGGGCAAGCGCTCGGACCCGCGGAGCCTGCTGTGCTACGGCAACGCCTCGGGCCCCGGCTGCCACTTCTCCATCCCCGAGGCCTTCAGCGGGGCCCTGGCGCCGCTCGGCGACGTGGTGCAGCTCATGTTCCTGGTGGACTCCAACCCCTTCCCGTTCGGCTACATCAGCAACTACACCGTGTCCACCAAAGTCGCGTCCATGGCCTTCCAGACCCAGGCCGGCACACACATCCCCATCGAGCGGCTGGCCTCAGAGCGCGCCATCACCGTGAAAGTGCCCAACAACTCGGACCAGGCCTCCTGGGGCCCCCGCGCACCCGCGGGCTCCGCCATCGTCCCGCCCCGGGCCTCGGTCAGCGCCGTGGTCACCCTGGACAGCACCAACCCCGAGGCGGGCCTGCACCTGCAGCTCACGTACACGGTGCTGAACGGTGGGTGCCGCGCGGGGGCCGTGGTGGGCCTCCCCTCCCCCGCCTCGCCCCGGGGAAGCGTGTGTCCTCGCAGAAGCTGCCGCCCGTGTCCTGGGACCCTGGGGGGCCCCTGCTCCCGCGATGTCCTGGGCCCTGTGGCGGGGAGGGGTGGCCTGCAAGGGGGCTGACGCGGCCCCGCCCTCCCAGGCCGCTACCTGGCGGAGGAGCCAGAGCCGTACCTGGCCGCTTACCTGCACTCGGCGCCCCTGCCCCACGAGCACAACTGCTCGGCCAGCAGGAGGATCAGCCCGGAGCTGCTGCAGGGCGCGGACCACAGGCCCTACACCTTCTTCATCGCCCCCGGGTGAGCGCCTCGGGCCGGGGCGGCGGGCAGCGGCAGGGGTGCCTGGCGCGTGAGGCCGGGGCTGCCGGGGTCGGGCCGTGACGCCCCCGTCCCGGCCCAGGACCGGAGCGCCCAGCGGGAGCTACTACCTGAACCTGACCAGTCACTTCCACTGGTCCGCGCTGGAGGTGTCCGTGGGCCTCTACACGTCCCTGTGCCAGTACTTCAGTGAGGAGGACATGGCGTGGAAGACGGAGGGGCTCGTGCCGCTGGAGGAGACCTCGCCCAGCCAGGCCGTGTGCCTCACCCGCCACCTCACCGCCTTCGGCGCCAGCCTCTTCGTGCCCCCCAGCCACGTGCACTTCACCTTCCCGGTGGGTCGCCCTGTTCCACGGCCCCGCCCCGCGGTGGAGGGGAGAGCTGTCCTGGGTGCTGTTCCGGTGGGGGGGGGGTGAGGACCCGACGGGCCTGTCCTCCCAGGAGCTGGCCGTGGGCGTGAACTACGTCATCGTGCTGACCTGCGCCGTGTGCCTGGTGGCCTACGCCGTCATGGCTGTGATCCTGCACAAGCTGGACCAGCTGGACGTCAGCCGGGTCCGCGTCATCCCCTTCTGCGGGAAGAGGGGCCGCTTCAAGTATGAGATTCTGGTCAAGACCGGCTGGGGCAGGGGCTCAGGTGAGAGCGGCCCCCACCCCGTGCTGTCTGGCCACGCCCCTGAGCAGGGAAACCAGTGGGCCCAGCCAGCGCTGAGAGGCGGCGGCTGCACGCCCCTCCCTCACTCCTGAGAGGGCATGAAGCCGTCAGCACAGGCGCCCTGGCTCCCAGAGCAGACGGACCCACCGCCCCGGCTGCACCAGCCCTGCCACAGCGGGCTTGACCGGCACGTGGGCCACGTGGGCAGGCTGTTCTGAGAGCTGAGGTTTGCCCAAGGCACCCACGTCTCCCACGTGCCGTGTGCCATGTCTCCCATGTGCTGGTGTGCCATGTGGCCCATGTGCCGTGTGCCATGTCTCCCATGTGCCAGTGTGCCATGTGGCCCATGTGCTGGTGTGCCACGTCTCCCATGTGCCGTGTGCCATGTCTCCCATGTGCCAGTGTGCCATGTGGCCCATGTGCTGGTGTGCCACGTCTCCCATGTGCCGTGTGCCATGTCTCCCATGTGCCAGTGTGCCATGTGGCCCATGTGCTGGTGTGCCATTGACCCGTGTGCCACGTCTCCCATGTGCCGTGTGCCATGTGGCCCATGTGCCGGTGTGCCATTGACCCGTGTGCCACGTCTCCCAGGTGCCGTGTGCCATGTGACCCGTGTGCTGGTGTGCCACATCTCCCAGGTGCCGTGTGCCATGTGGGCTGTGTGCCATGTGGCCCGTGTGCCTGGGCTCTGTGCTCGGCGCGCTCCCACTTGCAGCGTCCTGTAGCTGACGGAGGGAGTAGTTGTGTCCCTGCCTCCCATGTGGGCAGCCTGGGCGGAGTCCCCTGGGGCCCAGGCCTGGCCCTCGTGAGCACCTGGGGAGTGACCCTCGTGATGGGAGCTTTTCACCTCTTTCAAGTTTATTTCCAAACACTGAAAGTCAGCTAGCGTTGCTTACCAGTACCCAGGGACGTGCGCCAGTGTGGGGAATGCCGACTCAGCCGTGCGCGAGTGGGAGTGGGGGCGCCGACTCAGCCGTGTGCCTGTGGGGCCTGTGTGGAGTGGGGGCGCCGGGCCTTCCCCTGGTTTCCCCTGCTGACACCTGTGGGCTTCTCCCAAGGAGAGGCGGCCACACAGCCGCACCCCACCTGGCGGGAGCGCTCTGGCGGCGGTGCCTGGCAAGCCCGCCTCTGGGGCGCACAGCTCTGGTCAGCGCCCCGCTCCTGGGATGGAGCCCGTCACAGGGGCTGCTGCACGCGGTGGCGCCCAGCGCTGGCCAAGCAGACCGCCTGACCTTGGTGAGTGAGGGCTCACAGCCGGCGTCCCCCAGGCACCACGGCCCACGTGGGCATCATGCTGTACGGGGCGGACAGCCGGAGCGGCCACCGGCACCTGGACGGGGACAGAGCCTTCCACCGCAACAGCCTGGACATCTTCCAGATCGCCACGCCGCACAGCCTGGGCAGCGTCTGGAAAATCCGCGTGTGGCATGACAACAAAGGTGCGTGCCGGGGGCCCCCGCGGGCCCGCCGCGGCCCGACCTGGGCCCTGACCTCGGCCCTCGCCCCTGCAGGGCTCAGCCCCGCCTGGTTCCTGCAACATGTCATCGTCCGGGACCTGCAGAGCGCCCGCAGCACCGTCTTCCTGGTCAACGACTGGCTGTCGGTGGAGGCGGAGGCCAACGGGGGCCTGGTGGAGAAGGAGGTGTTGGCGGCGAGTAAGGCCCGGCCGGCCGGCGGGCGGGGCGGGTAGGGGCGGCGCGCCCCTGCTGCAGCCACGCCTCTCCCCAGGTGACGCGGCCCTGTGGCAGTTCCGGCGCCTCCTGGTGGCCGAGCTGCAGCGTGGGTTCTTCGACAAGCACATCTGGCTGTCCATCTGGGACCGGCCGCCCCGCAGCCGCTTCACCCGTGTGCAGAGGGCCACCTGCTGCGCCCTCCTGGTCTGCCTGTTCCTGGGGGCCAACGCCGTGTGGTACGGGGCCGTGGGGGACACTGCCCACAGGTGGGTGCCTGTGGGGGCAGGGTGACTCCCCTCTGCCCAGCCCGGCTCCTCCCGCCCCTCCCGGCCTACCCTGGCCCGGGTCTCTTTCCTGCCGTCCAGCACAGGGCCTGTGTCCAGGGTGGTGCCGCTGAGCGTCGGCACGGTTGCCGTCGGCCTGGTCTCCAGCGTCATCGTGTACCCCGTGTACCTGCTCGTCCTCTTCCTCTTCCGCATGTCCCGGAGCAAGGTGGGCGGGGCTGGGGCCGCTCCCCCTCGGGGGCTGCGCTGCCCGCCCCCCGTGGCGTCAGGCGTGGGCTGGACAGACCCAACCCGGGAGGAGGGGCCCACGGCGCTCGCTGGGGGAGGCGGGGACAGGATCGGGGTGGTCGCCATGTCAGGACGGTGGGCAGGAGGCCCGGGCCCAGCAGGTGTGGCGGTGAAGAGGTTGGATCCGTGACCCGAGGAGCCGCCAGCCCGGGAGGCCGGGGAGGCCGGGTGCAGGTGCAGGGGCCCAAGCACTTTCCCAAGCCATAGCGGAGAGCTGGATGGGAAGAGGAGCAGCCGGGACTCGAACCAGCGCCCATGTGGGACGCCAGCCCTGCAGGCGGCAGCTGTACCCGCTATGCCACAGCAGCAGCCTGCTTAACTTTAATCAAACCAAAAACACGTTTAGTTACACCAGCCACGTCTCCAGTGCTCAGTGCCACCACGTGGGTAGGAGCTGCCGTAATGGACAGGGCAGACAAAAAACACATCTGGCCAATCTAGAACATTCTCTCAGCACGGGCGTGGGCTCCTCGTTCCTCTGCCGCCCGCCGGCTGAGCGCCTGCCCTGTCCTGCAGGTGGCTGGGGGCCCAGGCCTCACGGCGACCAGCCAGCCGGTGCTGGAAGTGGACAGCTGTCTGGACTCGTCCGTGCTGGACAGTGCCCTGCTCACACTCGCCGGTCTGCGGGCTGAGGTGCGGGCCGGGCCAGGGCCAGGAACGGGCTGGGGCTGGAGGGGCGGCTGCCTGGGCCAGCCAGACTTGGAAGCGCTCTCTGCTCTTGCACAGGCCTTTGCCGGACAAATGAAAAGTGACTCGTTTCTGGATGACGCAAGCAGGTGGCGTTCCCTGGAGGAGCCGTGAGCCCTGGGGGAGCTGCTGGGGAGTCGTGTGGGGGTGTCGTGGGCCTGCCCAGCCCCCCGGCTGACCGTGCGTGTCACCTGCAGCCTGGGGTGCTGGCCATCCAGCGAGGGGACCTTCAGTTGGCCAGACCTGCTGAGTGACTCATCCATCGTGGGCAGCACCCTGCAGCGGTTGGCAAGGGCGCGCCCCGGCCGTGTGCCGGGCCCCGAGGAGGACGGTGTGTCCCTGGTCAGCCCCTGCTCCCCCGCCAAGTACCTGTCGGCAGCAGGTGAGTGGGGGTGGCGAGAGGGGAGGCCCAGAGCCGGGCCTGCCTCACGTGTCCTGTCCCCTCTAGACGGAGAGCTGGTGGGGCAGGTGCTGGCCGCAGGGGGCAGCCTGACCCCCGCCCAGGACACACGGCTGGACACCGACCTGCTCGCTGGCTTGTAAGTGTGTGGCTCCGGGGGCCTTGGAGGGAGGGGCAGCAGGGAGCCTGGGGCAGGGCCTCACCCAGCGCTCTGGAACCTGCCCTGGGGGAGGCGGCCAGGGCATGGGGGCCCGAGGGCCGTAGGAGGCAGGGGGCATCACACCTCTTCTCAGAGCAGCGGGAGGTCGTGGGCAGGCTGGCTCTTACGCCGTTGTGGTGATTTCGCGGTTTTTTTTTTAAAGATTTATTTATTGAAGGTCAGAGTTACACAGAGAAGGAGAGGGAGAGAGGGGGAGAGAGGAGAGAGAGAGGGGAGAGAGGGGAGAGAGGGAGAGAGGGAGAGGGCTTCTGTCCGATGGTTCACTCCCCAATTGGCCGCAACAGCCAGAGCTGTGCTGATCTGAAGCCAGGAGCCAGGAGCTTCTCCCAGGTCTCCCACGTGGGTGCAGGGACCCAAGCACTTGGCCATCTTCTACTGCTTTCCCAGGCCACAGCAGAGAGCTGGATCGGAAGTGGAGCAGCCCGGTCTTGAACCGGTGCCCACCTGCTACACCACAGCGCCGGCCCCATGCACTTTTAAGAGTTTCCCAGTTTTTTTGAGGGGCTGTTTTCCAATTGAGTAGCAGATTTGTATACAATTACCTTTTTTTTTTTCCTGAAATAAAAGGTTTCTTTGGGAAAAACATATAAATAATATGGGAGAATGTCTCTGGGTAATTTGTAAATATTGCATCATGTTATGTAAGGGACTGGAATGTCCATGAATTTTGGTACCTGCTGGTTGTCTTGGATGCAATCCCCCAGATACTGAGGCACTGCTCACAATTACCTTTTTTGTTAAAGATTTGTTTTATCTCTTTGAAAGGCAGAGTTGCGGGTGGGGGAGGGACAGAGGTCTTCCATCTACTGGTTCAATCCCCAAATGGCCATTATGGCCAGGACTGGGCCAGGCCAAAGTCAGGAGCCAGGCACTCCATGCGGGCGGCAGGGCCCCAGGAGCTCTGGGCCGTGTTCTGGTCCCGCAGGTGCATGGGCGGGAGCTGCTAGGACTTGACCTGGCGCTCCAGTGTGGGTTGGCGGCGTCACGGGCAGCAGCCTCCCCCACTGCACAGACCCTGGACGCTAGGCCTCTTCTCGAAGAAGCTGCCCCCAGCTCACATGCAAATCCACCCCCTGTGAGTCCCTGTGGCCCTCCGCGCTCTGCCGGAAACCTCGCGCTCGGGGTGGCCGTGGCGGCTCAGGCCCAGTGAGTGGCTGCCCAAGACACCAGGAGGGGTCACTGTGACCGTCTGCATCGTCTCTCCCAGGGGCTTGCAAGGTCCCCGTCGCTCAGAGCTGGTGCTGCTCCTGGCTGCAGCTGCTGCCGCCCGGGTCCCCACCTGCTCTTCTGTCCCCGCCTCCTGTGTCTGTCCCCGCCTCCTGTGTCTGTCCCCGCCTCCTGTGTCTGTCCCCGCCTCCTGTGTCCCCGCCCAGGTCCCCCCTGCTGTGTCTGTCCCCACCTCCTGTGTCCCCGCCCGTGTCCCCACCTGCTCTTCTGTCCCCGCCTCCTGTCTGTCCCCGCCTCCTCTGTCCCCGCCCGTGTCCCCACCTGCTCTGTCCCCTCCTCCTGTCTGTCCCCGCCCGTGTCCCCACCTGCTCTTCTGTCCCCGCCTCCTGTGTCTGTCCCCGCCTCCTGTGTCTGTCCCCGCCTCCTGTGTCCCTACCTGCTCTTCTGTCCCCGCCTCCTGTGTCTGTCCCCACCTCCTGGGTCCCCGCCCATGTCCCCACCTGCTCTCTGTCCCCGCCTACTCCAGCCACATCATCCTCCTGCCTGGACCGTCCCTGGCCTCCCCTGCAGGTGCCCCCTCAGGAGGCAGTCTGTCCGTCTGTCTGTCCGTCTGTCTGTCCGTCTTTGCTCTCTTGCTGCTGAGTCCGGTGGGAAGCCGGCCTCAGCTCCGGTGCTGGGTTTGCCGCAGTGTAGACAGCTCAGAAAGACCAGGGGCCCCAGCAAGGAGTGAGTGCATCCAGCTGTGTGGTGTAGACACACGGGGGTGGGGGTCCTGACAGGAATGCTCACTGTGCCGGTCAGCCACTTTTACACCCAGAAAAGTCCGTTTGGAGGAAGGAAGTCCCGCCCACTCATCCACTGATTCCCCCTCCCGCCTCGGCAGACAGCCGGCAGTGCCCGCCAGCCGGCGGCTCCCCCGGGAGCCAGGCCACGGCACACGGCCTCCGTGTGGACCGTCCGCAGGTGGGGAGGCGGCAAGGCCGGGCCGGGGGGCCCACGGGAAGCGAACTGAGCCCTGGCTGTGCCGCAGGTCCGCCGCCGAGAAGACGGAGGCGCTGCCGCTGCAGAGGCTGGAGAAGCGGCCGCCCAGCCCGGACGCGGCCCGGGAACAGCGCCCGGCGGCTCCGCTCCCCGGGGCAGGTGCGCGGGGGTGCTGGGCGCCTTCCTCGCCCTTGCCTGTGGCTCGCCCGCCAGTCACGTCTCTGCTTCTCCAGGCCTGAGCCCGGGTCTGCGGAGGCGACTGCTGCCGGCCTGGTGCGCACCCCTGGCCCACGGGCTCAGCCTGCTCCTGGTGGCCGTGGCCGTGGGCGTCTCGGGGTGGCTCGGTGCCGGCTTCCCCCCGAGCGTCAGCGTCATGTGGCTCCTGTCCAGCAGCTCCAGCTTCCTGGCCTCGTTCCTCGGCTGGGAGCCGCTCAAGGTGAGCCGGCCGCCGGGGCTGCCGGGGCGGGGCCGCGGCCTCTGACGCCTGCTGGCCGCTCTGACGCCGCCCCCGCCCCCAGGTCCTGCTGGAAGCCCTGTACTTCTCGCTGGTGGCCAAGCGGCTGCACCCCGACGAGGACGACAGCCTGGTGGAGAGCCCGGCCGTGACGCCCGTGAGCGAGCGCGTGCCCCGAGTGCGCCCTCCCCACGGCTTCGCGCTCTTCCTGGCCAAAGAGGAAGCCCGCAAGGTCAAGAGGCTGCACGGCATGCTGCGGGTGAGCGCCCCGCCCCCAGCCTCTTGCCCCGCCCCGCCCCGCCCCCAGCCTGTGTGCCCCGCCCCGCCCCCAGCCTGTGTGCCGAGTTCTGCGTGCCCCGCCCCCAGCCTCTTGCCCCGCCCCCAGCCTCTGTGCCCTGCCCCGCCCCCAGCCTGTGTGCCGAGTTCTGCGTGCCCCGTCCCCAGCCTCTGTGCCGAGCTCCGCCCCCTGCCCCGCCCCCAGCCTCTGTGCCGAGCTCCGCCCCGCCCGAGCCTGCCCAGCTGCTGCCTTGTCTCCCTCAGTGGCCTGTGTCTGCCCAAGGTGGGGGCAGCGCCGGGTGCCGTGGCCGGGTGGGGCTGACCGCAGGGCCCCGTCCCCAGAGCCTCCTGGTGTACATGCTGTTCCTGCTGGTGACACTGCTGGCCAACTACGGCGACGCCTCCGCCCACGGCCACGCCTACCGCCTGCAGAGCGCCATCAAGCAGGAGCTGGACAGCGGGGCCTTCCTGGCCATCGGCCGGTAGGGACGGGCTGGGGGCCCACCGGGTGGGGGAGCCGGGCGCTGGCTCTGACTCCTGTCCGGGGCGCAGGTCTGAGGAGTTCTGGCCGTGGATGTCCCACGTGCTGCTCCCCTACGTGCACGGGAACCGGTCCAGCCCCGAGCTGGGGCCGCCAAGGCTGCGGCAGGTGCGGCTACAGGAAGGTGAGCCGCCCCGCCCCGCCCCGCCCCGCCCCGCGCGCTCCGAAACCCGAGGGGACGCCGGTGCCCGCTCTGGGCTGGGGGGACGGCAGCCCGGGCACGTGGGGCTGTGACCTCCCCGGCCTGCCTTCCAGCGCTCTGCCCGGACGCCCGCAGCGCGGGGCTGCACCGGTGCGCGGCCGCGGGGGGCTTCAGCACCAGCGACTTCGGCGTGGGCTGGGAGAGCGCAGCCCCCAACGGCTCGGCCGCCTGGGCCTACTCGGCGCCTGACCTGCTGGGGTGAGCAGGGGGGTCCCGGCGTCCCTCGGGTGCGGGCCCTGGCTCGCCTGCCCCGGCTCCAGCTGCCCGTGCTCCTCCCCAGCACCTGGTCCTGGGGCCACTGCGCCGTGTACGACAGCGGGGGCTACGTGCAGGAGCTGGGCCTGAGCCTGGAGGAGAGCCGCGCGCGGCTGGGCTTCCTGCGGCTGCACAACTGGCTGGACAACAGGTGGGCCGCCCGCCGCCCCGCCCCGCCCCCGGGCCCCGCCCCCGCTGACCCGGCCCCGCCCCCGCCCCCGCCCCCGCCGACCCGGCCTCTCTGCAGGAGCCGCGCCGTGTTCGTGGAGCTCACGCACTACAGCCCGGCCGTGGGGCTGCACGCCGCCGTCACCCTGCGCCTCGAGTTCCCCGCGGCCGGCCGCGCCCTGGCTGCGCTCAGCGTGCGCCCGTTCGCGCTGCGGCGCCTCAGCGCGGGCCTGTCGCTGCCTCTGCTCACCTCGGTGAGGCCCGCCCCGCCCCGCCCCCAGCGCTGACCCCGCCCTCGGCCTGCCCGCCCCCGCCTGCCTGCCCTCGACCCCGCCCCCAGCGCTGACCCCCCCCCCCCCGCAGGTGTGCCTGCTGCTGTTCGCGCTCTACTTCTCGGTGGCCGAGGCCCACGCCTGGCGCAAGGAGGGGCGCGCGCGCGCAGTGCGGCCCGGGGCCTGGGCCAGGTGGCTGCTGGTGGCACTGACGGCGGCCACGGGGCTGGTGCGTCTGGCTCAGCTGGGCGCCGCTGACCGCCAGTGGGCCCTCTTCGTGCGCGGCCGCCTGCGCCGCTTCATCAGCTTCGACCAGGTGGCGCAGCTGAGCGCCGCGGCGCGGGGCCTGGCCGCCTCGCTGCTCTTCCTGCTCTCGGTCAAGGTGCGCGCCGGGCCGCGGCGGGGCGGCGTGGTGGGGGTGGGCGGGGCGCGGGCCCCAGCCTCACACGCCCTGCCCACAGGCGGCCCAGCAGTTGCGCTTCGTGCGCCAGTGGTCCATTTTCAGCAAGACGCTGTGCCGGGCCCTGCCGGAACTCGCGGGAGCCACCCTGGGCCTGGCCGTGCTGGGCGTGGCCTACACGCAGCTGGCCATGCTGGTAGGTGCGGGCTGGGGGGCGGAACGGGCGGCCGGGCGGGGCCCGCGAGGTCCTCACGCCCGCTCTGCCCCGCAGCTCGTGTCGTCCTGCGCACAGTCCCTTCGGAGCGCGGCGGGTGCCCTCTTGGTGCTGTGCCCCGGGGCTGGGGCCGGGGCGCCCTCGCTGTGCCCGGCCGAGGCCTGGCACCTGGCGCCGCTGCTGTGCGTGGGGCTCTGGGCCCTGCGGCTGTGGGGCGCGCTGAGCCTGGGGGCCGTCGTGCTGCGCTGGCGCTACCACGGGCTGCGGGGCGAGCTGTACCGGCCGGCCTGGGAGCCCCAGGACTACGAAATGGCGGAGCTGCTGCTGCGCCGGCTGCGCCTCTGGCTGGGCGTCAGCAAGGTCAAGGAGGTGGGTACGGCCCAGTGGGGGGGAGAGGGACGCGCCCCGGGCGCAGCCGGACTGACGAGCCCCTGTGCCGCCCCCAGTTCCGCCACAAAGTCCGCTTCGAGGGGATGGAGCCGCTGCCCTCCCGCTCGTCCAGGGGCTCCAAGTCCTCCCCGGACGCGCGCCCGCCCAGCGCCGGCTCCGAAGCCTCCCACCCCTCCACCTCCTCCAGCCAGCTGGACGCACTGAGCAGCGGCCTGGGCCGCGCCGGGGCCCGGGCTGAGCCGGAGCCCTCGCGGCTGCACCTGGTGTTCGAGGCCCTGCTCGCTCAGTTTGACCGGCTCAACCAGGCCACGGAGGACGTGTTCCAACTGGAGCAGCAGCTGCAGAGCCTGCGCGGCCGCGGGCTCCCACCCTTCCCTCCCCCACAGCCCGCCCGGGCCAGCCGGGGCAGGGACGGGCTTGCAGGCCCCCGCAGGCCCTCCCTGCGGGCCCACAAGGTCCACCCCAGCAGCACTTAGCCCCTGGGCCAGGGGCACCGCTCAGTATTACCTTCTGCCGCCTTCGAGGGCTGTGGGGAGCCGTGAGCGCCTGCACTTTACAGAGGTCCCGCCCGCCGCGCGCGGGAGGGCACAGCAGTATTGGACTGGGGGAGTGCCCGCCTCTGCCACGCTAATTTATTGCCCATGTGCGTCCTCAGGTCCAGCGGGCTGGGCCCGGCTCCCGCGCGGGGCGAGGGCTGGCCTGCACTTCCTGTTGCCTCCCCTAAGTTATTGCCCGTGGGCCCTACGCAGGGCCCTCCTCGGCTGCCACCTGTCAGTAATTTATACGGTGTCGAATGTGTGTATTTTTGTATGTCACTAGTGTCCACTAGGGCAGTGGGGGCCATGGCTGCCTCTTGGATCCGAGTCTGGCCCTGGGCAGGTGCTGGACAATGATGGCTGACACTGCTGCGCCCCCAGACCTGCTGGTGTCAGGCCCTGGAGGGGGAGGGGGCCTGGACACGGCACCTCCCAGGGTGGTCATGGGAAGACCCCTCCCTGGGGCTGGCTCCCAGGGCTGGGAAGGGGGTGTGTGACGCCCCTTGAGAAAGTGCAGCCCAGGGGCGCCTGGCGTCAGCCGCCCCCCATCCCCAGGCAGACAAAGTCAAATAAAGAAGCTCTGACTGCTGCCGGCGTCTGCCTGCTTTATTCACTGTGCTGCCCTGGCCTCACACGAACTCCGTGAAGTCATCCACGGAGGAGAGGAGGCGCTTGCGCTGGCCCGTCTCGTAGGGGGGCGCCGGCTCGGCGGGGGCCTGGGCTGGGGCCTTGGCGTGGGCGGGCGTGTGCGTGTGGAGCACCGGCAGGCTGGAGTTGGAGTACTGGGCCGCCTCGCGGATCTGGGGCAAGGGGAGACGGCTGCAGCGCAATCCCGGGCCCCGCCCCGCCTCGCTCTCCCTACCCACCCCGCCCCGCCCCGGGGAGGCCTCGCTCTCCCTACCCGCTGGCGAAGCCGCTTGATGTGCCGCAGCCGGGCGATCCACTTGGAGGGGTAGATGTCGGTGGGGTTGGAGCGGCTGTGGTGCACCTGCGAGGCCATCTGAGGGCGGAGCACAGCCTGAGCCCCCACCTGGAGGCACCGTGGCCACCCTCCCACCAGACGCTGCCCCCACTCACGTTCGCATGCAGGGCCATCTGGCGGGCCACGAACGGGAGGTTGCGGTCAGACACGATCTTGGCCATGCTGGTGTCCACCAGGCCTTCCATGTCTGGGGAGAGAGCACTCAGCGGGGGCTGGCGTCCACCAGGCCCTCCACGTCTGCAGCGCGTGCTCAGTGGGGGCAGGGGGCTGGCCCTGCCCGCCCCGGGCCTCACCCTTCCTGCACTGCAGGGACACAAGGTTGCACTCGTAGTCCAGTGGCGTGATGATCACGTGCACAAAGTTGAACTGGCCCTGCCCAGACAGGAGGTGGACGCTGTCACTGCCTCTGCGCCCACACTCCCTGACACAGCCGAGACGCCACGACGGGGCTCAGCCACCACCCCCAGGTCCCCTCGTCACAGACCCCCTCAGCCCTCGTGCCACTGCAGAGGGGACAAGCACTGCTCTGGCCGGTCCCCTGAGCCTGCCTGCTGCCCACGTGACCCCTTGCCCAGGACATGCGGGGGACTGGGGTCACCAGTAGTGGTGAGACCCCGGGGGGGCTCAGCCGGGCCATGGTGGCACAGGAGCCATTCTGTGCCGACACCAAGGCCACAGCCACGCCCGAAGGAGGCGCAGGCTCGTGCTCCAGGGGACAGGGGCTACCCTCCCTCACTCTGATGGTGCCCAGCTTGAAGTCCTCGCCAGAGTCGTTGTAGACGATGGAGACGAAGTCGTTGCCCAGGTGGCGCTTCTTGTCACAGCGGTGCTTGTCCACGTCCTTGGTGGGCATCAGGGTGGCGATGTGGAAGACGGCTGTGGGGTGGGCAAGGCCAGCGTGGGTGGGGCAGCCGGGCAGGGGCTCCGCCACACCCCTGGGCCCCTCCCCAGGCACCCCTCGGCTTCTCCAGCCTCCCGCAGCACTGTCCCGGCTGGCAGGTCCTCTCCGCCACCCTGACCGCTGCCCCGGCCTGCCTCGGGCCCCAGGTCCCTGGCCAGCGACCTTGCATGATGTCGTCGTGCCAGCAGTAGGTGAACTGGCCGTCCTCGCCGCACACGTCCAGGCCGCCCAGGTACACCTTGTCGGGCTGGCAGTCCTTGAGTTCGATGAGCTTGCCGAGCCCCGTCAGGAACTCCGCGTACCGGTAGGAGCCGTGCTCGTTGGACAGGATGGCCAGCTCACTGTTGCTCTGCAGAGAGTGCGCGGGGCCCACGTGGCCGCCAGGGTCTGCAGGCCTCTCTGTGCCTGCGTCACTGCCGCCCCCACTCGGCACGGCCACCTCACTCGAGCTGCCGCTGGCATCACTCCCATTCACCTCATCTGCTCTGCCACCCAGAGCCCCACCAGGACGCCCACCTGCTGGAACCACCACGGCCACCCCGTCGGGTCTGCCAGCAGCAGCCAGGCGCTGCTTCCAGAGCCTGCTCAGAACCGCCCAGGGCTCCAGCCCGCCCACCAAGCGGGCTCTGCACCTGCCACTCCTCCAGAGGCCCCGCCCTGCACAGCCCCCACCAGCGGCACCTCGGCACGCCTGCCCTGTCCTCACCGCCCGTCTGAAGGAGGGCCCTGGGGCTCAGGGTCGTGCAGGGCTGCCTCCGGGAAGCGTGAGGCCCAGGCTCCCCAGCAGCCTCACCTGGCCCTCTCCCACATACAGCACGGCGATCTTGTGCGTGTCGTAGGACGGAATCTGGTCCAGGAGCTGCACCGAGCGCTCGAAGGACTGCAGCCACAGAGTGTCCCGCCTGAGCCCAGGGCAGAGGCGCCCCCCCCCCGCCAGCCCTCCCACCCCGGGCCGCCCCTCCCCCCGCCAGCCCCCCTGGGCGCATACCTCGTTGGGCAGCAGGATGGGCTTGTTGGAGTCGTCGCCAAAGAAGGGCGAGTGGTAGAGCTGCAGGAACACGAAGCTGCGGCGAGAGGGGACGCTGCCTGGGGCGCGGGCAGTGCCAGCCGCACCCTGCGCCCTGGCTCCAGCCAGCTCTGCCAGGGGTGCCCAGGGCCCAAGCTCCCGCACCTGGGGTTGATGCCGGCTACTTTCTCGGCGTTGGTGGCCGCGGCTCTGCTCTTGAAGGTGTCCCTCTCCACCCTGTCTGCCCGCCGGCCCCTGCGCGACGGGGCGGAATCGGAGATGGTGTATCCTCGGGGCCGGAGGCCGCCGGGCGAGCGGGGTGAGCCGGAGGCCAGGGCACCCTCAGGCTGCGCTGGGCCCAGGCCCTGGGGCTCCTCGTCAGCGGCTGCCCAGGCAGCACCGTCTCCATCCAGAAGCCCCGACTGTGACCGGGCCTTGGCCTCAGGACTGAGCCGGCCCACGTCCGCCTTGTCCCCAGGGTCCCCCAGGATGTCCTGCAGGGTCTGCAGCTCAGGGGAGGAACTGGACTTGCTCAGGGGCTGCGAGGGCTGGAAGGACAGGTCCACCGAGGGCCGGCCGCCCGCAGAGGACACGGCCCGCTCGATGGGGACGCCCCCAGCAGCCAGATCCTCCGCGTGCAGCTTCTCCTCCTGGCTAGATGCTGAAGACGACTGGAAGGGACCACCCCGGGGAGAGCCCTGGTCAGGCCGGCAGGGCCCCCACCCCCGCCGGGCACCCCACCCCAGCCAGAGCCCCACACCGATCCGTGGACACCTGGCGACCCCCAGAAGGGCGCCGAGGACCCCAGGCTGCAGTGTGGGATGCCACTTCTCGGAGCAGCGGGGACACACCGAGCGCAGAGCAAGCCGGGGCCGCGGGGAGGCGTGGGTGGAGGCCCTGCCCTGCCCCCTCACTCACCCTGCTGTAGGCACCGGCACGCCCGCAGTGCCCCTGGTCCTCCAGCTCTGGGGGCTCCGCCAGCCCGGAGGCCTCTCCTGCACCGCCCTCCTCCAGCACCACTGCCGAGTCTGGGGGGAGCACACGGGCTGCTGGGGGCCAGGCCGAGCCCAGCGCACACGTGCTCATCGCACCAGCTTCCCTCCCAGAGGAGCAGAGGCCGCCGCGGGCCAGGGCGACCCCAACACAAGCCACGGCTGCACGGGCCCTGGGGCCTCCGCAGGCAGGAACCCCACCTGAGGCCTCAGCCCAGGCAGAGCAGGGCACCGGCCCCCGGGCACCACGCAAATGCCGACGGGGCCCCCTACGCGCACACAGGCTCAGGACCCGTTCCTAGCAGCAGAGCTCGCCTCCAAATCCAAGGCAGGCCACAGCCCGGCACGCCAGAGGGGGCGCAACGTCCCAAAGCAGTGCGTCCATGCCAGCGTCAGGGGCGCGGGGGGGGGGGGGGGGAAGCGGCAACTGAGGGGGAGCAGCCCGCGCCCCGCCCCTGCGGACAGGGCGGATGCAGCCCAGAGTGGGTTCACAGGGCGTGGGCGGAGCGAGGCAAAGGCGGCTGCCACCCCCAGCGCCTGCGGCGTGGCCAGTGTCCCCAGACTGGGGCCACCCAAGCCCGAGACCTCCACAGAGGCGAGGTATGGCTCCCGAACGGAGCTCAGCCTCGGAGGGCGCCGTGTCAAGGGGGCGGGGCGGGGCTGGCGAAGCGGGGGCCAGGCCCGGGGGGAGGCCGGCCCCAGGCCGAGCGGGCTCGCAGCAAGCACCGCGCTCCTGGACGCACGAGTACCTGCCCAGGAAATGCTCCTGTGCAGCTTCCCCTGGCAGCTGGACGGGCACAGGGAGGACAGAGAGGCCACTGCAAGGGAAAGCCCGCACGCAGCCGGCTCAGCGCGAGCCTGCGCAGCCCAGCAGAGGGCGCCACCCGAGCCTGCAGACCCGAGCCTGGAGAGGAGAGGGGCCGCGGCGACCCGGGCGGCGTCCCGGGCGGCGGGCGGGCTCCTGGCTCGGACCTGGGGGAGGCAGGACCTCCCCACTCCTCACTAGCATCCTGGCCTCCCAGGAGGCTCCACGCTGGCCCCAGGGCGGGGCGGCCGACAGGCAGGCTCGGGCAGCCCAACCGAAACCCAAGCGGGACCCACGGCAGTCGGCGGCCAGCACCGAAGGCCACCCCTGGCGCCCCCCAGTGGGCAGCTGCAGCTAGGGGAGAGGGTGAGAGCCAGTTTCCAAATGTCGGCCACAGCATGGCGTCCTCCCAGGCAGACGCTGTGGGAGACCCGGGAGCGGGGGTCCTCGCCCACCTGTGTTAGAGCGAGGGAGAGGAGGGGGCCTGGCTGTGCTGGCGGCCGGCACGGACAGCGACTTGTACAGGGCGGTGTCGCGATGCTCCTTGAAGCGCTCGGCCGCCATGAGGGCGTTGGACAGCTCCTGCAGGGGCATGTTGTTGATGTCGGACGAGAAGGGGCTCAGCGGGTTCTCCAGGCTCATCAGCCAGCTTGTGTTCCCTGGGGAGCGGGCAGCGGCCTCAGGCCTCAGACAGGAGCCTCCACCCCCCAGACAGCCCCGCCCGGCAGCCTGGCTCCAGGCCCAGGCCCAGGCCCTGGCACCCACCACACCCACAGCACCTCCTGGGCGGGGGCTCTGCTCTGTGAGGGCCGAGGGGCAGCCCCTCCAAGTTCGTGTGCTCAAGCCCTAGCCCCCAGGACCCCACGATGGGAAGACAGGACCTGAGAGGGGAGGCCCCCGCCCACCTCTGCAGGCTTGGTTTAAAGCCGCCTCCCAGAAGCCCCTGGGAGACCACTCTGCATCTACCTCTGCGTACCTGTGGGCCTGCGGACCAAGATCTCAGCCCAGCCCTGGGTCAGCAGAGGCACGTAGGCTGCCAGGTTCGTCCTCTCCTGTGCTGGGCCCTGGGTGCCTGCTGAGGCCCTGTCAGGCTTCGCAGCTGGCGCAGCCTGTGTTCCCGGAGCAGACGGGCTGCCGGGGAAGTGGGAGGTCGGTGGGTCCAGGGCACCGACCCGAAGGCCGTGGCCTCCTGAGGAGAAGGGTGGGAGGCAGATGACCCCACCTGCCAGGGACAGAGCTGGCCACTCCGCCCAAGGCCGTGGCGGCACTGGCCGGGCTGGCTGGCCTCCACAGGCCCAGGGCAGTGGGAGGGGCCCCAGACCTGCCCCCAGCCGGACCACGGCCCAGCTAAGCGTGCCCAGAAGAACTCCAGGCAGAGCTGGGCCGAGGCAAACAGGAAGCACCGGCGCCGAGGGGCTCTGTGGAGGCGCTGCCCTACCTCGCAGCCTGAGAGCCCTCACTTCGGCTTTCCTGAAGCGCAGGAGCAGGACAGAAGCAGGTGGTGGGTGCTGGGCGCCTACATGAGACACCGTGGAGCTGAGGCTCACCCGACATGGAACGGACGCGGTCCCGGGCCCCACGGGACACCTGCTGCCCGGCCTGGGACTCCAGCTTGGCCGGTGCCTCCTTTGTCTGTCTCAAGTGCACGCCAGGGTCAGAGCTGGGGACAGAAGGGCCCAGGCACAGGGTAAGGGAGTCCCCCAGGGCTGCCAGGTGCAGAGCCCCGCCCGCTGGGCTCAGGACAGTCAGGGAGGGAGGGGCGGTGCGGTCACCTCAACTCTGGGCCGCCGCCCTGCAGCTCCCCGGAATCCAGGCCCAGCAGGGACCGGGTCCCAGTCCCCACGCTTGTCGTCACCGTGACGAGCTTGTTCCCCACCAGCCAGGTTTTGGTCCTGCCGCCGGCCAGGAGGAACTCTCCGACGGGGGACCTGAAAGCACAGGACGGCGGTGCCGGTGCCGGTGCCCGGGGCTCCCAGACGGGGAGGGCCAGCCCGACCGCCCTCGCTCCCCGCGGAGACCGAGCGTGGCCTCGCTCTGCAGCGGGCGCCTACCTCTTGGGCACGGCCGTGAAGTTGGAGAACACGTATCGGGCCATCATGTCCAGGCAGGTTTCTGTGAGCTCCAGGTGGAGGTTTTTCAAGTTGTCGTCAGCCTGGGCCATGGAGTTCTCATCTGCGGACCCCAGGCTGGCGCTGGTGAGCGACGTCTGGATCCTGCGGGAGGGCCGTGGCCAGGCTCAGGCACGAGGCAGGGCTGGGCAGAGCCGCCTACCACCAGGGCTAAAGCTCAACACATGCACAACTGGGAGGGCCTCGCTCAGGACCCCACGGGGGCGGGCGGCCAGCTGAGCCACAGCCTGCAGACGCAGGGGACCCGCCTGCTGGCGAAGACCCCAATCTCCTGGTTGCAGCACCACAGGACGTCCCCTCAACCAGAGCCCACAGGAGCTAGGCAGGGTGGCGGCAGGGGCTCCCAGGGCCAGGACGGATGGAGATTGCATTCTGCCCATAGGGCCACCGCCCACCCCCTCAGCCTGGACCCAGCTTCTCGGCTGCACACTCGGGCCCAAGGGAAGGGCTTCCGTGGGTTTACTCCTGACACGCCTGCACAGCCCCCTGCGGCACTTGCTCAGGATGAAGAACCCGCTGGGAACAGCTGGGAGGGCCCGGACAGTCCCTCCCCATCTCCCAGCCCACCACACCAGCAGGCATCACCAGGAGCTGGGTCTCAGAGGCCGGCTGAGGACACAGACGCTAGGGTGGCCTGGACGGGCAGGCAGGTGGCGGCAGAGAAGCCAGCACCCAAGAACCTCCACCTGCACCCACCCCGGCTGGTGGCACCAAGCAGGGCTGGTGCCCTAGACCCCGGCCCACCCCTCAGGGGTCCTGGGTTGCTCCAGGCCGGCCCCTTTCCTACAGAAAAGCCCCTTGTTCCTTCAGCTGTAACGGAAGGACTCCAGAAAAGTCCAGAAGGAAGCCAGCTGGAGAACAAAACAGCGGGCCCAGGAGCGGCCCCCGCCCCCGCCCGCTCACCCCGGCTGGGGTGTGTAGAGCTGCGCCCTCCAGCCTTCTCCGAGCAGCCGCCCAGGCAGAGCCCCCGTCAGAGGCCCCTGCAGCCCGCAGCCGCCCCCCCCCCCCCCCGTGACAGAATGCAACCTTCCCTCCCCTCGCCTCCAGGCTCACCTGGGCCCAGTGCCGGGCTCGTCCCCAACCCCAGCCAGGGCGGCGCAGGCAGGCGACAGGACATGCAAGCAGCCCCATGCACCGCCACCCCGGCGCTCACGGGGCCAAGCGCAGGGTCTGCGCCCCCCACCCTCGCACGCCCGGCTACCTGCGGACCCCATGTTCAGACACACTGACGCTGCGGCACCGGAAGGCCTCGGCGGCGGGGCTCCCCTTGCACTCGTCCACGGGTGGAGAGTGGGCCAAGCCTGGTCTGGGGGCTCGGGCTATCCTCAGACTACCAGGTGAGGAAGGAAGCCCCCAGCCCCAGAGAGCCCAGCTCCCGGAAAGGGGAAGCAGCCACGGGAGGTGAGGAAGGGTCCCCGGCCACAGGGTGGAGATGGATCCCACGGGTGCATGAACAGAGCCAGGCCACAGGGCAGTTAGCGGGGAGGAGACAGAAAACAAAACGCATGAGATACATCTCGTCAACACGACGGAAGGCGAGCCTGCACGCGTGAGACCACAACAAAGGACCTTCGTGCAAAGTCAACGCGGGGCTGCTGCGCGGCAGATTCCAGGCTGTGCCGACCAGGCCTCCCGCCCACCCACAGCAGGCGGAGCCGCCCAGCTCAGGGGCGCGGAGGCACTGAGGCCCGGACACCGCACAACAAGCCGGGAGCCCAACACCAGGCTCACCGACGGCCGAGCTCTGGCCCCCAGCCACTGGGGGCTTGGAGAGGCTCGTGAGCTCAGGTCACCCTGGAAAATGCCGCCTTCCCCGAGGGAGACAAGCTGGGGCGGGGAGGCGGGAAGGCGGGGCTGGGGGCAGCGGTCCACGAATGCAAATGAGAACCCAGAGGCCCAGCGTGGCTTCTCCGGACCAGCAGAAGCGGCTGTGACGGGGAGGGCGCAAGCTCTGCGGGAGGGGGCAGCCTAGCGGGAGGGGCCTGGGAAGGGGTCTGCGCAGCCACAGCGGCCCCGACACAGCCTGCACCTGATCCCTAGGGCAGACAGTCTGTACTCACGGCACAGCCGGGGCGCCCTAGTGCGGCCAGCGCTAGTCTCTCTCAGCCCCCCGGGCCAGCCCTCAGCCCTGGGCCCCACGTCTCTGGACTGGCCTGGGAGTGACCCGCAGCCCCAGCTCCTGCACACACCACACCGCTCCAGGTCCCAGCCCGGGCCCCCAGCAGACCCCAAACCTTTTGGGCCGCTCGTTGAGGCTGGTGCTCCGCGCTCTGAAGCTGTCCTTCTCAGGGGTGTCATCAAAAGACATCAGCACATTGGAGCGCAGGCCCTGCGCAGGGCAGAGCCGAGCTGGGAGGCGCCCAGGACGAGGGGGCAGCTCCCGCGCCCACCTCCACGGCAAGCTGAGCCCTGGGCTCTGCAGGCACAGCACAGCCCCCCAGCCCCTACCCCAGTCACCCCACACCCCAGCCACAGGCACAGCAGGTCCCGGCCCTAATGGGGGCCTCCACTGGCCCACCTTGGTGATGTAGGGGACGAAGTCCTTGCGGAAGGGCAGGCGACACCTGATGAACCACATGGCGATCACGTGGTGGGCCAGGCACACGATGTACTGGTTGAACCTGCGGCAGTGCGGGGCGCAGCGGCCTCAGTCCCGCCCCAGGGACGCAGCCCAGCCAGAGCCGAGCCCCACGTCTCGCTTACTTGGAGGGGTTGGTGTAGGGCAGCGAGATGGCGAACACGCTGGCGTACTGCTCTGCGGCGAAGTTCCTGTAGAGGTGCGGCAGCCGGGCCAGAGCTGCGGCGGCACAGGACGGTCGGCGCGGGGCCAGGCCGGCTGGCACAGGGCCCCGCGCTGCCTTTCTCCACGCGGGCAACAGGGCACAGCCGCCCTGGCCCAGAGGGAGCAACCACGGAGGGAGGGACGGAAACAACGGCCCAGTGCACGCCCTTCCCAACCCCAGCCTCGTGTCCTTTCTAGGCTCTGACAAACCAGAGATCCCCGGCCAGCCTGACCTAGGAGCTCCAGGGCCCAAGTCTTTAGAAAGCTGCAAACCCAATAAAAACCTCCTGCCACAGTGCCCACGTGCCGACCCTCTCTGGCCCTGCACAAAGTGCTGACTGCGCTGTTCTTTCAGGCTCTCCGCCAGCAAGTGGCGGGCAGGCAGGGGCAGGGCGGTCAGCACAGCCCCATGCTCCCACACACAAGGTTGGGGCGTGCCTGAAGGCAGAGGGGCCCAGCCGGGCACAAGGCCCAGGCTGGCAAGGTGCTCTGGCGTGGAAGGCCGGGAAGGCAGGCATTCAGGGCAGCGGTGCCAAGGCAACGGAAGGCAGCGCAACCAGGTGCCCCAGTGGCCCGGGGACACAAGGCGGGGAGCAGCAGGCGCACCTCGGGCAAGGCACAGTCCCCGTCTCCAGGGCGCCCGCACGCACCTGCCCCCGGCCCGCAGATACTCACTGGACAGGAACTCCAGCAGTGGGACGGCCATGCTGGCTGTGGCGGAGATGTGCGTGAGCTTCACCACCAGGACGGGCAGGGCCTTGATGATGATGTCGGGCATCTCCACGCTGCACACGGCCAGGGCCACCACGCACTGGCCGGCACAGCGGTGGATCAGCCCTTGCTCCAGGCAGTACACCATCTCCCGCTGTTGGAAACAGACACAGGCCCGGCGCCGGCTGCAGTGGGCGGGGCCGCCGCCTGCGCCGCCAGCGGCCCCTGTTGGAGCACAGGCCTGAGTCCCAGCCACTCCACTCCCAGTCCAGCTCCCCGCTAGTGCCCTGGGACCTCAGAACACCGCACAAGTACCTGGGCCCTGACACCCATGTGGGGGACCGGGACGGAGCTTGTTGGCTCCTGGCTTTGGCCTGGCCCAGGCCCAGCCGTGGTGGCCACTTGGGGAGTGAACTAGCAGGTGGAACATCTCTCTCAGCCTTTCAAGTAAAATAATTTAAAAAATCAGGACACCTCGGGTCCAAGTGGACGTGCCCCAGCCACAGGGCCTCCGCAGGGCCAGCCCGTCCCCACTCAGGAATTCTCCACGGAGGACGGGGGCCAAGGCTTAGAAAGGGCCCTGAACATGGGCTTCCTGCCCCTGCCCCCCTGGGCAGCAGGGTCCAGCTCCCCAGCCCAACCTGGCACGGACATGCTGGGCTCACGGCCACCCATGGTGCGTGAAGGCCACGGGTCCCGCAGCGACCTGGATAGCGTCCCCCGGTGCGGCGGCTCGGGCCACGGCACTGATGGCCCAGGAAGCCAGCCTCACCCCTCAGGGACCCTCACCCCAGCATGGCCAGCCCCAGAGGAGGGGCTTTCCCTTCAGGCAGCTCAGCATGAGGTCCACACAGGCTGGACGGAGCAGGTGCCTGACCTCGGATGCGGGGAGCTGTGAGTGCGTGCGCGAGAGCAGGGGGAGGGGAGGGTGTCACCAGCTGCGCGCTCTGGGGGCCAGGGTGGGGGGAGCCGAGAGCCGGGGCCACAGCCCGCCAGTCCTGTCTCAACGGCAGCGTGGGCACCTGTCCCACAGCTGCAGCAGGGCGGCAGGCAGTGCCTCTCCTAGAGCAAAGAGCAGCCGCGGAGCGGGAGAGAGGCCCACGGGCAGCACGCAGAGCCCTGCAACGCTGGGCAGGGCAGGGCAGGGCAGGCCGACGGCCCTCACCCTGGCCCAGCGGACAGCTTATGAAGACGGTGAGCGTGCGACTGCAGGCCGAGCGTCCAGACCCCAGCCACCACAGGGCCACCTGTGCCCCCCCCCGCCACGCCCCCCACGCCCCCCATGCCCCCCACCTGCTTGCTCTTGTCCAGGTAGTTATGGTAGGAGATCAACGCCGTGAGCACTGGGACCACAGCCAGGTGCAGGTCGGTCCTGCAGAAGCCTTCTGGAGTGCCCCGGAGCCGCTCCAGGGTCTTTGGGCCTGAAAGCTGACGTCGAGAGCAGCCATGGGGCCTGCCAGCGACTGCACACCGGGAGGCCAAAGGGTGCTGGGCAGCCTTCCCACCTGCACCCCTGCCTTTTCGAGGTTGTGGGAGACACGTGGGGGTGAGGACTGGCTGAGACTCGAACATCTTGGAGGCCTCAGCCAGGGAGAGGGAGAAACAAGGCCCACTCTCAGGAGCTGCCCGACTGAGCTGGAGAGGGCTGCGGCCCTGGTGCGTTTCTGGCCACCCCACAGCCCTGGGTGCGCACTCTGCGCTGCATGGGGCCAGCAGTCCTCAGGTCTCGCCCAACGCCCCGGGGCCGCCCCTCTGCAGGAGCTGCGCTACTGCCTCCCGCGCACCCCGCCAGCGCCTCCCTGCCAGGTTACCATGGAGCAGAGCGCGGAAGACAGCTGGTCGAGGCTGCAGGGGGAGGTGAAGACGAGCACCTTATAGCGCAGAGACTCGGGCAGCTTGCTGAGCACCAGCTTCAGCACCTTCCAGTCCGTCTCCTGCAGGGACGGGGTCGCAGAGGGCAGGGCGCTGCGGGCTCGGCGCGGGCCGTCTGCCGCCTCCCAGCCGCGTGGCAGCTCCAGCACGCCCGGGCCAGGACAGCCGAGCAGAGGGCAGGGCGCCGCGGGCTCGGCGCGGGCCAGCGCCTGGCACCCCCAGGATCCAGGCCCTGCCTCTCCCCGCAGCCACGACCCCACAGGCTGCTGCCTACTCGTGGCCCTCGCCCCGGCCTGTCTCTGCAGCAACCCTGCTCCCGCCCCCTTTGAGGAGCAGGTGCCAGGAACGCCTCCCGGCCCCGGCACCCTGCGGCAAGGCCCGGCTGAGCGGCACATCCTCAGCCCCGTGCCTGCGCCAGCTGGGCCTCCCGCCACCCCCCAGGTGCTGAGTGCAGGGGCCGAGAAGTGGGCTCACCCGGCACGACCCGGCACAGCGCCAGGGACAGGCCCGCCTCACCTGCTTCAGGCACTGCAGGAGGAGGCCGAAGAGCAGGGAGTAGGGCAGGTAGCCAAGCCGCACAGCGGGGCCTGCGTGTGCAGGGCCAGGCGGCCCGGTGGGAGGGGAAAGGGGGCCGCTGGCCTTCTTCTCAGAGCTCCGCTCCGGCTCGCTGTGGAGGGAGAAGCAGCTGAGGCGGCCTCCCTGCGCAGGGCTGGCACAGGCCTCCGCGAGCGCGGGCAGCCACCGGATCCTTCCTGGAACCATCCCGCTCACAGCCACCCGCTCAGCACCTGCTGCTGCCCCGAGCACGCACATGTAGTCGCAGAGGCAGTACGGGCTGAACCGCACCACCCCATCCTTGTTGGGCAGGCCCAGGCGGTGCAGGGAGTCGGCGCGCAGCAGCAGCAGGAAGTCGAATGCCTGCAGAGAGCAGAGCTGTGGCAGCCAGCAGGGCCAGGAGCGGGCGGCGGCCCCCACGTCTCGGGCCCAAGCGTCCTGGCCCTGCTGTGTGCAAAGGCCTCCCACCGCACAGCCGTGCCCTGCAGCCGGCGGGCTCTGTCCCGGCCACACCCGAAGCCCTGACTCCCAGGCTGGCACCCACAGCCTCCTCCCTCAGAGCCCGTGTGGCTGTGCCGACGCACAGAGCTGGGCCTGTCTCGGGGATCAGGAGAGGCCAGCCCACACCTCTGGCGTCCTCGCTGCAGTCCCAAATGCCAGGAAGCCACGCTCTGCCCGGGACCTTCTGGGCCTGGTGCCGGCATCCAGAGCGCGAGCTCGGCTCAGCTACAGGTCTCCGCGGCTTCCACACACCAGGAGCGTGCACCCTGGAAGTCAGGGCACCCCGTTCCCCAACCTCACCCAGGCTACCACGTGACTCAGTGACCAGCCTCAGGTGCTGGGGGACCACTCCGACCAGTGCCAGGAGGGAACAGACACAGTCACCACCACACCCCCAGCCCCCGACAGCACACCTGAGCCTGAGCAGCTGTGGCGCGGGCCGTCCCGGCCGTCCTACCTGCAGCCGGATGCTGCTGGCGATGGGCAGGGTGTAGTTGTGCTTGTAGTGCAGCTGCAGGTGGCTGACGAGCGTCTCGTACACACGAGTGGCGTGGCTGGCCGGCAGGGTGTACAGCTTGGTCTGCAGACAGAGGGGACAGGAGGCATCACCCAGCAGGGGAATCGGGCGACACCAGGGAGGGGCCCGGTACCCGTGCGCTGGACCAACAGAGGCACAGCAGGGGGCTTTGCCCTGCAGGGACTGCTCCCCCAGAGCCTGGGCCACCCCGTCCGGGAGCCCGCACCCATCTTGTCCTGGCAAGACCAAGGGCATGTGTGCGGCAGGTACGGCCGCCGGCCCGGGCTGCAGCAGGGACCCTTCGTGGTCTCTGAAGCTCAGAGGTAGAAAATGACGAACACCCAAAGCTGCTTCGTCTCACAACCATCACAGCACAGAGTCCTTCGTCCTCTGGTTGACAAAACCGAAATGCAGTCTGTCACACACAGGGCAACACAGAGGCCACGGGCAGCCCAGGACTCGGCTGCGACGCAGGAAACAGCTAAGCTGCAAAGAGCAAGTTCAACCTTCGCTGCATTACGAGCTTTTTCTTGAGATCTACCTACTCGATTTTAAACACATTTTATTGTATTTTTAGAAAACTGTCTTTAAAAGATTCACTTATTTATTTAAAAGGCAGAGTAGCGGAGGCAAAGGGAGACAGGTCCTCCATGCGCTGGTTCTCTTCCCATGTAACAGCCACAACAGCCGGAGCCGCACCAATCAAGCCAGGAGCTTCCTCCAGGTCTCCCACGCGGCTGCAGGGCCCAAGCACTGGGCCACCTTCTCCTGCTTCCCCAGGCCACAGCAGAGGGCTGGACCGGAAGAGGAGCAGCCGGGACTCGAGCCAGCGCCCCTATGCTGCCATGCCACAGCAACGGCCCCCATTTCATTTTTTTTTTTAAAGAGGTCACAGGCCAGTGTGTTCAGTCTCAGCCTGTGGTGCTGGCATCCCACACAGGCGCCGGTTCGAGTCCCAGCTCTCTTCTATGGCCTGGAAAACCAGCGGAGGATGGCCCAGATGCTTGGGCCCCTGCACCCATGTAGGAGACCTGGAAGAAGCTCCTGGCTCCCAGCTTCGGATTGGCGCAGCTTTGGCTGCTGCGCCCATTTGGAGAGTGAGCCAGTGGATGGAAGGCCTCTCCCTCTCACTGTCTGCAACTCTACCTCACAAATAAATAAAAATCTTAAAAAAAATTCCATATGTGAAAGGCAGACAGAGCGAAGTCTTCCATCAGCTGGTTCACTCCCAGAAGGCCCCAGTGACCGGGGAGACCACAGCCAGGCGCTTGTACTCCACCCGGTCTCCCACGTGGGTGCAGGGTCCGTGCACTTGGGTCATCTTCCCCAGGCGCTATTAGCAAGGAGCCGGGTGGGAAGCAGAGAGCCGGGACTGAAACCGGCACCATGACACAGGACGCTGGGAGCTCAGGCAGAGGCTGAACCCACTGCGTCACAATGCCAGCACCAGGTGTTTTGTTTTTAACAAATATAGTCCTTTTTAAATATTAAAACAAATAAACAAACAAAAAACACAGGAGGCCGGTGCTGCGGCACCACGGGCTGAGCCACCACTCAGAACACGGGGACTGGTGTCTCACATCTGCTCCACTTGCCATCCAGCTCCCTGCTAATGTGCCTGGGAAGGCAGCAGAGGACGGCCCACATGGGAGACCCAGAAGGAGCTGTCAGCTCCTGGCTGTTGTGGCCATCTGGGAGTTCACTCTGTCTCTCCATCACTTTGCTTTTCAGAGAAATAAACAAAATCTCTTAAAAACAGAAAGGAAGGCAGCAGGGTGGGTGTCTGGCCTGGTGTCTGGCAGGCAGGGTAAGGTGCCCGCGTCCCACGTCTGCACAGTCAGGTGTGACGCCGCTCCCTGGCTGTCCCCGAGAGGCCACAGTGACGCTTCGACCACTCGGGGCCAGGGTCCCGCAGGGGACACCACGACTGAATTCCTGGCTGCCAGCTTCTGCCTGGCCAAGCCCTGCTCTTCGCAGGCCTTTGGGAACTCTGCTCTTTCTCTGCCTCTGAAATACATAAATTAAAAATGCAAACAGAAGAGATGGGGGAGGGGCGTGAGAAAAAGAACGAGCAGGCTCAGGCTGGGGCCCGGGCCTCCGCAAGGACAGCGCCGTCTGGAGGCCCCACGCTCCGGCCCTGGGGCTCGGTTTCCCCGTCAGGGTCAGGCAGCCACACGTCTCTCCTGCCCTCTCCAGACTCAGGAGCTGTCCGTGCACCCACGCCACGGGGTCCCACAGCCCAGCCGAGGCTCCCGCAGGCACGGCAGCGAACAACACACGGCTCTCGGGCCAGACACACCCGGGAGGGGCCATCACCAGACACTTTCCATTGTCCATGCCCGGAAATCAACGTCCTCCACGCACGGGAGCACAGGAGCCCGTCCAGCGCCCGGCGTCGGGCCGGCAGACTCCAACACCACACTTTCCCCAGGCCCGACACTGAAGGCCAGGGACCAAGGTGCAGTGATCAGAGGGAAAGCCCCACCCACCAGCCAGCCAGGCAGAGGGGACCTGCAGATGTGAGGGGACGAGGTCCTGGGAGAACTGAGAATGAGGCTATGGAACCAGTCCTGAGGACGAGAAAACAGCTACAAACTGCCCTATGTGAGACTTGTATCAGACACAGAGAACTCTGCCAAGTCAATGATAAAGTAATAAAGGCCAATTAAAAATGAGAAGAGGCCGGGGCCGTTGAGGCACGAAGGTCAAAGCACCACCTGCGGTGCTGGCATCCCCCAAGGGCACCAGTTCACATCTCGGCTGCTCCACCTCCAGTCCAGCTCCCCACTCATGGCCTGGGGAGGCAGTGGAGGATGGCCCAAGTGGCTCGGGTCCCTACCACCAACATGGGGACCTAGAACAAGCTCCTGGCTTCAGCCTAGCCCAGCCTGGGCCGTTGCAGCCCTCTAAGGAATGATCTAACAGCTGGAAGCTCTGTGTCTCCCCACCCCTCTCTGTAACTTTCAAATAAATAAATATTTTTAAAAGGGGGGGGGGCCGAGCAGCCATTTCCGCAGACACGGGCAGCCACACCCCCGGGGAAGTGTGGAGGCCGTCGGCCTTCGGGGAGACAGACAGCACACCGGGATGGAATGGCCACGAGGCTGGCCACGTGCCGTCGAGGACAACTCCCGAGGCCGGAACCCCCAGCTGTGGCATGGCGAGTGTGGCAGCTGCTCAGGACAGCAGGCGCAGACGGGCCACGCCCAATGCAGCCACAGCTCCGTGCGTGAGCGTCCCCGCAGTGTCTTCACAGCCCGTCTGCACACGGCGCGTGGGTCACTAAGCAGCAGGACCGACCGCCCAGCTCCTGGGAAGGTCAGGGGCAAAGGCCACGTGCTGCATTCTTTCGCGAGCTCCCAGAACAAGCACACGAGACGGGTTAGCGGCTACGGGGGGCTGGGGAGTGGGCAGTGGGGAGGCCTGTGGTTTGAGTGCACCCCAACACCACGGTTCAGGCCTCAGAGACCTGCTCCTAGCGCAGTGAGGCTGAGAACCAGCAGGCCTTTAAGAGCGGGGCTGGCAGAAGGTCCTGGGGTCAGCAGGGCTGGCCTCAGGGGGGTCCGTGCGGGTCTCACCGCAGGGAACAGGCACGAAGCCAGCACCCCGCCGTAGCCGCTGCCCTGGCTGACCTCAGCTTCCCACTGACACAGACCCGGGAGGGGCACACGGCTCAGGATTGCGCTCCCGCCTTCCACACAGGAGACCCGAGTTCTGGGCACGGGGGCCCCTCTCCTGGACCACACCGGGTTATCCAGTGTGAGGGTGCAGTGTGTGAACACCATCCCAGCAGTAGGGTGGGGTGGGGTGGGGTGGGGAGCACGGGGCCCTCTCCTGGACCACACCGGGTTATCCAGTGTGAGGGTGCAGAGTGTGAACACCATCCCAGCAGTGGGGTGGGGGTGGGGAGCACGGGGCCCTCTCCCGCCTCATCTGCTGAGGCGCAGCTCCGACACAGGAAGCCTCGTCCCTGTTCCCTGTCCCCTGTAACTGGGGGAGTGAGGACACACCCAGGCTGCCCACCGTAACCATCACGACCCCTGGGACATCCCCACCTCGCCAGAGAGCAGCCCCAGCAGCACTGGCCACCAGGCCCCGGCAGAGGCCACCTGCGCAGGGCCTCACCTGAAGGATGACCAGGAGCCCCAGGACCGCAGTCTTCACGTCCTCCAGGGAGGCCGAGTAGGCAGCCGCGCCCCTCTCGTCCAGCTCAGGAGGTGGAGAGAGGGAGCGGGCCGTCACCTTCAGAGAGAACGGGTGGAGTCCTCAGCCACCAGCCCCCTGCGGCAGCAGGAGCCAGTGCCGCCTCCCACGAACACGCCTCCTGCACTTCTCAGAAGCCCAAGCGTACCACAGTGACCGTCCACCAACCGCCATGCTGCTGCTGCGTGGACGCCACTGTCCCCCAGCTCCCGAGGCCCTGGGGAAGGGCACAAGCTGTGCAGCAGGCAGCCGGGCGAGGGTCTGACACCGCCCACCTCTGCTGGGATGAGGCACCGCGGCACACAGCGCCCCGAGGAGGGCCACCCCAGGCCGCTGTCTACAGGAGCCCCAGCACCCCGGCAGCGCTCACTTTCTCAATGACGTCCAGCAGGCTGTTGAAGTGGTGAGTGTGGCAGCCTTCGGCCAGGTCCACCAGCAGCTGGGTGGCCAGCTTCCGGACCTGGTGGTCGTTATCCTCGGGGATGTGGGAGAGCTGGGAGATGACCACCGTGTTGATCAGCTCCTCCTGCACAGGGCACGGGGCAGGAAGGTGGGCGCCTTTCAGTGACCCAGCAGCAGCCAAGGCCTTCGAGACCCCACGTCGTGGGCACCGAGTGCATGTGTGTGTGCATGTATGTGTTAATGTGTGCACCCATATGTATGTGTTATGTGTGTGCATGTAAATGCATGTGTTAACGTGTACACTCGTGTGTATGTATACTGTATTGTGTGCATGTAAATGTGTGTGCACTCGTGTGTGTTAGTGTGTGCATGTGTACGTGCGTGTTTGTGCACGCATGTGCATCTGCATGTGTGAGTGCTTGCTTGTGCACACATAAATGCGTATGTGTGCATGTGTCCATGTGCATACATGTGTAAGTTATGTGTGTGCACGTGTTTGTGTGGTGTTTAAGTGTGTGTACATGTGTATGTATGCATGTGTGCACGTTTATGTGTGGTGTGTGTGTTTATGTTAGTATATGTGTGCATGAGTGTTTACGTGTGTGTGCTTGTGTAAGCGTATGTGTGCACAGGTATATGTAAGTCTGTTTACGTGTGCTAGTATATGTGTGCATGAGTGTTTACGTGTCTGTGTAAGCGTGTGCACAGGTATATGTAAGTCTGTGTTTACGTGTGCTAGTATATGTGTGCATGAGTTTACGTGTCTGTGTAAGCGTGTGCACAGGTATATGTAAGTGTGTTTACGTGTGCTAGTATATGTGTGCATGAGTGTATGTGTCTGTGCTTGTGTGTGCATGTGTGTGCACAGGCACAAGTGTGTTTGTGTGTGCGTGTGTGTGCAAGTGCGCAGGTGTGTACATACGTGTGCGTCAGCCACACCACCAGCCCTCACTCAGGACCCCAGCATCCTGCCCCAGAGCACCTGCCACCCCACGGTACAGCAGTGATGGCACAAAGATGGAGCCCGGCAACGTCCCTGATGCTCTGCGCTCGGCGTCACTGTCAGTGCCTCCTACGCTGAGGGCCGCACGGGCACCTGCGTTATGCGCACACAGTGTGACGGAAGCAGGTGAGAAGTGCCACAGGAGCAGAGAGCAGGACACGACCAACCCGGCAGGCCGGCGCTGTGGCGTAGCGGGTAAAAGCCGCCGCCTGCAGTGCCAGCACCCCCTAGGGTGCCAGTTTGAGTCCCAGCTGCTCTACTTCCAACCCAGTTTTCCACCACGGCCTGGGAAAGCAGTAGAGGATGGGCTGCACCTGCACGGGAGACAGGAAGCGGCTCCTGGCTCCTGGCTTTGGATGGGTGCACCTCTGGCCTATGTGACATCTGGGGAGTGACCCAGCAGATGAAGACCTCTGTCTCTCAAATCAATCAATCTTATAAAAAAAAGAAAGAGCCCAACCCAGATGAGGAACCAGCCAGCCAGAGGGGCCTCCTGGGAGGAACGAACATCCCTGAGCTCTGCTTCCTGAGGGTGGAGTCGCAGGAGACAGAGGCGGGCACAGCAGCACCAGGAAGAAGGGAGCAGACAGGCAAGGCTGGGGCAAGCAGGCCTCGGGGGGGGGGGGGCAGGGGGAAGGGCATGGGGCAGGCTGTGCACAGACCTCACAAAGGGCAGGCCGGGGGACAAACTGGCCACGGCCATCAGTGGCGGAGCAGATCCAGGCGCACAGGGGCGGGGGGGGGGGACAACAGCAAGAGGAAGGAGCCCTGCCCGAGACTGTAGCCCGGGAGCAGCACCGTGTGAGGCACCTGTGTCCTGGGTCCCCAGGGCGCCTGGCAGGGGCACCACGGGTAAGGCAGCACAGGACAGACGTGGCTGGAAGCCCAGCAGGGGGTGCGCGGGGCCCCGGCCGTCCGAGAGCAGAACCCGGGGTGGGGGCAGAAGCCGGGGTGGGGGCAGAAGCCGGGGTGGGGGGCAGAAGCCCGGGTGGGGGCAGAAGCCGGGGTGGGGGCAGAACCCGGGGTGGGGAGCAGAAGCCCGGGGTGGGGAGCAGAAGCCCGGGGTGGGGAGCAGAAGCCCGGGGTGGGGGCAGAAGCCGGGGTGGGGGGCAGAAGCCGGGGTGGGGGGCAGAAGCCCGGGGTGGGGGCAGAAGCCCGGGGTGGGGGGCAGAAGCCGGGGTGGGGGCAGAACCCGGGGTGGGGGCAGAACCCGGGGTGGGGAGCAGAAGCCCGGGGTGGGGGCAGAAGCCGGGGTGGGGGGCAGAAGCCGGGGTGGGGGGCAGAAGCCGGGGTGGGGGGCAGAAGCCCGGGGTGGGGGCAGAAGCCGGGGTGGGGGCAGAAGCCGGGGTGGGGGCAGAAGCCGGGGTGGGGAGCAGAAGCCGGGGTGGGGGGCAGAAGCCCGGGGTGGGAGCAGAAGCCGGGGTGGGGAGCAGAAGCCGGGTGCTCACCTCGTAGAACTGCCTGTTGATGAGCAGCACGAAGGACAGCACGTCCAGCACCTTGATGCGCACGGCACTGCGGGTCTCGTTCCTGGGGAACGGCAGGCCCGTGGCTACGGGGCACACCTCCGCCCGCAGCAGCCTCGGCAGCCCTCCCCCAGCCTGCGCAGGGCAGGCCTGGCCCTGGACTCCCCCGTGCGCCCCGGCCTGCTGTCCTTCCAGCCCCGCCCCAGCCCTGCCGCCAGCTCGGCAGACACCGGCTACCAAGAACTCACGAGACCCAGTTTCAGGGAGCAGCAAGGTGGGGCAGGCGTTTGGCCCGGCACCTGACGGCCACGTCCCCTGTCCGAGTGCCGGCTCCATGCCGGCTCCGGCTCCAGACTCCGGCTTCCAGCCAAAGCGCAGCCTGACAAACTGCAGCTCTACATCCCTGCTCCCCACGCGGCGACCTGACCTGAGGTCCCGCCTCCCGGCTTCACAGCCAGCCCAGGCCCAAACACCAGGGTCGGGGAGCAAACGGCGGCCGGCGTGCTCTGACCCGCAAAGAAATACAAATTCTAAAAGAAACAGTAAGAGCCAGCAAGGAAGGCCCTGACTCAGGGCGGGTCCCGAGACCCGGCCCCCGGGCAGGGCTCAGAGAACAGAGACGCAGGGCGGGCCGAGGCGCCGGGCCCAGGAGACCCAATACCTGAAGAACCGCTCCATCAGCAGCTGCAGGTTCTGAATCCAGCCGTCCTTTGCTGGGTGAATTGACTGAGCTCTGTAGGAGACTAAATTCAAGAGGGAGGACTCCTGTGAGAAAAAGAACAGGCTGTGTTGACAACTGCCTGGTTCAGCCGCTGAGAGCAGCTCCCGCGGCGGGTACACAGGGACGGAGGCGCCCTGGCCACTGGAGAAGCCCAGCATCAGGCTGAGCATTCCTGCAGAGACGGATGCCGCCGTGAGAGCCAGCGTCCACGGGACACGCGACAGGGCCAGGGTCTACGGGAAGTGGTGGAGAGCCAGTGTCCACGGGACACAGCAGAGCCAGCGTCCACAGGACACAGCAGAGCCAGTGTACACGGGACACAGCAGAGACAGTGTCCAGGGGGCCCAGGGGAGAGCCAGCGTCCACGGGACACAGCAGAGACAGCGTCCACGGGACACAGCAGAGCCAGCGTCCACGGGACACAGCAGAGCCAGCGTCCACGGGACACACGACAGGGCCAGCGTCCACAGGACACAGCAGAGCCAGCGTCCACAGGACACAGCAGAGCCAGTGTACACGGGACACAGCAGAGCCAGCGTCCACGGGACACAGCAGAGACAGTGTCCAGGGGGCCCAGGGGAGAGCCAGTGTACACGGGACACAACAGAGACAGTGTCCACAGGACACAGCAGAGACAGTGTCCAGGGGACACAGCAGAGCCAGTGTACACGGGACACAGCAGAGACAGTGTCCACGGGACACAGCAGAGACAGCGTCCAGGGGGCCCAGGGGAGAGCCAGTGTACACGGGACACAGCAGAGACAGTGCCCATGGGGCCCAGAGAAGAGCCAGCCTCCACAGGACACAGCAGAGCCAGCGTCCATGGGGCCCAGGGAAAAGCCGGCCTCCACAGGACATGGGGGAGAATCAGTGTCCAGGGGGCCTGGTGGGAAAACCAGTGCCCAGGGGGCCTGGTGGAACCTTGCTCCACATAGTCAGGAGTGACAATCAGGCCCGGGTGAGCTGAGCAGTCGCGAGAGCTCCTAGGAGGGCCCTCCACACAGCCCGAGACCCCCCTCTTGGACTGACCCCAAGGCAGCAGAGGCACGGGGTGGGGGCTGGGGGAGCTCACGGGTCTCTGGTCTGCACATCTCTCCACCAGCTCGAAGTATCTCTCCTGGGAGCCATGGAACTCATTCTGGTCACACAGCTCCTCCACCGTGGTCAGAAGGTCGTGGACGATGGTCCTGAGCTCCGGGCTGTCCAGGCTCTACAAGACCAAGGACCCATCACACACGTCTCCGTCCATGGCCCCAGGACCCACCTGGACCCACAGGCCCTCTCCACCATGCTGCCTGCCCCTTGCTCAGGGAGTCTTGGCTGTGCCCATGTGCCCAGGCCCAGGAGGGGAACAGGGAGAAGGCCAAGAGCAGCGAGACTGACCCCTTTACTCCTGCCCCAGGCCCAACGCCTCCTAGGGGCCCTGGGCGAGGCCTGCCTCTGAAGCCCAGGCACCACTTGCCAGCCTATCAGTGGCATGGTCTAGCCCAGGGCCCGGCCCTCCCTTCCACTGGCCTGGTTGCCCTCCCGTCGCCTGGCCCAGGCCCCTGTGAGGAGGCCAGGCCCTAGGCCATGAGCTAGATGCCAAGCGGGTCGGCGTCCAGCCCCTGCGTGGCCGGCTGGGCCTCCTCCTTGGCTAACACCACCGTCCAGTCTCGCCGAGATCAGGGCCGGCACTCCGGGCGCCCTGAAGCTGTCTCCAGGACCCCACACTCCTATCTGGGCCAAGAACCAACCATGGGGCTCAGCTGCAAACACCGGATCTGTGTCCCAGGAAGACAGGGGCACCACCAAGACCCATCAGAAGGCAGAATGCACAGCCCTGTAGGCAGAGCCCCCGAAGCAGGCCCAGACGCACAGGTGGGAGACCCCATGTGCCTGGGGTCCGGGCCTTGGCCCCGCCGCACCTGGAGCTGCTGCAGCAGGCGCTCAACGATGTCCAGCAGAAGGTCCCACGTCACGGCCTGCAGCTCCTTCCTGTACTTCTTGATGAGCCTGCTTACGGACAGGACGACCTCATAGGACACCACCTCATTGGGACAGGTCATGGCCTGGAACAGGAGGCCCGGGCGCCCAGGGTCAGCCACGTGTCCCTCACAGAGAGCCCCAGCAGCCACGTGTCACACACAGAGCCCCGGCACGGAGCAGGTGCCCGGGCAGGCACTGCCTACCACACACATACCACGGGTACGGAGCGGGCTTAGAGGAGCCGAGGGTGTCTCCGTACAGCTCCAGGGTGGTCCCCAGGCATCCCAGCGCCGGTGTGCTGGCACCCCCACCCAAGCTCTGAGTGAGCCCCTGCCCGATGAGGGGCACAGAGCACATGGGGGCAGGGCCTCTGCGTAACCCAGGGCACGCGGCCTGTACAGCTGCTCTTGGCTGACCAGAGGGTGACGTGACAGCCCGGCACACGAGCCACGGCACACGCCGGCAGGGACTCTGCCGTGTGCGCACACTGAGGAAGGGAGTGCTGTCACTCAGAGTGAACGTGGACAGCAGGTTAGGCCGCGCACCCGCACGGGAGGGCCAGCGCGACCCCGCTGCTCCACTTCCGACCCAGCGCCCTGAGCCGCCTGGGAGGCAGCCGCTCTGAGACCCAGACGGGGCTCCTGCCTCCCGGCTTCAGCCTGGCCCAGCCCTGCTGCTGCAGCTGACCGAGGGGTGAACCAGCAGAGCCACTCTGCCGTTCAACCTTTAAAGCCAACCCGGAAGAGCTGCCCGGGAGCCTACACAGTCCCAGGCCGACGCGCAGGAGGCCGAACGTGCCGGGCAGCACGCTGGCCGAGACCACGTCTCGGTGGCCCCACCGCAGCCCCGGTGAGAAGCGACTGACCAGGGACATGGCTGAGCTGCGGCTGGATGGGCCTGGGAGGCCCCTTCTCACCAGCTCACCACAGCCAGGAAACCACATTACCTCGTAAAAGGACGGCAGGACAGACGTCGGCGAGTTCTTGAGCGAGTAGAGGCGGTGGGCTCCCCAGAGGGCCATGCCCACAAAGAACACAGCCCCTCGCAGCAGTGGGGCGTCCTCCATGTAGGTTCTGCAAGTGAGCCCCACAGAGACTGCAATGAGCCAAGTCCCCCACCCTGCCAGCTGCCCCACGTGTGACGCGGCCGTGGGGCCCCAGGACACACCTGGGCTCCCGGCAGCACCGCTGGGCGTCCCTGTGCTTGTGGGGCAGAGGCAGCAGTGACCGCCTGACTCCTCCAGGCACCAATCACTGCCGCCCAGGCCACAGGCAGGGGCCACACCAGGCAGTGAGGGTGAACCAGAGCAGAGGCCCAGAGGCACATGCGCCAGTCAAGGAGGCAGAACAACGTGCTGAACCTCCACTCGGGCTCCGAGGAAGAGCCACAGGCCACGAGAGCCACACCAAGACCCGAGGACACTCGGGGGAGCTTGGCGAGGCGGGAAGAACATTCAGGCAAGAGCAGGTGGGGACGGAGAGGCCCACTGGGCTAAAGCAGGCAGGACCACCAGGGCCACAGGCCCACGGGGACGCCTCTGTCCCGAGGGCACTGACTGCTGCGCTGCCGGCCAAAGACAACAGTCAGCTCCAAGTGAGGAGGGCTCCGCTCAGCGGCTGCGTGGAGGAGCAGGAGTGCGCACAGGGCGGGCGGCACGACGTGAGGGCTCAGGGGTGCAGGTGCGGACACAGCAGGCGCGAGTCTGAGGCACCTCCCAGGGCAGAGCCCGGCTGTGGGGTAGCGACCGGAGTGTGGCCTGTGACAGGTAACGGTGGGAGCCCGCGGGCGGCACGCGGGACCGGAGTGTGGCCTGTGACAGGGTAACGGTGGGAGCCCGCGGGCGGCACGCGGGACCTGAGTGTGGCCTGTGACAGGGTAACGGTGGGAGCCCGCGGGCGGCACGCGGGACCGGAGTGTGGCCTGTGACAGGGTAACGGTGGGAGCCCGCGGGCGGCACGCGGGACCGGAGTGTGGCCTGTGACAGGTAACGGTGGGAGCCCGCGGGCGGCACGCGGGCAGGCGAGGGGGCTTGAGTTCAGTTTTGGATCCTCTGATTGGACTGGCAGGAGGAGAGGATGGAGGTGACACGTGCAGGACACGGCCTTGCTTTGGTCAGAGATCCCGGATGGGCCACCCAAAAAGAACAGGAAACCCCAGGGCTGCCCCCACCAGGCACGGCGCACACAGGCCAGGCTGCTCCTGGCGCTGCCCACTCGCCTGTCCTCCATGAGACGGCACATGTTGTAGACGGCGCTGTGGCCCAGGTGGGTGCCCAGGAGGTTGCGCATCAGCTGCGGACAGAACACACGTCACAGGCACTGGCAGAGCCCAGCTCCAAGCAGGCAGCCCCAGCCCTCCTCGCCCACCACTGCCCCCTCCCTGCACAGACAGCGGGCTCTCAACCCTCCTTCCCGAAAGCCCTGACCTCAAAACAGACGCCTGGGAAACAGACGCCACTGCCCGGCCCCGACAACCAGCAGTGGAGGTGGGACAGGCTGGCCCGGGGCGGGGACTCACCTTCCAGCAGGGCTCACAGAGCTCCTTGACGTTCACAGTGCGGCACAGGGTGACGATGAACAGTGGGAGGCTCTCGGCCGGCAGGCAGTTGTAGCAGACCACGGCGTCCAGCACCTGCAGGGAGACCTGGGGGGGGGGGTCCACACCAGTCCTGCTGCCCACAGGGAGGCGACATGCCCGGGCTCTCCCATGCCCCTCAGGCCAGTGACGTCTCACACCAGATGTTCCACCCTGACCTGAGCGGTCACCCAGCACAAAGGCCACCAGTCAACCTGGTAGGGAGACTCCTGGCTCAGAGAGGCCAAGGGGCCTGCTCATGGCCACACTGCCCAAGAGGGTGCAAAGGACGTGGCCCTGGGGAGGGAGGCCACTGACCTCTATGTCGACAGAGGACGCCGTCCGGATGCAGAGCAGGCAGATCATGCTGTGGGGAAGCCCGATAGCCTGAGTGACAGTCTGGAACACGTGGCCCCTCCACGCCGGGGTCCCGGTCCCGCACAAGCATCTGGGGTCTGTCTGGTGCAGGTGTACAGAAGGGAGACAGCCCCGGCCCTCCCCCCAGCATGTTCTGAGAACATGAGGCCGTCTGGTAACATTTTACCCGGGAGATGGTTACATCCACTTCCTGCAGAGCCCCCTACTGCCGGGAAAGCAACTTTGTTTACAGTCTTTCTTACTGAACCATGGAGGCGATGTATTCGTCCAGGTAACAGCTGTTGAACTTGACCAAGTTCACCAGCACGAGGAGGAACTCCGAGGACAAGCCCACGTCCATCCACTGCAGCACAAACTCGGCTGGGGGAGAAGACCAGGGTGGCTGTGGGGAGCCACACCTACACTTCCCCTTCCCACGTGGTCCTCCCAGCGACGGAGGCCAGCACAGGGCCACGGAGGCACCGCTGAGCCCAAGCAGGCCAACCGCAGGGACACTGGAAGCCACCAGCTCCCAGGCCCAAGAGCGATGGCAGGGATGTGGTGCTGCGGCAGCAATGTCACCAGGGGTCGCAACCAGGGAGCCACACATACCCGCCGGGCTGAGCCTGACCGGGGCTCGCCAACCTGCCTGCCCTGCACTGCCGCTGTCCCTCTCCGGACAGCACAACAGCTGACCCCACTCAGACCTCTCGTGAGGAAGGTCGGGGAGGGAGCCTGGAAGGCTGAAGTCTGGCCTGGGGGAGACCCCGTGGCAGCGTCCTCTGCGCACGACAGGCTCAGCCCTCCACCAGCCCAGAGACCCCAGCCCAGCGTATCTGCAGAAAATCCCGGACCCTGCACCCTCAGCTCCCAGGAGACTCCCAGGAGTGCATCCAACCCCCAAGGCCCGAGACCACCGCCGACGCGGCACCCACCCAGCTCCTCCTCCAGGTAGGCGATGTGTCTCCCGTTGTCCGTGAGTGCCTTGAACACCTCCAGCCTCTCGTGCAGGTCCTCGTTGGAGGGGTAATCCTTGATGACCCTGAAGAACAGGGCTCTGAGGGCCCCCAAGTGCTCCCCCTGGAGGAAAAAACACGGGGTCACCTGCGCCCACAGCTACCGGGACGTCCAGACTCTGGCCCTGAGCCTCCCCTTCCCACAGGAACACCCTGCAGAGTGGGTGTGCTGAGCACCGCTGTGCCGCAGCAGGGTGGCCGGGCCTCTCCATGCAGCCCCTGGGCAGGCGCGTTCCAGGCAGGGACAGGGACGGTCGACAGGGTTCCGGGGCGGCGGGAACCAGTAGGGCTGCTGCCGTGTGGAGGAGTGGCCCTGGCTGGGGACAGGCAGCAGGACCAAGGTATCAACAGCCATGTCCAGCGCCACTCACTCTGCACGGATGCCCTCGTTAATCCCCAGAGCACGGCAAGGAGGAAGGTAGGACCACCGTCCCCCTACAGGCGAGCATTAGCTCAGGGGCTGCAGGGACACGCACAGGGTCCCACAGACACCAGGACACGCACACAGGGACACCAGGACACCCACACAGGGACACAGAGACAGGGACACCAGGACACCCACACAGGGACACAGACACCTGCAGTGACACCAGGACACGCATAGGGTCACAGAGACACCAGTAGTGACACCAGGACATGCACACAGGGACACAGAGACAGTGACACCAGGATACCCACACAGGGACACCAGGACACTCACACAGGGACACAGGGACACCAGGACACCCACACAGGGACACAGACACCAGCAGTGACACCAGGTAATCTCACTCCAGAGTCCATTAACCACCAGATCTGCAGGTGTCTTCATCGATTCCACCACAGCACGCCCCAAGGCCAACCCCACACCTCCCCTGCATGCCCCAAGGCCAACCCCACTCCTGCCCCTGCCCCTGCGTGCCCCAAGGCCAACCCCACTCCTGCCCTGCCCCTGCATGCCCCAAGGCCAACCCCACACCTGCCCCTGCGTGCCCCATGGCCAACCCCACTCCTGCCCCTGCCCCTGCGTGCTGAGGGCCTCCCCCACACCTCCCCTGCGTGCCCCAAGGCCCTCCCCACTCCTGCCCCTGCGTGCCCCATGGCCAACCCCACTCCTGCCCCTGCATGCCCCATGGCCAACCCCACTCCTGCCCCTGCCCCTGCGTGCCCCAAGGCCAATTCCACTCCTGCCCCTACATGCCCCAAGGCCAACCCCACTCCTGCCCCTGCTTGCCCCATGGCCCTCCCCACACCTGCCCCTGCGTGCCCCAAGGCCCTCCCCACACCTGCCCCTGCGTGCCCCAAGGCCAACCCCACACCTCCCCTGCGTGCCCCAAGGCCCTCCCCACACCTCCCCTGCGTGCCCCATGGCCCTTCTCACACCTCCCCTGCGTGCCCCAAGGCCCTCCCCACACCTGCCCCTGCGTGTCCCAAGGCCAACCCCACACCTCCCCTGCGTGCCCCAAGGCCCTCCCCACACCTCCCCTGCGTGCTCCAAGGCCCTCCCCACACCTGCCCCTGCGTGCCCCAAGGCCAACCCCACACCTGCCCCGTGTGCCCCATGGCCAACTCCACACCTGCCCCTGCCCCTGCGTGCTGAGGGCCTCCCCCACACCTCCCCTGCATGCCCCAAGGCCCTCCCCACACCTCCCCTGCGTGCCCAGGGCCTCCCCACACCTGCCCCCGCTCACCTGCCCCTGCACGATGGCTCTCAGCAGGGCCAGCACCGCGTGCCGGGCTTCCGGAGGCCGCTCTGGCTGCAGCAGGTCAGCCACGGCCTTCCACAGGGCTTCCACGGCGTGCTGCGGCAGCACAGAGACAGTAAGGCTGTGGCTCCGAGAACCCCGGCCCCACAGCACGAGGACAGTCCCACCAGCAAGGGACAGAGCAAACAACGGGGTCATCCGCCGTGGAACTTGCTCCCCCGCGAGGCTCACAGCCCACGTGCCCCCCCACAGCAGGGGAGGCTCAGGTCCCTTCAAACCAAGAAGGCTTGGGAGCAAGGGGGGCACGGCAGGCAGCCAGGGACGCTGCCCTCGCTAACCCAGCCGGCTCCGCAGAGCATCGGGGACCAGGGTCAGGACTCTGCCTGAACGCCACCATGCCACCCCAAGACTCTGGCCTGCCCAGGAAGAGCTCCGGGCAGCTACTGCCTCCCACGGACCCCCCCAGCCTGCGGGGAGCCCATTACTGTCCCTAGACCTGCCAGGACTGCCTACGCTGCCAGTGTCTGAGCCCCCCAGGCAGGGCCGCCTGCACTGCTCCTCCACCTCAGCCAGACGCCTCGCGCCTCCAGGCCTGCCCTCCTTCGGAGGGGGACAAGACAGCCATGGCCTTCTGGACACTGCCCGGCCAGCGCGGAACACCCACCTCTCAGCTCCCCTGTCCTGCTCACGGCACTCCCACTGCTGCGGGCTGAGGCCGCCCCGGGCTCCTGCGAGCCCACTTCCCACACCCATCCTTGCTGGTGTGCAGCGCGACGCTCAGCTCAGCCGAGACAGCCACGCCCCTCTTCCTTCAGCAGACCCCCGTGAGGTGGGAGAGGCCGGGGCGGAGCACCCCGGCACCCCCAGGCTGACGGCGGCTCTGCGCACAGCACACCGGGAGAGGGTGCAGCCGCCCGAGGGCAGCCTGCCTGTACCTGGGAGGGCACCCGGCGCCGACAGCCAGCCACAGCCACCCCTCCCAGAAGGCACCAACCCTGTGAAACCACACCCCTCGCTGGCAGAGCCCAATCTCTGCTTCAACCCCACACAGGTTCCCAGCACTCAGCCGAGCTACACCTGCCCACCACAGGGCAGCGCCGAGTGGACGCTGGCAAAGCCGAGCTACACCTGCCCACCACGGGGCAGCACCGAGTGGTCGTTGGCAAAGCCGAACTACACCTGCCCACCACGGGGCAGCAACGAGTGGTCGTTGGCAAAGCCGAGTTACACCTGCCCACCACGGGGCAGCGCCAAGTGGACGTTGGCAAAGCCGAGTTACACCTGCCCACCACGGGGCAGCACCGAGTGGTCGTTGGCAAAGCCAGTGCCTCAACTCGGCTTTAGGCAGCGTACATGACTCCCGTAGCCCAGCGGAGACAAACCCACCTCTTCGAACTTCTTCGTCTTGGCGACTTCGCAGATCTGCCCTATGACCCGGATGCGATTGTTGAGGCCACAGTCGACACTCAGCTCCTGGAGAAAGAAGAAACCAGCGCGTCGCAGACCACTCGAGGACAGGCGGGAGCCTTCGGCAGGTCTTTCCTGAGCGTGGGCAACTTCTTGAGACAAAACTCACACAACAGGGGCAGGCACCGTGGCACAGCAGTTGGCTGGGTTAAGCTGCACCTGGGAAGGCAGAAGCTGGCCGAGGGTTCGGGCCCTTACAGTCCAGTGGGGGGCCAGGACTCTGGGCTGCAGCCTGGCTGTTGTAACCATTTGCATTTTGAACCAGTGGAGGAAGATCTTGCCCTCTCCCTCTGCTGCTCTGCCTTTCCAATAAATCTTTAATTAAAAAACAGAAACACGCGGGGCCAGACAGCTTTAACACTGGCATCCAAACGGCCGCCGGTTTAAACCCCAGCTGCTGCACGTCAATCCAGCTCCCTGCTGATGGCCTGGGAGAGCAGCAGGAGACCGCCCAAGTGGCTGGGCCCCTGCACCCAGGTGGGAGACCCGGATGGGCCCCTGCGCCCAGGTGGGAGACCCGGATGGAGCTCCTGGCTTTGGCCTGGCCCTGCCCTGGCCATAGCAGCTATCTGGGGAGTGACCCAGCGCGAAGAACCTCCAATTCCACCTTTTTAAACCATTCTTTAAAGACGCATCCCCACCGTCTGCAACCGCGTCCACTAACTCCTGAACGTTCTCCTCACCCCCTCGGCGAACGCCGCACCGAGCGCCCCCTCCTCTGCTGTGGCCGCGGCCCCGCCCGGCCTGGACACCTCCCAGCAAGGGACGCGGGTACCCCAGGCCCTCGGGGTTCGGCCTCGGCGCGGCCGGCCTCCCTCCGCGGGACCACACACTCCCACCCTGTCCTCAGCTGACGCGGGCTCCGCTTGCTCCCCTGCCACCTCTCCCACGGCCGGCCCACATGCAGCCTCGGCACCCGCATCGCACGCCGAGACCCCGGCCCCACGCGCGCCGGCTCGCTCACCCTCAGGATCTCGGCGGTGATGACGAACTCGGTCTGCCTGCCCTCCGCGGACCTGGGGCTCGGCCTCGGGGTCCCCAGCCCCAGCAGTATCTTGAACTTCTCCTTGAGGCCGGAGTCCTTGCTCGTCGGCTTGGCCATGGCGAGCGGGCCTCCGCGGAGGGCTCCCCTGCGCAGAGCAAGCGCGCGTGGGGGCGCCGACCGCCAGCCGCGCACACCCGGGGTCTCTGTCCCGCCTGCCCGAGGGGGTCCGCGGGGAGACGGGGCCGGCCACAAACCGGCCTGCCGGTCAAGCCTGCTCGGGCACGGCCGCCCACCTCGGTGCCCGCGGCAGCGGGGCCCGGGGTCCCCCAGGCGGAGCGGGGACGCAACTCCGGGCGAGGCTGAGGAGGGCGCGGCCGGGGCCCGGGCCCCAGGCGCTGCGAGGTCCGCGCCCCGCGTCCCCGCCGGACCACACGGTGCCGGCGCCGCAGCCGCCGCGCGCCGGGGAGGCCGGGCTGGGAGCGGAGCGCGCACCCAGAGCCCCAGACGCCCGCCGGAAGCGCCACCCGCACTTCCGGCCTCGGGACGGCGGCCCGTGCGCGCGCGGGGCGTGCTGGGAGTTGTAGTTCTGGGCGCGCACCGGCGGCGCGCTGCGGACGCGGGGACCCGGCATGCACGCGCTGGGCGCGAGGATGGTGACGCGCAGCCGGAGCCGGGGGCCCGGGCCAGGGCCGCTGGACGGCGGGGACGGGCCCCCGCCGCCCCGGAGCGGAGAAGCAGCGGCAGGTAGCGCCGCGCCCCGGGCGGCGCTCGGGAGGCGGGGCGGGGAGGCGGCAGGCTGCCGCCCCGGCCCGAGTTCCCGCGCTGCGGCTCTCCTGCCGGGGCTGAGCCCGCAGCCGTCCCCGGCCCGCTCCGCGTGGGCTCCCGTGAGCCGGCCGGGCGCCCCCGCTGCTTCTCTCTCAGCCGCTGAGGACCGGTGCCCGCGCACCTGTCCCATCCCGCCGCAGCGGGGTGTCCATAGGCAGCCAAGGACCCCACACACACCCCGGGCGGGAGGAACGGCTGGAGTGCGGAGCAGGCGGGTGAGGAGGGCCGGGGGGGAGCCACGGCAGTGTTGGGAAGGAGAGAGGCCTGAGATGCAGTGCAGGGGTACGCTGGGGACCCGCAAGGTTCCCCGGGTGCTGACGCCCCAAACTCTGTCAGGGGCCATTAGGGAGGTGGACTGCCGCGGCGTGCAGAGCAGGGCAGCCCCAAGAGCCGTGCGCGGTGGAAGGCTGCTGCGTGAACACTTGGGGACCAGAGAGCAGGGGGCAGCCTCTGTCCACCCCCCAGGCCCCACTGGGGGACTGACTGGGCCTGTTTGCCCCACTGGAGCACTGAGTGGGCCTGTTTGCAGAAGGGAGAAGCCGCAGCCTCGGGAAGCGCCAGCGGAAGGCACGGAGACTGCAGGTGGCTTACGAGGCCTCGGAGGGTGAGCGAGATGTGGGGGCCGAGCCCCTGCCCGCGCCCAGCTGGGAGCCAGAGAACTGGCGGCAGCAGCTGGCCAACGTCCGCGTCATGAGGAGCGGGAGGGATGCCCCCGTGGACCAGCTGGGGGTGGAGCACTGTTACGACGCCAGCGCCCCCCCAAAGGTAAGCAACACCCCCTGCTCCCCTGGCGCCCCCGGCCCCTCCTGCAAGGGCAGCCCCTCCCTGCCAGCCTCACCTTGGGGGACTGGGCAGTGGCTGGCCTCTCTGGCCACTCAGCAGGGCTGCGGGACCCGTGGCTTGGGCATGCTGCCCTGCTCCTCAGAGCCCTCCAGTAACGGGGGGGGGGGCCAGAACAACCTGAGCCCCCATCCCTGCCCTGCAGCAGGAAGCGGGGTACCTGCCCCTCGGAGCCTCCGTCTGCTTGTTTGTAAAATGAGAATGTCAACAAAGCGATCGGCACCTAGTGCCAGAGCCCAGTGCTGGTGTGACGGGTGAAGCCGCGATGCTAGCATCCCACACGGGCGCTGGCTCAAGTCCCCGGCTGCTCCGTTCCGGTCCAGCTCCCTGCTAATGGGCCTGGGAAGGCAGCGGAGGACGGCCCGGGTGCTGGGCCCCTGCACCCACGCGGGAGACCCTCCTGAAGCTCCTGGCTCCTGGCGTCCAACTGGCCCAGCTCCAGCCATGGCGGGCATTTGGGGAGGGAACCAGCAGATGGAAGACCTCTCTGTCTCCTCCCACTTGCTCGGTGTAACTCTGCCTTTCAAATAAATTTTTTTTTTTTTGACAGGCAGAGTGGACAGTGAGAGAGAGAGACAGAGAGAAAGGTCTTCCTTTGCCGTTGGTTCACCCTCCAATGGCCGCCGCGGCCGGCGCGCTGCGGCCGGCGCACCGCGCTGATCCGATGGCAGGAGCCAGGAGCCAGGTGCTTTTCCTGGTCTCCCATGGGGTGCAGGGCCCAAGCACCTGGGCCATCCTCCACTGCACTCCCTGGCCACAGCAGAGGGCTGGCCTGGAAGAGGGGCAACCGGGACAGAATCCGGCGCCCCAACCGGGACTAGAACCCGGTGTGCCGGCGCCGCTAGGCGGAGGATTAGCCTAGTGAGCCGCGGTGCCGGCCCAAATAAATTTTTAAAAAAAAGCAGTAGTGCTAAATGGCAGCTGTTGCAGAGTGGCCCGTGCCGGACGCTAAGCACGGTGACGATTTATCTCCTGCTGACCCCGCAAGGCCAGCCCCTCGCCGTCCCCATGTTGCAGGTCCCAAACAGGCCTCGGCCCCCCCACGTCCTGTTGGCTCGAGCGGATGGGTGGCCCAGGGTGCCAGGCAGCAGTGGGACCGGGTGAGCACCCAGTCCTGCTGCCACCGCGGCCTCTGTCCCCGTGTAACAGGTGCGCAGGTACCAGGTGCTGCTGTCGCTGATGCTATCCAGCCAGACCAAAGACCAGGTCACGGCGGGCGCCATGCAGCGGCTGCGGGCCCGGGGCCTGACCCTCGACAGCGTCCTGCAGATGGACGACGACACGCTGGGCCGGCTCATCTACCCCGTGGGCTTCTGGAGGGTGAGCCCGGCCCGGGGCCTCGGCACGGCCAGAGAGATGCGGTGCGGGTGGCTGCGGCATCTCTGGCCACAGGGGCTGGACCTCCCTGTCCCTCCTTGGCCCTTCCTGTTTGCTCCCCCTCCCTTCGTCGACCCGCCCACCGCCCTGTGCCGTGTGTTTACTCCACGGCTCCCTGCAGCTGCCCCCCTACTCTGCGGAGCACCGGGCGGCGGGTGGGGCTGCATCCCTTGGCGCTGGCACTGGCGCTGCGTGGGCCGGAGGCTCTCAGATGGGCTTTAAATAGCCTTGTCCGCTCAGCACAGGATGGGAACCGCCCTGCTGGCTCCAGTGGCTGGCGGGGGATCCCCGGGCTCCAGCCTTCCTTCCTGAGCCCCGCTCCTGGGGCGGCCGGCCTGCCCGGCCTCTGGGGGATGACGGGGCACGGGGGCCGGAGCCAGACCCCACACGCACAGACGTGTTTGGGCCTCAGGTGGGAGGCGAGGGCCGGGCCAGCCTTGTGGCGCTGCCCCAGGCTTCCGTGGGCTCCTGCTGCCCAGTGGAGAGGGCGAGGCAAGCAGGTGGCTCTGCCTGTGTCCTGGGCAGGTGCCGGGCAGCTCCCGGCCGCTGAGCGGCGTCCTCTCCGCTCCGTCTTTCAGAGCAAGGTGAGGTACATCAAGCAGACCAGCGCCATCCTGCAGCAGCGCTACGGCGGGGACATCCCAGCCTCCGTGGCAGAACTGGTGGCACTGCCGGGGGTTGGGCCCAAGATGGCACACCTGGCCATGGCTGTTGCCTGGGGCACCGTGTCGGGCATCGGTGAGTAGCGCAGGCCCGTGATGCGGGCCGGGGCTGGCACCGGCGCCAGGCTCGCTGACTGCCGTCGGGGTTCCTTGTGACCCTGAGCTAGATTCTAGCCACCACATTCACAACAAAGCCCAGAGGCCAGGGGCTAGAGGCAGGGGCGAGGCAGGCAGAGTGGGGGCGGGGCGGGGGCAGGATGAGCCATCTCCCACAGACCCCTGGGCTCGGGGCGAGGCTGCTTCTTCCTCAGAGCTTTGCCCAGAGGAATCGGGGCTGCTGGGGCCACACAGCCTCGACCCTGACTCCCTGTGCCCTTCCCCCCGGACTCCTCCTCTGGAACTCCCACAGGGGCCCAGAGAGAGGTAGGAACCCCACTAGCAGGCCGCTGGACTGAAGGCCTCGGCTCTGAGCTGGCGGCTGCCCCACCAGGGGCAGAGCGGGGCCCCTCCCCCACTGGGACGCCCCACGTTGCTGCCTCTCCAGACTGTCTCGGCAGACACCTGAGCTTCCCCGGGCAGCTGTCCTCGGCCGCCCGTGTCCCAGGAGCGCTGCGCGCCGGCCAGGCTGGTCTGGGGGGGAGGCAGGGCCCCTGCCTGTGGCCTGGTGGGGGCGCCTTGGGAGCAGCAGGCACCACAGACCCGGGAGTAGGGACGTCACCCTCCCGGGGGGTCTGCAGGGTGGAACTCTGCCCCTCCTGGCTGGGCAGCTTCAGACAGGACACTCGGCCTCTCTGAGCTGTAGCCACAAAGCAGGCCCAACAGTGTCCCTCAGCAGCCGCACACGGTGGGCCTCAGCTGGCCGTCAGGGGGTCACCCCTGTATCACAGAGGAGGGGCCTGGGGTGCCGGGCCCTGAGGGTAACCCGCACGATGGTACGTTTTCCCAGACACTTAGCCGTGAGGGAGGGAGCTGGCGCGAGGATGGGCCTTTGCTGTGGCAAACAACAGGGCAGGGGCAGGGGCAGGGCCAGGACTGCAGCTGGCCAGGGCGGCCTAGCCGGAGAGGGAGGAGGCGCCGGTCAACAGGCACCCACGCTAGGTCCTCGGGGAGGCCAGAGGACGGGAGCAGGGCTCAAAGCCCAGCGGGGTGGCGGCTGCCGCTGGCCTGGCCCTGCCCTCTGCCCTGGCCCTGGTGGAGTGGCTGTGCGGGCAGTGACCTCGTCCGCTGGGTGCCCACAGCCAGTGCTGGGCCGGGAAGTGAGGCAGTGAGAAGCAGGGCAAGGCCCTTCCTGGGCGAGGGCCTCCTTCCCGGGGAGGCTGGGAGCTGGGGAGCGAGGACCTTGTGAGGTGGGCGAGGGCCCGAGACTTCCCACTGCGGCCTCGGCCGCGAGCCAGCACTCAGCCAAGCAGGCTGTTCCTGCTGTTGGAAGGAGAGCACAGAGCAGAGACGCTGTCCCCTTACTCCCTGCTAAGGGAAAGACCCCAACCCCTCAGTGGGTGCCACGCTAGGGGGAGTGAGTCAGTCCCGAAGAGACAGACGCACGCACGCCCCCAGCACTGCCCCGCCGGGCTCCAGCGTGGTGGGAGTGGGGCTGCCCCTCCCCGGATGTAGTCAGCGGTTCCTGGGGTGGCTGAGAGCAGCAACGAGGGCCGTGCAGCTCCGGGGGCCCGGGCAGCGGGGTGGGGGACCCAGACCCTGGGCTCAGCCTCCTCGGGACCAGCCCTCAGGGCTATGAACAGGGCCAGGGCGCCCTGGTCACCCCACCCCACCCCCAAGCAGCAGTGGACACACACGTGCACAGAATCGCCAACCGCCTGCGGTGGACCAAAGAGGCGACCAAGTCCCCAGAGCAGACCCGTGCCGCCCTGGAGAGCTGGCTGCCCAGGTGCGGCTGGGGCAGGGGCAGCTGGGGGAGTGGGGTCCACCGTGGGTCCCCCCCTCGGAGCTCACCCAGCTTTTGTCTCCGTAGAGAGCTGTGGAGTGAGATCAACGGGCTGCTGGTGGGCTTCGGCCAGCAGACCTGCCTGCCCGTCCACCCCCGCTGCCAGTCCTGCCTCAACCAGACCCTGTGCCCGGCTGCCCGGGGCCGCGTGTGAAGTGCCTTCGCCTGGGAGCCACCGCCTGTTTAATAAAGCGTGGGGGTTGTTTGTATCTGGGGCCTGGCGACTTCTGTCTGCAGGGCCAGGAGCCGTGTGTGCACGTGTCACGTGGACGCACCCGTGTCCGGAGGGGGTAGCCATGGAGGCCAGGGTGGGGACAGGACGGCCCGCGCTGAGTCTGCAGTGGGCAGGGAGTGCGGGCAGAGAACCTGCAGGGAGGAAATGGGGGGAGGCAGCCTCTGGGCCACTGGCTGGGGATCTGAACCCCTGGCTCTCCCCTCCCACCGCGGGGGCTGCAGCCCAGCAACCTCTCAGCCCTAAGACTTCCCGGACCCCCACCCCCACGTTTCCAAAGTGGCATCGTGGCCTCGCTGGGCCCACCTGGAGGCTGGACTCCCCCGGAGGGTGCGGCCAGGAGGAGAGGGGACCTGGTTCCCCGAAGCCCCACACACAGCCGCCCCAGCCAGGCTGCCCCCAGGAATGGCTCCGTTCCTCCACGCCCCGCCCCCTGCTGAAGGCACACACAGGACGGTGGCAGGTCCAAGGCAGGCCTGTTTATTCCGAGGGCGCGCATGCGCTATGGCTTACAAGGCAGACAGCAGTGCTGGTCGGTCGGTTCGGGGGTTCAGGGGTGGGAGGACAGGCAGAGGCATCTGCCACTCTGCAGCGGTGGGTGCCAGGCAGGCACGAGGCAGGGCCCAGGGCTCGGGGAGGGGTGGGCGACTGGCGTGCCCCCGTGCCCAGGCCTGGGAGCTGTGGGAGCTGCGGAGCAAGACGAAGGGCCTGTCCAGAGGCTGCTCCGCGGGAGAGGGGATCCTCCAGCCTGGGCCCCAGGCCTAGCGACGGCCCCCACCAGGGAGCGCAGGGTTGGGGCAGAGGGGCGGCTCCCCCGGCTGGCTGTGTCCGGGAAGCCCCCAGGACTCTGGAAGGCCTGCCGAGGGGGTGGGGAGGAACTGGTTTGCAGAGAAAGGTTTGTTTTATTGCAATTATTTAGAGAGCCTGTCCCGAGGGAGCGGGGGAGGGGGCTCTGGTATTAAGTGGAAACATGTGTGCAGCTGAAGATCTTTTTGGGAAAAAAAAAGCAAAAACGCAAATTCCTTTCAGTCAGCAGGCCTGGGCCCACAGCAAAGGCCCTGGCCCCGTGGGCCGTGCCCTGCCCCCATACCAAACCCCTCTCTCTCTCTCTCTCTCTCTCTCTCTCTCTCTCTCTCTCTCGGTCTCTGCGTTATCTTTCTGGGTCCCGGCCTCTCTGGGTCTCTCCCCACCCAACTAGGAGCAGCTGCCTGGTCCCCAGCACCCAGTGGGTGGGAGGGGCGGGGTGAGGGCTCACGGGGGCACGGTTGGTTTCTGGGTGGCGGTGGGCCCACCCCCCAGTCCACTGAGGCGTGGGGCACTCGGCAGGCCCAGGTCCGGTGAGCAGGCGGTGGGGGCTCAGAAGTTGCTGAAGATCTCACGCTTCCGGTTCCAGTCCATCTGCGGTGCCCGCTTGTTGACGCGCGTGGCTCGCGCCTTCTCCTTGGCCTCAGCCGCCGTGGGGCTCAGGTGCAGGCCGCTCTCCTGGAAGGGGTCTCGCTTCCACGCACTGGCATCCTGGGGTGGGCAGGAAGCAAAAGTGAACCCTCGACCGCGCCGGCTGGGGACACCGGTGGGGCGGGGCCGGAGGTGGTGGCCCCCGCTGCCCAAGGCCTCCGGCCCCCCGTGTGTGTGAGCACCACAGTGGAGCCGGGAGGGCGTCTGGTTCCCTCGGTGTCCTTGTCTGAGCCGGGCAGGCTGCTTCCGGAGGAGCGTACAGAACCCCCATTGAGCTAGGAAACCAAGGGCAGGCTGTGCTCCGGGTTCCCACCTGGGGAGCCGCAGGTGCACACAGACGCTCCCACGCACACCACAGCTGCATCTGCCGCTCCTCTCAGCCACGGGCACCACGGCTCTGCTACTCTGCGGGCCCAGCCGGGCAGGACACGGGGTGCCCAGCAGTGCCCAGACAGCTGGCCGGCCCTGGGGAGCCTGGCATCCTGACCTGGGGCACTCAACAGCCAGGGAGTGCCGGTGGGGTAGGAGACAGGGCAGGGGCACCAGGACCCCAGGCCTCTGCCCACCGTGTGTGGCCCAGAATAGCATTAAAGCTGGGCCTGACAGACGGATGGGTCAGAGCTCGGTCTCACGCCCACCCCCATCCAAGGACAGAGACTGCCGGGGAGAGGACCCCCAGAGGTGCCCCTGCGGCCTCGTGGGCCCAGCCTCTCACCTGGGCAGGGCTGGTCCCATTGGTGATTGGTGATGGCAGTGGACCTGTGGGGACAGCATGTCTGTGGCTGCTCTGGCCCCCACACACGCCCCTCCCCGTGCCCGGGGCCGCCGCCCACCTTCCACGTGCTCCTCGGTGGGCGTGACCCGCAGCCGCTTGAAGTACTCGTCCGTCTCGGGGTCCACCAGCAGCAGCCGGGCCTCGTCCTCCTTGGCCTTGATCCTGGCCACCACCTCGGCGTGGCGCAGCCCCTCCACATTCTGCCCGTTCACCTGCCGCCAGCATCCCCACAGGTCAGCAGCCCGAGGGGCCCAGCCAGCCCCCACGTGGCCCCGCCAGGTGTGGCATCAAATATTCATCAAAGCCACCACCAGCCAAGGCCTGGAGAGGAGCGGGCGCCCGCTCAGGTTCCCGGCAGCTCCCTCCAGCAGGGGCCCGGGGCCGGACACAGACAAGGGCACCGATACCCTCCCTCACAGGGCTGAGGGCAAATCCCTGCAGACACACGCGGGGAGGCACACACACGGGCACCCGGCACCCCAAAGCCTCTGGGCTTCGTACCTCAATGAGCCGATCCTGGGCGCAGAGCCCGGAGTGGGCGGCCGGAGAGCCGGGGTCCACGGAGCGGATGTATTGGCCGGGCCGGGACTTGTCACTGTGCAGGTTGAACCCGTAGCCCTGGGGTCCCTTTCGCAGGTGGCAGAGCCTAGGACGCAGCTCCCTTGGGGGCCCGTTGACGTCCTGCACGTGCAGGGGACGCTGGCTCAGGCTCTGCCGCCAGCCTGCCTGGGCCACACACTCACTGTAGTGCCTCCGGCGGCCGCAGGGGAGGGGACGGCTCCTGCTGAGGCTGCCTGTGACGGAGCCCCCACGTCCAGTCCTGCTTCACGGGGGCCTCGGGGCTCCGTGCACACAGGCCGGGCGTGGCACGGGCCGGGCGTGTGAGACCAGCCGCTGACCTGCCTCCCTTCACAGCTCCTGGGGCGCCGGGCCCCAGGTCCACCTGTGCACTCCCCTCCTGCCGCCCCTACGCCCCACACCTCTGCCCCGTGTCAGCGTTCAGATCCCAGGCAATCTGCAGCCCCGCCGACCCCGTTCCAGGGGACCCGAGAGAAAGGGCTGGGCCGGACGGAGATCAGGGCCTGGCTCCCCCCCGCCGGACACCCTGAAGGCCTCATGGTGCCCCCGATGGACCCCCTCCGCTGCCCAGGGGACCCTACCTCACTTTACCTCTGGCATCCTGCAGGAGGGCTCCGAACCAAGGGGCCAAACTCAGGGCCAGGCCCAGTGTCCCCCACCGGGCCCCGGCCGGCCAGCGACTGCAGTGCTGAAAGGCCAGCGGCCACTGGTGCCCAATTACACGTGGCCGTAGCCGCAATGAGCAGGTGAGTGGCAGCTCGGGTTTCCGGGAGTGCCCGGGGCGTGTGCAGGTGACTGGGGCCAGGGCGCTCACGGGGCCCCTCCTCCCCGTCACCCAGGGACCCTGGGCCAGGCTGGGGCTGGGGACAGCGCGGGAAGAACTCTCAGACCTCGGGGGCAAGCTCTGGTCTCAGGCGCCCGACCCCTGCAGTTTGGATCACTCGCTGACCACTCTGGCCTCCAGGCCCCCAAGCTCACCGCAAACCCTCAGTCTGGAAGGAGCCCATGTCCGCAGGCACCTGCCCGGCTCAGTACAAACACGTCTGCCGGCCAGGCAGGCTGGGTCTCCCCCACGGGTCTGGAACACCCTCCCCTGCCCAGCCCGCGTCCTCTGCACCTCACAGCCCTGGCTCCACAGCGGCACACGTGCCGACTGGGGTGGGGGAGACCTTCGGGGGCCCGGGCCCAGGTGCAGGGCTTTGGACAAGAGCCAGGGACCTCCCCACAGAGGTCAGCCTCTCAGACAAACAGACACGTGGAGCCCAGCCGAGGGACAGGAACAGCAGAGACAGGACCCAGTCACGTGGAGCGTGGCCGTGCCTGGCGGGGGACACAGGCCCAGGTCACAGAGGTCATCACGTGGTCACAGAGACAAGACGTGTGTGCAGCACGGGTAAACACGGCCCCCAGGCACGCACAGTCACCACGAGCTGGCCGTGCCGGCCCGCCAGGCCTTTCCCACGCCCTCCACCGTGGCCCGCAGGGCGGGACTTCAAGAGGCCCCCAGATGGGAAGCAGGACTTGGCAGGCATCTGGGGCCACCGGGCCACGGCCTCTGCCGGAGTCCAGAAGAGCCGGCTCTCACGGCACAGGCTGAGGGTTGCTCCTAACTGCGGCCTAAGTCCCCCGGCTACCAGCAGGGCCCAGGGGTTCCGGACTCAGCAGAGAGCGTCCAGCGGTGGGGCACGGAGCCACCGCCGCAGCCCACGCGAGGCCGCGTTGCTCGCATTCCTGCTCCCTGCCCCAGCTCCACGCGCTTCCTGCCGCCTGCAGCCTCCCGCCAGGCCCTCCGGCTCCCATGGGCTCCCGGCCAGTCAGCTGCAGAGCCGCGCAAACCCCAGCACACACAGAGGCTGGCATGGGGGTGTCCGGGAGCCATGCTGCCCCCCGTGGTGACTCACCAGCCCTGGCAGAGAAAGGCCAGCATTGTTGTCAGGGGCCAGCGGTTCCCCCGAGGTCCCCCCTGCCACCCGCTCCGTCCCCTCTCCCTATGCTGTGGGGCTAAGCCAGGCCCGGGGGGCCCCCGCCGTCCTGCCATCCCCAGCCCCACCTGACCTGCACAAGCCCCCGACAGGGGCTCCGTGGAGGGGCTCCCGGGACAGGGGCGGGCGGTGTGGCACTGCCGGAGCGGGCCATGAGAGGCGGGACGGAGGTGGCAGGCAGCGGGTGTCCAGCTGGAGTGACCGAAGCTCTGGGGACAGCCGGCTGCCACCCCACTTATCTCCCTCCCACTGTGACCCAGGCTCCCGGGGGGATGGGTGGGGACCTGGGGGCTGAGTCACTTTGGGGAGCAGGGTGGTGCCCGAGCCCCCTCTCCTGCTGAGTGAGGCTCCAGCCGGGCGCCCCCCACCCAGCTCAGTTTCCGTCCCGGGAAAGGAAGGAAGGAAGCGGCTGGGAGGCCCCGCCCTGCTCCGAGACCCAAGGCTGGGAAGACGGGGGCCAGGGAGAGGACCCGGCCCCAGAGCCCAGGGCAGCCCCGCCATGCCTCGGGGGGGGGGGGCAGGGGCCCAGGTGCAGACGCCGCACCCTCCTCAGAAGCACCAGCCCCTTGCCCTTTTCCCCCCAAGGCCCTCCCGGTGCGGGGTGGCTGGGGGCACAGGCTGGGGCTGGCACAGCTGGCTGCCCTGTCGTGGTGTGGGGGCTGTCCCTGTCGTCATGGCTGGGATCAGCTGCACTGCAGCTGCAGCCACCCCAGCCCGGTGTGGCCCAGGGCTGAGTCACCACTGACGAGGCCCTCACAGCCCCCAGGGGGAGGGGCTGCCGCAGCCGTCATCCCCCTGCCCACCTCCCGTCGTCCCGACGCTGAAGGGCAGAGAGGGCGAGAGCGGCCCTCCCCGGACACGGGGCACCGGCCGTGGGCCCCTTGCTGCAGCAGAGCGGGCACTCTCCAGTCCCTGTCCCTGCGGGTGGGCACTGGCCGGCCAGCTGCCCTCAGGCCAGGACCCCCCACACCCAGCCCTGGGAGGCCTGAGCCTTGCTCCTGGAGGTCACAGTGAGCCCAGCACCTCCTGCTGGGGGGGACCCTGCCCCCGGCCTCCTGGCCCTGTCCCCGAGGCCAGCCCGGTTGGCACAGAAGGACCTGCCAGCCGGGGCCCGCCTCGTTCCTCCAAGAATCGCCAGAGGAAGCCGCTCCTAGGGCTTCCTGCAGCCCCCAGAGCTCCAAGGAGCGGAGGGGAAGGCGCGACCCGGGGCACCAGGGCCACCCCACCCTGGGCGGATTTTTCCACAGGAAGGTGAACCGGGCCGTTTGTGTCTAAATCAATGGACAAATGCAGCGGGGTGGGGGGGCTTCCTCCTGGGACAGGGAGGGGTGCCTGAGAAAGACTGCGGCTCCAGGCCTCAGCCCGGGGGCCCTCCCGCAAGGCAGCCGGGCCAGGGCTCCCTGCAGAGACTCTGGCCCTCGTGGCCCTGGGGCAAAAGTCCAGGCTCCAGGGCTCAGCACCTGCGGCCCTGACCTCTCGGAAGGCCAAGAGTGTCCCGTGGGCTCCCAGGCCAGGCCTTGCCCAGGACAAGGAGTCCCACCGGGAGCGCCAGCCCGCCCAGGACGGGCCCCCCGGGGCCCAGCTCACAGCGCAGCCAGCTGTGGTGGGAGAGGGTGGGAAAGGAAAAAGGTCCACGTGAAGGCCCCCGCCCACCCCACACGTTAGGCCCAATACCTCCACTGCCCCCAGGCCGGGGGTTCTCAAAGCGGAATCTGGGGAACCCCTAGGCGGAACCCCCCAAGGGATGTGGTCAACCAAAGAGGTAGGAGACGGCTCTTCCCCAGGGCTCACATGCTTGCCCCGCAGGGTTACTTCCAGGTCCCCACCCCTCCTGCGGCTGGGGGGTCTTTGCTGAAGACTGGGGGAAGGGTGGGCTCGCCCTAGAAGCTTCCTGAACCAGGCTGCGCACAGCAGCTTCTGGGGCCAGCTCTCTCCGAGGGCTTCACCCTACACTCAGACCAGACAGACAGACAGAGACGCAGACGCTGCTGAGGGGCCAGGCTCGCTCCTTCCCAGGGTCCGGTGACTCCGCCCACCGGGCAGGAAGGGCCTCGTCGCCCTGGGCCAGGCTAAGGGCAGGGACAGAGAGCGAGCCGGGAAGGGGGCCGAGCTGTCCTGTCTACCCCCAGTTAGGAACTCGGACTGAGAGAAGAGGGACCCAGAAGGCAGCCGGGGCGGGGTGAAGACTTGTCAAGAGGCCAGGGTGGCCGCACGGGCAGAGGCTGCCGTACCTTCTGGCCAGCGTCAGAGCTCAGGCTGCCTGCACGTGCCCAGTCCGGCTTTGGCTCCCAGGGGTCGTGGGCGGGCGGGAGCCCTCGCTGGGCCATGTCCTCGGTGCAGGTGAGCTGCCGCCGGCGCAGCTCCTCGTCCGTCTCCTTGTCCACTACCAGCAGCCGGGTCTCCCCTTCGACAGCCTTGATCCTCTGCACCACCTGGGGCAGGCAGGGACGGGGGCAGGTCAGCGGCCGGCAGCCCGGGCAGCACGTGGACGGTGGCACCACTCCGGGATGGCCTGGGCTGGCAGGCAGACAGGCAGCCAGGCTGCCAGGGGTGGGCGGCTGGCCCCGCCGGCTCCGCCCCCCGCCCCCGGCTCCCTGACACAGCCAGCCCTGAGCTGCTCTCAGCCCAGGGTGGAGGTGACCAAGACGGCACTGAATGAGCTTCAGGGGCTCGGTCTGCCCGTGCGTGTGCACACGCTCGTGTGTGCGCACCATCTGTTTCCAAGTCTGCCTTCCAGCCCAGGTTGGAGGCGGGAGGTGCTGTCGGGTGTTAGTTTGGCTGTGCATGTTCGCTTGCTTTCAACTTTCTCACGGGAATCTCAACCTGCCCTAGACACAGACCGTCTGCCTGCAGACCACAGACCCACTCCTGCTGGGCCTGCGGACAGCTGAGAGCTGGGTTCCCGCTCAGGCCCCCGCACACGGTCGGGTAAGGAGGACAGCGGGGAGAGGGGCAGGTCTGCCCGTGGCACAGGTGCGGCGTTCCAGGCGCTGTGTGTCTGGGAGCACACAGGGTGCCAGCGTGTGCCAGCAGGGAGAGGGCAGTGCCCACTATGGCCCTCGGCCTGTGGAAGAGCGGAGCAGAAGGCTCCCACCTGCTGCCCAGCTCCCCAGATGCTGTCAAGCAACAGGGGGAGCGAGCCAGGCCCGTCCTCGCCCGGCCCTGCTCCCCGACTTGTGACCCAAACTGAAGCTCCAAGCCTCAGTTTCCATATTTGTAAAGCAGAGTCCCGGCCGCACCTCCTGGGGCTGGGGCTGGGTGTGAAGTTCTCAGACAAGTGCCCAGGGGCCCGGAACAGCAGGTGCAGCTGGAGCGAGGATGGCCATGGCTGTCACACAGAGGCGGGGTGCCAGCTCTGCCAGCCCTGCCTCCCCCACCTGTGGCCCTGACCCCCACTGCACTTCAGCACACAGCACCGCTCTACCCAGCTTCCAGTCTCGCTGGAAGACAGAGGCTAGGGGACCCCGGGAAGCCCGGCCAGTGGCTCAGCTGTCTGCTAACCCCTAGGCCCAGTACTGGCCACGTAGACAGGCCACAGGCTCAGCGGTGCTGTGAGGGACACGGAGCAGCCGGAGCAGCCGGTCCGGAGGGAGGCTGGACTCTGGCCAGGATCTGAGGTGAGTCCCTGGCCAGCGGGAGACGGACATCCCAGGGGTTACAGCCTGCAAGGGAAGAGGCCCTACCCTCTCCAGCTGCAGGAGCAGGGGGCAGTGGCCACAGCGCCCCGAGGAGGGTGAGGGTCGCAGCAGCTATGGAATGTGCCACCAGGGACTGCCAACTCGCACCGGATCCAGGCACCCCGGCTGCAGACACACTGGCCGGTCTACACCGCCCAGACGCGCAGGGGCCTGGCTGCTGGCACCCACACGGGCAGGACCCCGGAGGCCTTGCGCGGTCACACAGTCCCACAGGCTCAGGAAGCACCCGGGTTCACCGACACACAGGCTGGAGCCAGGCGGGGGGAGGGGGCCGAGGGCCGGCTTGGAGCCGCAGTGCGGCCCCTCCCTGCCAGAACGCCTTCCCCCGCGCTGCGGTGCGGGGCTGAGCGTCGCGGGGGAGGTGCGGGGCCCGCCACCCGCAGGCAGCGCCCAGCCGGCCGGGGCGCAGCGCGGCACCCACCTGGTGGTGCGTCTCGCCTTCCACGTTGACGCCGTTCACCTCGACCAGGCGGTCCCCCGCGCGCAGCGCGGCCGCCTCGGCGGGGGAGCCGGGCTCCACGCGCCGGATGAACTGCCCACGGCGGCCCTTCTCGCCATGCAGGTGGAAGCCGTAGCCCTGCTCGCCACGCACCAGGCGGCACAGGCGCGGCCGCAACGGCTCCGGCGCGGCCATGGCGCCCGCTGACCACCGGCCGGCCGCGGGCTGGCCACGGCGCTACGGGGCCCGCAGGCCGGGGCGCGGGGGCGGCGCGGGGGACGGGCGGCCGCCTCGGCGTTGCGCTCGCTCGGCTCCAGTCGCCTCGGGCTCGGGCTCGGGCTCCGGCTCGGGCTCCGGCTCGGGCTGGGGCACCGCCCCCGCGCCCGCCCCTTCCCCGCCCCCGCCGCCCGGCCGCCCCCGCCCCGGGTCCACGACGCGCTGGCCTGGCCCTGCCTCCCGGCCCCAGCTGCCCGAGGGGCTCTGGAGGGGAGGCTTCAGGGCCGGGGAACCCCTGTGTCTGGCAGCACGTTGGTGCCAGCGCTTCTGGCTTCCTGTGCAGGGCCTAGAGCCGGCTCCTGAGCTGGGGGCCAGGTGGGAGACAGTGGCCCCAGGCAGAACCCCCAGGGAGGCCCCGGAGTGAGGCCCTGCCTGCCCTCCCTGGGCGGTCCTTTGCCCACCCGCACGGTTCACCTGCTCCCCAGCCACTGCCCTCACCCCCGGGACCCTCCCGCAGCCAGGGCTGCCCTGCACAGAGCCCCACGACCTGCCTGGAGGCCCCTGGAGGCCGTAGTGACAGGGTGGGCTTTGTGTGCCCGTGGGCTCCCTAGAGGTCGGCCCTCCATTCTCGCACTTGGCTGAGGCCTACCCCAGGCCCCGGCAGACCCTGGAGTCCCAGGCTGCAGGGTCGGTCGGGGGCTGGCCTCCTGCCCCGAGACTTTGGCCTCTGTACTCTGTGGTCAGCACCGGCACACCTGAGCCGAGGTCTCTGGCACCTGCCCCCTGCCTCTGCCACGCCTCCCCTGCCCTGCGGCTGACAACCGCCAGCAGCACTTTGCCTGGCCAGGCCTCTCCAGGTGCAGTTTTACTGGCACAGAGGGAAGCACCCCTCCCCCAGGCCCAGGGCTGTGCGGCCCAAGCCTGCAGCCTTCACGGCTGAGGCCTGAGGCGGCCTGGCCTGCCCCGCCCCAGCCCAGCAGGGACCCCTGCCCATGCCTGCCCCAGGGGTGGGGCGCAGCAGTCCAGACAGTTCCCAGGTGGGCCCCAGTCCTCACCCCTTGCTCTCCCGTCTCCAGTTCTCTTGGCCTGGGCTCTCCAGCCCCCACCCACACCGTGGCCCCCTGGGTGCCCACCTCCAGGAGCTCGTGGCATCGTGGGTGCCCCCACCCTCACCTCTGCAGGTCTTGAGGGTCGGTGCCTTGGGCTGACCACCCGCCTGTCCAGCTGCAGCTGGCACCCTGGACCCTGCGCCCACTGTGTGCCCCCACCCCGCAGCGCCCAGTACCTGCCAGGCTGTAGCTTTGTGGCCACATTGTTTGAGGGGTGAGGAAGTGTTAGGTGGGAAGTTAGAAATGAGCCTGGGTGTGTGTTAGAGCCCTGCCCCAGGGGACGCTCCCCGGGCAATCCGCCCGCCGCCCAGCAGTAACCCTCAGGCCTTCCTCCAAGGCAGGCGCCCTAGGGGAACCTCCCGAGGGCTCCCCAAACCTGGAGAGAAGGGGGAGGGGGTAGAGAGAGAGGCGGGGGCGAGGGAAAACTGGACCCGTCCGTGGGAACCAAGGTCCTGCACTCGGCTGTCTCCTCTGAGCCGCCCGCCAGGCCTGCCAGGCTCCCCGTTCCCCCAGCAGCCTTGCTGCCCCCAGTGTGAGTGACCAGGCATGCGCCCGCTCTCTCCCTGCCGTGGGGACGGACGCCCTGTCCCCAGCAAACCTTGCTACTTAGCGCTGTTGCACGCCTGAACCCCTCAACTCCGCTCACAGAAGGCCCTGGTCCCTCCTCCCTAAGGCAGACCACCACCACCCACCGTGGCCCCAGACTCAGCTGTCTGTCGCCACCCGCCGTGCCCAGGACTGGGCTGCCTGTCACCGCCCCCCCAGGCCCAGGACTCGGTCACAGCCCCCCCCCCCATGCCCAGGACTGGGCTGCCTGTCACCGCCCCCCCCAGGCCCAGGACTGGGCTGCCTGTCACCGCCCCCCCAGGCGCAGGACTGGGCTGCCTGTCACCGCCCCCCCCCAGGCCCAGGACTCGGCTGCCTGTCACCGCCCCCCCCCATGCCCAGGACTGGGCTGCCTGTCACCGCCCCCCCAGGCGCAGGACTGGGCTGCCTGTCACCGCCCCCCCCCCAGGCCCAGGACTGGGCTGCCTGTCACCGCCCCCCCAGGCCCAGGACTGGGCTGCCTGTCACCGCCCCCCCCCACATGCCCAGGACTGGGCTGCCTGTCACCGCCCCCCCCCCAGGCCCAGGACTGGGCTGCCTGTCACCGCCCCCCCCCCAGGCCCAGGACTCGGCTGCCTGTCACCGCCCCCCCCCCAGGCCCAGGACTCGGCTGCCTGTCACAGCCCCCCCCCCCCATGCCCAGGACTGGGCTGCCTGTCACCGCCCCCCCCCCATGCCCAGGACTCGGCTGCCTGTCACCGCCCCCCCCCTCCATGCCCAGGACTGGGCTGCCTGTCACCGCCCCCCCCAGGCCCAGGACTGTGCTGCCTGTCACCGCACCCCCCCAGGCGCAGGACTGGGCTGCCTGTCACCGCCCCCCCCCCCAGGCCCAGGACTCGGCTGCCTGTCACCGCCCCCCCCCAGGCCCAGGACTGGGCTGCCTGTCACCGCCCCCCCCCACATGCCCAGGACTGGGCTGCCTGTCACCGCCCCCCCCCTCCATGCCCAGGACTGGGCTGCCTGTCACCGCCCCCCCCCCAGGCCCAGGACTCGGCTGCCTGTCACAGCCCCCCCCCCATGCCCAGGACTGGGCTGCCTGTCACCGCCCCCCCCCACATGCCCAGGACTCGGCTGCCTGTCACCGCCCCCCCCCTCCATGCCCAGGACTGGGCTGCCTGTCACCGCCCCCCCCCCAGGCCCAGGACTCGGCTGCCTGTCACAGCCCCCCCCCCATGCCCAGGACTGGGCTGCCTGTCACCGCCCCCCCCCACATGCCCAGGACTCGGCTGCCTGTCACCGCCCCCCCCCTCCATGCCCAGGACTGGGCTGCCTGTCACCGCCCCCCCCCCATGCCCAGGACTGTGCTGCCTGTCACCGCCCCCCCCCAGGCCCAGGACTGGGCTGCCTGTCACCGCCCCCCCCCCATGCCCAGGACTCGGCTGCCTGTCACCGCCCCCCCCCTCCATGCCCAGGACTCGGCTGCCTGTCACCGCCCCCCCCCATGCCCAGGACTCGGCTGCCTGTCACCGCCCCCCCCCTCCATGCCCAGGACTGGGCTGCCTGTCACTGCCCCCCCCCCCAGGCCCAGGACTGGGCTGCCTGTCACCGCCCCCCCCCCAGGCCCAGGACTGGGCTGCCTGTCACCGCCCCCCCCCACATGCCCAGGACTGGGCTGCCTGTCACCGCCCCCCCCCATGCCCAAGACTGGGCTGCCTGTCACCGCCCCCCCCCTCCATGCCCAGGACTGGGCTGCCTGTCACCGCCCCCCCCCAGGCCCAAGACTGGGCTGCCTGTCACCGCCCCCCCCCCCAGGCCCAGGACTGGGCTGCCTGTCACCGCCCCCCCCCCAGCCCCAGGACTGGGCTGCCTGTCACAGCCCCCCCCCCCATGCCCAGGACTCGGCTGCCTGTCACCGCCCCCCCCCCCAGGCCCAGGACTGGGCTGCCTGTCACCGCCCCCCCCCCAGGCCCAGGACTGGGCTGCCTGTCACCGCCCCCCCCCACATGCCCAGGACTGGGCTGCCTGTCACCGCCCCCCCCCATGCCCAAGACTGGGCTGCCTGTCACCGCCCCCCCCCTCCATGCCCAGGACTGGGCTGCCTGTCACCGCCCCCCCCCAGGCCCAAGACTGGGCTGCCTGTCACCGCCCCCCCCCCAGGCCCAGGACTGGGCTGCCTGTCACCGCCCCCCCCCCAGGCCCAGGACTGGGCTGCCTGTCACAGCCCCCCCCCCCATGCCCAGGACTCGGCTGCCTGTCACCGCCCCCCCCCTCCATGCCCAGGACTGGGCTGCCTGTCACCGCCCCCCCCCCAGGCCCAGGACTGGGCTGCCTGTCACCGCCCCCCCCCAGGCCCAGGACTGGGCTGCCTGTCACAGCCCCCCCCCCATGCCCAGGACTCGGCTGCCTGTCACCGCCCCCCCCCTCCATGCCCAGGACTGGGCTGCCTGTCACTGCCCCCCCCCCCAGGCCCAGGACTGGGCTGCCTGTCACCGCCCCCCCCCCAGGCCCAGGACTCGGCTGCCTGTCACAGCCCCCCCCCCCATGCCCAGGACTGGGCTGCCTGTCACCGCCCCCCCCCACATGCCCAGGACTCGGCTGCCTGTCACCGCCCCCCCCCTCCATGCCCAGGACTGGGCTGCCTGTCACCGCCCCCCCCAGGCCCAGGACTGTGCTGCCTGTCACCGCCCCCCCCCAGGCCCAGGACTGGGCTGCCTGTCACCGCCCCCCCCCATGCCCAGGACTGGGCTGCCTGTCACCGCCCCCCCCCCAGGCCCAGGACTGTGCTGCCTGTCACCGCCCCCCCCCTCCATGCCCAGGACTGGGCTGCCTGTCACCGCCCCCCCCCAGGCCCAAGACTGGGCTGCCTGTCACCGCCCCCCCCCACATGCCCAGGACTGGGCTGCCTGTCACCGCCCCCCCCCATGCCCAAGACTGGGCTGCCTGTCACCGCCCCCCCCCTCCATGCCCAGGACTGGGCTGCCTGTCACCGCCCCCCCCCATGCCCAAGACTGGGCTGCCTGTCACCGCCCCCCCCCCAGGCCCAGGACTGGGCTGCCTGTCACCGCCCCCCCCCCAGGCCCAGGACTGGGCTGCCTGTCACAGCCCCCCCCCCCATGCCCAGGACTCGGCTGCCTGTCACCGCCCCCCCCCTCCATGCCCAGGACTGGGCTGCCTGTCACTGCCCCCCCCCCCAGGCCCAGGACTGGGCTGCCTGTCACCGCCCCCCCCCCAGGCCCAGGACTCGGCTGCCTGTCACAGCCCCCCCCCCCATGCCCAGGACTGGGCTGCCTGTCACCGCCCCCCCCCACATGCCCAGGACTCGGCTGCCTGTCACCGCCCCCCCCCTCCATGCCCAGGACTGGGCTGCCTGTCACCGCCCCCCCCAGGCCCAGGACTGTGCTGCCTGTCACCGCCCCCCCCCAGGCCCAGGACTGGGCTGCCTGTCACCGCCCCCCCGCATGCCCAGGACTGGGCTGCCTGTCACCGCCCCCCCCCCAGGCCCAGGACTGTGCTGCCTGTCACCGCCCCCCCCCCAGGCCCAGGACTGGGCTGCCTGTCAGCGCCCCCCCCCCAGGCCCAGGACTGGGCTGCCTGTCACCGTCCCCCCCAGGCCCAGGACTGGGCTGCCTGTCACCGCCCCCCCCAGGCCCAGGACTGGGCTGCCTGTCACCGCCCCCCCCAGGCCCAGGACTGGGCTGCCTGTCACTGAGAACCGAGGCAGCAGCTCGGGACCCGCAGTGAGTGCTGATTAAGGCCCCGGGGAACAGGGAAGGGCGTGGGCTCCCCTGCGGGGTGGGTGACAGCCACGGACTCTGTGGAGGCCTCCAGGAGAGACCCAGCAGGAGGGACCCCAGAGGGGACAGGGACAGCATGAGGGGGCCCTGGGACAGCAGGGCCAGGGAGGGTGACTCTCCCCCGCCCCCGCTGGGAGGCTGACCCCGGGCACACAGGGGTGTGGCAGGCACAGGCCCCACTGTTGGTGTATCTGGGAGGGGTGGCAAGGCTGGAGGGCCAGCACCATTGGGAGGGTGGGCTCTGTTTTGCGGGTTCTGTGGGGTGGGAGTGGGGTGACCAAGAAAGAGGTGGAGAGCGAGCCCTGGAGACGCCCCCCGCCCCCCACAGTGGGCTGCAGGCTTCCTGCAAGGCCCGAGTGATTCGTTGACCCCGGGCTGGGGGCTGGGGGTGCACACAGGCCTGGGGGACCCCGCAGAGGGCGGAGCCTTCCGTCTGCGGTCTGGGATAGCCCAGAGCTTCCGGGCCAGGCGCTGCCTCCCTAATGGCTCCCTTTGGGCCAACCCCCTCGGGCTGCCGGAGCAGGCAGGTGGGACAAGAGCGACGGAAGCCCAAGGAACACAAACTCGGCCGCGAAAGGGCGGGACACGGACTCGGAGCCTGGACCGGGGAGGGTGCAGGGGCCCGGCCCGCCTCCCCAGGCCGGCCCCGCCCCTAGCCCGGAACAGCGGCCGCGCAGCGCCACCTGGCGGCTGTACGTGGCTTGCGCTGTCCGAGGGTTTGCCTCTGCTTCGGACCTGTCCGGCCCTGTCCTGCGGGGTGGGGACTGCAGTCGGCCGGCGCCCTGGGGCTGGTTATGCTACCGTCATGGGGTGTGCCACGGGGAGTGGTAGGCAGAGAAGTCAAGTTCCCTCAAGCTCCTAGCTGGCTCCCAGGGTCCACCTTGAACCTGGTCCCGGATGCAGATCCGGGCCCCTCCCCCAGCGGGAGGAGGCCACTTGGCACAAGGCACTGGTGAGCACTGGGGACCCATCCGAGACACAGGAAAGGGGAGTTCCGTGCATGTCGGCCTGGGAGAGGGAACTTTGGAGCCCTGCTTATGGGGGCAGCACCACGCTGTCCTGGAACCCACCCGGAGCTGCAGCAGAGAGCAGGGAGGGGGCAGGGGTACGCCCGCGCCACAGAGCTTCTGGGTGGACAAGGCTCAGAGTCAGACTGGGTGAGAGCTGGGGGCAGGGGTCCAGCTGAGGGTCCAGTGACCACGCCTTCCCCGGCTCCAGAGCTGAGGCGCGGGGCGGAATCCAGGCGATGAGGGGAGGGGCCGCGTGAAGGGGAGGACTGAGATGGGTCGCGCTGCCGGGGAGAGCCAAGCTGGCTCCCCAGGGCCCTCCTGCAGCCAGCCTAGTGGGGCACACCTGGGGCCACCCCACCTCCCTGGCCCCAAGGGGAGACCATGCAACACTGCAGGGGAGGGCCCGGGACGCCAGGGCACAGCCCCCCTGTGGCCTGAGGTCCTTCGTGGCTGTGGGAGTCGGAGGGTCCCAGAGGAAGCGGGAGAGTGGAGGGGCCCAGACAGTGCCCAGCTGACAGCCGGAGGAGACCCCAGGTATTCAGGATGGCAGAGCCCGTGTTGGGGGCGCTGCAGGAGAACAGGAATGGGGGGGGACTGGGAGGCTCTCCCCCATCCCCAGGAGAGCGTGGTGGTGGTGGACGCGTTGGCTGGAGCAGGGGGCGGGGGTCCCCAGGAGACCCAGAACTGGAATGCATGCTGGGAGATGTGCAAGGCGTTCCCGTGGGCTGGGGTGGGGGTCCAGCTGGGCGGGTACGAGCTCCCTCCCTCTCTCCCCCTTCCTGTACATCCCTGGATTGGGGCAGGGCACAGGGTCTGTCCCGCTCCTGCCCTCCTAGGAGTCCACACCCCGGGGACCAGTGACCTACCTCATCCCGGAATGAGGAGGGGACCCAGAGTCTGCCTGCCCCCTCCCCCGGACAGACAGTTCGCTGGGGCTGCTGAGGGCCCCCTCCCGGTCTCCCGGTCACGGAGAGGCCTCCTGACATTTGCCAGGGCGTGGGCGCGGCTGTTTGCGGCGCGAAGCTGGACGGCAAAGTACACAGCACAGAGGGGTCACTCGCGGGGGCGCAGCGGCCAGGCGGGTTTTATTGACCACACGGCCCGGCTCGGCCGACGCCGCGGCAGCTCTTCTCGGGGCAGGCGCGGGGGCGTCGCGGCCCGGGAGGCTCACAGCTGTCCGCGGGCCAGGCGGGGGCCGGCGAGGGGGATTCGCTGCGGATACGGCGGCGGGGCGGGATCCGTCTCTCCGAAGGGTCTAGAAAGAATAGGGCAGCACCGTGGGGAGGGGGCCGGGCGACCTCCGCTGTGCCCGAGGGTGGGACGCGGGCCCCGGGCCCAGACCTCCCGGGACGCCCTCGCTCGCGGCGGTCCGGCCTTTCCCGCACCGCTCCACCCCCCCGCGTACCTGGCTGGGTCCGCTGCGCTGGGGGAGCGGGGCCCCGGCCGCCACTCGAGGGCGGGCGGGCTGCGGGGCGCACGCACGGGGCGCCCAGCTGTGAAGCTCCGGCGTGGCGCCTCCCACGGCTCCCAAAGCCCCGGGAAACGCAGGAGGAGGGCGTCGCGCGCCGCGGCGCCCGGGGCGAAGGCGTCCCAGGCCGGGGTGCCAGCGGCCGCGCGCAGCGCACGGCGCCACACGTAGGGCGAGCGGCGCAGCCCCATGAGCAGGCCGGCGGCGCGGCCCACCGTGTGGTAGCGGGGACTCGCCACGTGCTTGTACCAGGCGCCGGCGGGCAGCGGCAGCAGGAGCAGCGCCAGGGCCAGCGCCAGCAGCGGCCGGCTCGCCGGAGGCCCCCGCTCCGGGCCCCGCACTCCCTGGCCCCGCGCCAGGGCTCTAGCGTCGACGGCCGCCAGGCGGGGCGGGCCAGCAACCAACGCGGCTGGGTCCGGCGCGCGGCGGGGTCCGGGCGTCGGGAGCCGAAGCGCGGGAGGCTGGAGGCGCGTGGCGGTCCCCCGTGGGCCCAGCTATAACGGTTCGGTGGCCCCGCCCCCGGGCCGCCCCCGCGGTGCCCGCGGGGCTCCTCCGGGGTGGCAGGAGGGATGCGGCAGAGTCAGCCCCGGCTGCTGCGGGGGAGGTGGGGGGCGCCGGCTGCCAGCGCAGAGCCGAGCCGGCCTCTGGCTGGAAGTGGTTTTGAGGCTCCCCTGGGGGCGTCCTGCCGGCCTGTCTGGGAAGCCTAGCCCCCTCCCGCGCCGCGCCGGGCGGTGGGAGTGCCAGGAAGTCCAGAGACCATGGGGCTCAGGACCCAGGGATGCGAGGGTAGCAGCAAAGGGAGACCCCTGGCTGGCCGCGCGCTCCCGCAGGTGTGGCCCGGCTGGGCAGCGCTGGGAAGCTGGTGTCCAGGTGGGGCGGCAGAGCTGCGTGGGCTCCGGGCACCTGGTCAGGGTCTCTCTGAGGGCTCCTCCCCAGGGCTGCCCTGTCCTCTCCCACCCCAGCGTACGTGACCGCTGCAGGAGACTGATGCCTGGATTCAATGCGTGCGGCCCCACGGGCCTCCCACAGCCGCTGAGCCGGCCCCAGGGCCTCTGGCACAAAGCTGCAGCCCCTCCTCGCACCTCAGCCCGGCCCCCTCCCCTCGCTGAGGCCGCTTTGCCAGCTGGCCACCTCCCGGGAGTGCCCTCCTCTGTCCTCGGCTGCCTGCTTCAGGGATCTCCTGACCCTGCTTGTCGGGGGTCTTGTTTCGGCCCCCACGGGGTGCCTTGAGTTGTGCTGTTACTGATCTGAATCCCACCCTGGAGGTCAGAGCTAAGAGGTCCCAGACCCCTGCTGGGCCTGGCAGCCACCGCCCCCCTCAAGGGCCACACAGGGTGAGTGAGCAGCTGGCGGGGTCACAGCGGCCCCCCACTCCGACCTGTGGGCCTGGGTCTTGGCCCTGTGCCTGGCACGCAGTAGGTGCGCAGCCAAGGCACGTGTCCAGGACGCTCCCTGCCTCCCAGCCCTCAGAACATTTGGATGGGGGGGGCAGAGGCGGGGGTGTGGAGCAGGTGCAGCCGGAGCCAACTGAGAGGCTGGAGGACCGCGGGGACCGGGGGCCCGCACGGAATGCCGCCCCCGCTGCACTCCCGGGGGGCCCCTCCACCTGGAGAGCCACCTGGAGCGTGTGGTGGGCGGCGGCACCGCCGCTGGAGCCAGGCCACTCTCTGCTGTCCCCTGGGGCTGCCAGACGGAGGTGCCGCCCTGGACTGCAGCCCGCCAGCGAGGGAGGAAGCCCCCTTGCAGGTGGACCAGCCGTGGTGTGTGCTGGGGGAGGGCCCTGGGGTGGAGGGAGAAGCGGCAGGGACAAACTTCGCGAGGGCTGGCGGGGGGGGGGGGGGTGGAGCTGAGGTACCAGGCTGGTTCCAGGGTCTGGCTCAGGGCTGCTGCTGCCCTGAACGCAAAACAGGATGGGGGGGGGGTGGTGAAGGCCACGTGCACAGACACCGGGCTGCCTGTGGGGGCGGGAAGCCCAGGGCCTGGGAGCAGCACACAGCACTGCTGGGGGCTCCCGGGGGCTCCCAGCTCTCTTCCCCGCCCAGTCTCAGCCCAGAGAGCCCCCACCCCCAACCAGGGGTGTCCTGACCCAAAATGCAGGAAGAGGTTGAGAACCCATCAGCACAGAGCGCTCGCTTTCTCAGTGTTTTTTTTTTTTTTTTTTTTTTTAAGTTTGCTCATTTGGTTCATTTGAAAGCACAGTGACAGAAGGGGGGGGAGAGGGAGGGAGGGAGGGAGCGAGCGAGCGAGCTTGGTTCATCCCCAAATGGCTGCAACACCTGGGGCTGGACCAAACCAGAGCCAGGAGCCAGGGACTCCAACCTGGTCTCCGCGTGGGTGCAGGGCCCAGCACTTGGGCCGTCTTCCACTGGCTTCCCAGGCGCATTAGCAGGGAGCTGGACAGGAAGGGGGGCAGCCGGGACTCAGTCGCCCTCCAGTGAGGGATGCCAGCATCGCAGTGGCTTAACCCACCGCACCACAATGCCGCCTCCAGGATGCTGAGAGACAGAAACTGGACAGATACAGAGAGCTCGCCATCGCCGGCCCACTTCCCAAACGCCCGAAATGGCTGGGGCTGGGCCAGGCCACAGCTGGGAGCTGGGAATGCAACGGCAGGGATTGCGCTACCTGGCCGGCGCCTGCTGCCCAGAGACGGCATCGAGAGCTGACACGGTGCAGGCGTCCCGGGCAGTGTCACCTCTCTGCCAGACGCCCACCGAGCGACAGGCGTCACCCATCAAATGCAGTCCCATTACCCAGTCCTGCGGCTGCTTCCAGCACGTCTCGCTGCTGCTTCTGGGATGGGCTTCCACTTTTAAATAGCTTCATACTGATTGATTCAAAAGGTAGATTGACAGGGAGAGACAATCTCCTACCCACCTGCGCACTCCCGATACCCACAGTGGCCGGGCCAGGTGAGGGGCTGAACCTGAGAGGCAGAGACAGACCGCGGGTCTCCCACACGGGTGACAGGAAGCAGTCATGAGCCCGCACGGTGGCCGGCCCGGCGCTGCAGCCGCGGGAGCAGGGGTGTGGGCTGGAGCTGCAGCCACGCAGGCCCCTCCCAGCCCACACGCTTCACGGGGCTTCCATGCGCTCAGATTCTCGGCCCAGGCCTGCGGGCGGCGCCGTTGCCCCTCCTGGCCAGAAGCCCCAACAGAACCATCGCCAACACCTTCCATCAGACGTTCTCTCTGCTGCTTGGGGGGCGTCCTGTGCATTGCGGGCTGCTCAGCAGATTTGTGGGAGCAGGAGAGCAGCCCTCCCCCAGCACCGCCACCTGCGGCCATCCGTGCTGCGTGGCAAGGAGAGACGAAGGCTAAGGTTGCCGGCCAGCGGACTCGGACGGCAGCAGGTCGGCCTGACAACCCAGGTGCAGCCTTGGATGTTAAGTGTGGAAGAGGGCGGCAAAGCCGGAGGGGGCGCTGGGAGGGAGGCTGAGGAGACGCCCGAGGTCGGAGGGGCGGCGGGGGGAGGAGTTGGGAAGCGTCCGGTGCCACCAGGAAGGAAGGCAGCCCCCCCCCCCGCCAGTGCCTTGAGACCCATTTTGGACACCGTGGGATGCTCTGCCAGCCACAGACGTCTCCAGACTCTTGCACCTCTCTCCTGGGGGCAAAGGCACCCGGGCTGAGCCCCGACCTTGCTGTGAATGGCGGTTTCCTGTTCTGGGAGACGCCGAGGGCTCTCCCCGCCCCTCGTCGCCAGACTGAACACCGTTGATAAACACATCGATCGGCACTCTGCCGGGCACGGGCTCCATCCTCACTGACAGCTGCCTCATTTGTCTTTGTTGGCGTCTCTGTAGACGAATTCTGTTTTTAAACATCGCTCTGAGAGACATCAGCGAGCTTTCGGCATCTTTATCTCCGGCGCCCTGGCATTTCACGGCTCCCCACAAGGGCCTCTTTCCCTGGTTGGGACCCGTTGACACAAGACGCGTGTGCTGGGCCGGCATTGTGGCACGGTGGGTTAAGCCGCCTGTGACAGTGGCATCACATGGGCGCCGGTGCCCGTCCTGGCTGCTCCAGTTCTGACCCAGCTCCCTGCTAATGTGCCTGCAAAAGCAGCGGAGGACGGCCCAAGTCTTTGGGTCCCTGCAGGTTCACTCCCCAAATGGCTGCAACAGCTGGGGCTGAGCCAGGCTGAAGCCAGGAGCTTCAACTGGGTCTCCCATGTGGGTGCAGGGGCCCAAGCACTTGGGCTGTCTTCCGCTGCTTCCCCAGGCCATAGCAGGGAGCTGGACAGGAAGTGGAGCAGCTGGGACTGGAACCGGCACCCACATGGGACACCAGTGCTGCAGGTGGCAGCTTTAACCGCCAAGCCACAGCGCCGGCCCCTGCTTTCTGCTCAAAAAGCTCACTTCTCCGAAAGGCAGAGTGAGACAGAGGTCTTCACTGCCCTGCCGGGAGCGCCATGCATACTGGCAGGAAGCTGGGCTGACCGGTGCAGGCGCCGCGGTGCTGTCCCTCGGACCTGAGGGCCGGTTCTGAGCTCGGGACTTGTCCCGGGCACAGCTCCTCGGCCCCGGAGTGGCCGGCTTTGCCGTGACCGTCCGTGCAGCCCCAGGCTTCCCTGTGCACTCGGCTGCCTGCCTGGGTCCCTGGTTCCTCACGCTTTCCCCAGGGCTGGAGCTCCACGCCGACTGGTTCACCCCGGCCATGCAGCTTGCCGAATGCTGGGGCCTGGCCGCGGGGACTCTGCATTCCCTGGTGGGAGGGCTGTTCCTCCAGCAGAAAACCCCAGCCTCCCGCCCACCAGCCCGGCGCGGGGACTCCACTCCCGCGCCCTCGCCGACTCCACTGCCGCGCCCTCGCCGGCTGCAGCCCACCTGGGGGGCCCTAGGATCCTCCGTGAAAGGAGTCCCCTCCCCTGCCTTCTTCCCTCACTGCGAAGTCTCTCTTCCCCCAGTGGCCTGCGCTCTGCGGGCACAGGGGCAGCTTTGAGCCTTCCTCCACGGCCCTCCGGCGTGGCCCTGCTCTGCACCGAGGACCTGGGCAGGGACGGCGGGACTGGGGGCCCCGCGCTGCCGGGGCTCGTTCCCGCTCCGATGCTGCCCCTTGTCTGGGAGGACTCAGACCTGCGGCAGGTCCCCGCGGGGCAGGCCCAGGGGTCCCCGGGCGCGCCCGGCCTCCCGGGCCCCTGGCGCCTCGTGGGGTCCTCTCCGACAGGACGTCCGGCCAAACCTCGGAGGGGCAACGGGCGACCCCCGGACCACGACCACAACACCAGCACTGCCCGCTGCGCCTCTGCAGCTCGCGCCGGCCCGGGCCTCGGAACCTCAGGCTCGGTCTGGCGCGCCGGCGCCCGGCCCCCTCCGGCCAGCGCCCGGCCGGGGCGGAAGCCGCGGCGCCCACTTCCGCCGGGCGGGGCCGTTGCCGGGCGGGCCGGTGACGTCGTCCGGAAGGGGCGGGCCCGCCGGGAGGCCAGGCCGTGCCGCGCCGGCCGGAGGGGGCCGGAGCCCGGACCATGGCGGCGGCGGCGGCGGCGGGCGCCGAGGGGCGGCGTGCGGCCGTGGAGGCGGCGGCGGCGGCGGCGGCGGCGGCGCCCGAGCGGGGCGGCGGGAGCTGCGTGCTGTGCTGCGGGGACCTGGAGGCCACGGCGCTGGGCCGCTGCGACCACCCGGTGTGCTACCGCTGCTCCACCAAGATGCGGGTGCTGTGTGAGCAGCGCTACTGCGCCGTGTGCCGCGAGGAGCTGCGCCAGGTGCGGCGCGCCGCGCGTCGGGGGCCGGGCGGGCGCAGGGGCGCGGCCGCTCGCCGACGGCCGGAAGGGGACTTTGCCTGTCTGCTGTCCGCTCGCTGGCCTGGCGGCGCCGGCTTCTCAGGGAGGCCTGGTGGGGCCGCCCGCGGGGCAGCTGGGAGGTGGCCGAGCCGAGGGAGAGGGGCCGCCCCGGCGGGGCCGGAGCCTGGGGGGCCCGGGAGTGCCTGCCGAGCCGGGGGCAGGGGCACGGGGGGCTCGAGGACGCCGTGACCCGCCCGTCCGCGGCGGGGCAGTCTGATGGACGCCGACGGTTACGCCCTGGGCATTTGCACCCGGGCCCCGGGGGTGACCCTGCGCATACTCGCGCTCGGACCTGCCCGCGGGGCGGAGGTCCGGCTGGCGCTCCCGCTGTGGGGGTGTCGCAGGCGCCCCTCCTCCCCGCCAGCGTGGAGGGCCGGTTGCGACTCTTCGAGCTGGGCCGCCCCGGCTGCTGCCCTTGGAGGTGTTTGCGTCCACAGTTGTGAAATGCCCCTGGTGTGCTCGGGGAAGGCTTTGGCCGGTGACATCTGCCAGGACCGGCGTGGCTGGCGAACACGTTCTTCACGTCCGGGGAGCCGCAGGGAGGCTGCGATTTCAGGGTCATTTCGTGGCCACTCGCTCTGGGCCCTCCAGGGAAAAAGCCTTTGTCTGTGCGGTCAGTCGGCAACGCAGTGGGACGGGACTCGGGCCTGGGGAGGCTGGGGCGCAGGAGTGGCCGGGGACGCCTGCTGTGCTTGCCGGAGCCTGCCCTGCTGGCCAGCCTCGCAAGCTGCGCGATGGAACTCCAGCGGCCGGCTGTCTCGGTGCACCTGTAGCTTCCTTCCGGCAGGCCGGTGCCGTGGACGTCCTTACAGACGGGGCCCGGGCAGGCCGGTGCCGTGGACGTCCGTACAGACAGGGCCCGGGCAGGACAGTGCCGTGGACGTCCGTACAGACAGGGCCCGGGCAGGACGGTGCCGTGGACGTCCTTACAGACGGGGCCCGGGCAGGACGGTGCCGTGGACGTCCTTACAGACGGGGCCCGGGCAGGACGGTGCCATGGACGTCCTTACAGACAGGGCCCGGGCAGGACGGTGCCGTGGACGTCCTTACAGACGGGGCCCCGGGCAGGCCGGTGCCGTGGACGTCCTTACAGATGGGGCCCAGGCCTGCTGGGCATCCACCCACATGGATGGTGCTGTGGACGTCCTTACAGACAGGGCCCGGGCAGGCCGGTGCCGTGGACGTCCTTACAGACGGGGCCCGGGCAGGCCGGTGCCGTGGACGTCCTTACAGACGGGGCCCAGGCCTGCTGGGCGTCCACCACATGGATGGTGCTGTGGACATCCTTACAGACAGGGCCCGGGCAGGACAGTGCCGTGGACGTCCTTACAGACGGGGCCCGGGCAGGACGGTGCCGTGGACGTCCTTACAGACAGGGCCCGGGCAGGCCGGTGCCATGGACGTCCTTACAGACAGGGCCCGGGCAGGACAGTGCCGTGGACGTCCGTACAGACAGGGCCCGGGCAGGACAGTGCCATGGACGTCCGTACAGACAGGGCCCGGGCAGGCCGGTGCCGTGGACGTCCTTACAGACGGGGCCCGGGCAGGCCGGTGCCGTGGACGTCCTTACAGATGGGGCCCGGGCAGGACGGTGCCGTGGACGTCCTTACAGACGGGGCCCGGGCCTGCCGGGCGTCCACCCACGTGGATGGTGCCGTGGATGTCCTTACAGACGGGGCCCTGGCGGGACGGTGCCGTGGACGTCCTTACAGATGGGGCCCGGGCCTGCCGGGCATCTACCCACGTAGACAGTGCAGTGCAGGTCCTCAGAGATGGGGCCCTAGTGGGATGGTGCCGTGGACGTCCTTACAGACGGGGCTCAGGCCTGCCGGGCGTCCACCCATGTGGACGGCGCGGTGCAGATCCTTAGAGATGGGGCCCTGGCGGGCGGTGCCGTGGAGGTCCTTACAGACGGGGCCCTGCCTGCCGGGCGTCCACCAGTGTGTGGCTGTGTAGTCTGTTCTTGCTGGACCGCACGGCCTCGGAGGGCCCTGTGGAGAGGCTGTGGGCGTGAGCCGTCAGCAGGCTGTGGCTCGGGTGTGGTTTGGTGCTGGCCAGGGTGGTTCTGGGCAGCAGGGGGTGGATCCTAGGGCCTGCTGCTTGGTGAGATGCTGCTGCCCACTGTGCTGGGTGCTCTCCGTCCCTCTCCATCCATCCTGTTTGCCTCCCACTCCTGAACTTGAAGCTCCACCCTGGCCCTTCCTGTCCCTGCTGAATCCTTGGGTCACATACCTGCTCCGAAAGTCCCACAGTGACCTTCGGCCCCAAACCTGTCCCATCCGTGTCCTCCCTCGTGGGACGCAGTTGCGCGCATTGGGAGCAGCAGGTGGGCTCTGTTGGCCTGGTCTGTGCCCCTGGCCCTTCCCTCCAGGCTGCAGGCCGGGACTGGGAGTGGCTGCAGCTGCCGGTCAGGTGCAGAGCCAGGCCCCCGCCAGTGCTGGGGGTGGAGCCAAGTGGGCACAGCCGATGGGGACAGTGGCGACCCTGGGCTTGGGGGCACGGCCGGTGGAGCCCCTCACTCTCTGTTCTAGGCCTTTGTGCCACTGGAGTCTCACTGCCCACCTGGTCCTGGCCTGTTGGGCTGCAGGCCGCCCATGCAGGAAGTGCAGGGAAAGCATCAGGGGGCCTGGCTGCCCCAGGTCCAGGTCCAGAGGCGAGGGCTGGCCCAGTCAGGTCTCCCTCCCTCTGACCCACGGCTGTGGCCCGTGCTGGGGTCGGCCCTGGCTGGGGTCAGCCCTGCCCTGCCCCTCTCTGAGCTCCCTGGGAGCTGGGACCAGCTCTGTTGAGTACTCCCAGTGTGTGGGGACACAAGGCCCCAGGCCACCCCCACACTCCTGCTCCTGGGGACCCCAGGGGTGTCCCTCCCCTTCAGTCACCTGCTGACTCACCTGCCCTGGGCCTGTGTGCCTGTCCATGGGCCATGGCCCTCTGGCTGGGGTGGCCTGGAGCTGTCGCCCACCCCCCCAGTGCCTGTCCTCAGCCCAGCCTCCCTAAGGAGGGGGGGAGGGGCCGCCACGGCCTGCTGCTTGCCCTTATCTACCCGCTGGCCTCCCCTCCGCTAGGGACAGGGACACTGGCCACACCAGCTGTACTGCTGCCCGGTCATCGGCTCCCGGGGTCTACCTGTTTGGGGAGGGGTGGGGCTTCCTGTCTCCCACGGCCTCCACCCACCACAGTTAGCAGTTCCTGCCCTGGCCTGTGTAGCCGTCCCAGCATGCTGGGCCTAGGGACTGTGGTGCCCGCGGCCACTTTCCTGTCCCTTCACGAGCGGACCCAGTGTCCGCCCTCCCCCGTTCCCAGCCTGGTTCAGAGGTGCCTGGTGGGGCCACCCCTCCTGGCCTGTGCCAGCACGTGCTGCTGGCTTCTCCCTCCTCCCATGCTGCCCCCGGGGCCTCCGTGCCCTGGTCCCGCCCCCTCCACGTGGGTGCTGTCAGCCCTCCTGCCCCTGCCTTGTCCCAGGCCTCTGGTCCCTTGGCCGGCCTGAGTGGAGGCTGGCCACACTGTGTGGGGGAGAAGCTGGGGCTCCTCCCTGCAGCCCGCCAGTCTCCAGGGCAGCCACGGCGGAAGGGACGGGGGCGTCCCTGGCCAGGGCTCCCTCCGGGGAAGGAAGCTGCTCCTCCTGGCTGGCGGCTGTGGGGGGTTCCCGCGGCTGCTCCCCGGCTGCCTGGCAGCTGCGGCGGGGCGTGGCCCTGGCCTTCCAGCAGGGAGGGGGCTCTGTCCGGCAGCCGCCTGAGAGACCGTGCAGAGACCAGCCCAGTCTGGGGCCTGGGACGGAGGTCCCAGCCGGGGAGCAGCCGGGGCCTGTGGGGGCTGCGAGGCGTCCACAGGAACAATGCCCTCTGTCACTGCACCTTTGGGGGGAGCCAAGACCCCCACTTGAGACCCTCCCGGGAGCACGGCCCCAGCGCTCGCTGTGTGATGGGGTACGGAGGGAGGGGCCGGGAGACCCCTGGGCCACGCTCTTCCAGCCTGGGCTCAGGATGGGTGTGGCGGGGCCGGCCTCCAGCCTGCCACCCGTCCTGGCCCCAGGCGTGGGAACAGCGTGCCCACCAGGGACCGGGAGTATGGGTGGGCCAGGCCTTTGCTGGCCCAAGTCCTTGGTCGTGCTGGCTCCACACAGCCTCCTCAGCGAAGCCCACGGTCCCGGGGGCACGTCGATGCGACCTTTCCAAGCAAGGACGCCCCCGGGCGTGCTGGTGAGACCTGGGAGCACCGAGCAGGCTGAGCAAGCCTGTGACAGGCTGCAGGGTTCAGGGAGGTGGGGAGGGGAGGCAGCCCTGGGGGGCCTGACCTGGGGGGCGTGCCCGAGGGCCTGCCGGGCGCCGGGACAGGGGTCTGGCCACCTGGCTGTCACGCACGCTCAGGGCCTGCAGGGAGGGCTGTGTGAGAGCCAGGCTCTAGCAGGTGCTGGACACCCCTGAGGGGCCTGCTGAGCGCAGATGCCGGGCCTGTGACCTCGCGGAGGCACGGGGAGGGGCTGACCGGAGACCCCTCGTGTGTCCTGGAACGCGTCCTGCTGCCCCTCAGGAAAGTGGTCGGAGCCCCGCCCGCCGATCGGCCCCGCCTGCTTCCAGGGTGTGGCTGAGGCCAGGCACTGCGGCCACTGTGCCATGTGGCCTGCTGCCCCCTGGTGGAGAGGCGGGGCATTGCGGCTCCGTCCAGCAGCCCGTGCGGAGGTGTCCTGGGTGAGGACTCCCGGGGGAGCCTGGCGCCAGACCCCTGCCCACACCTGCTCGGGGAGCCGGTGCCAGGCCCCTGCCCCACGTGCCGCCTCTCAGCGTGCCGCTGCGGCCGCCTGCTCACTGCCCGCGTGCCTCCCTCCAGGTGGTCTTTGGGAGGAAGCTTCCGGCCTTCGCCACCATCCCCCTGCAGCAGCTGCAGCACGAGAAGAAGTACGACATCTACTTTGCGGATGGGAAGGTGTTTGCCTTGTACAGGTGAGGGCCTCTCCCTCCCCGCCGCTGCCGGGCACACCCCTCCCCTCCCCCACCTCTGCCGGGATACACCCCTCCTCCCCTGCCCGCCGCTGCCGGGCACACCCCTCCCCTCCCCGCCGCTGCCGGGCACCCCTCCTCCCCTGCCCGCCGCTGCCGGGCACCCCTCCTCCCCTGCCGCACCTCTGCCGGGACACACCCTCCTCTCCTCCCGCACCTCTGCCGGGATACACCCCTCCTCCCCTGCCGCACCTCTGCCGGGCACACCTCTCCTCCCCTCCCACACCTCTGCCGGGGCACACCCCTCCTCCCCTCCCCCACCTCTGCCGGGACACACCCCTCCTCTCCTCCCGCACCTCTGCCGGGACACACCCTCCTCTCCTCCCGCACCTCTGCCGGGATACACCCCTCCTCCCCTGCCGCACCTCTGCCGGGCACACCTCTCCTCCCCTCCCGCACCTCTGCCGGGGCACACCCCTCCTCTCCTCCCACACCTCTGCCGGGGCACACCCCTCCTCTCCTCCCCCACCTCTGCTGGGGCACACCCCTCCTCCCCCCCCCCCCGCACCTCTGCCGGGGCACACCCCTCCTCCCCTCCCCCACCTCTGCCGGGGCACACCCCTCCTCCCCTCCCCCTCCTCCCCTCCCCCACCTCTGCCGGGGCACACCCCTCCTCCCCTCCCCCACCTCTGCCAGGGCACACCCCTCCTCCCCTCCCCCACCTCTGCCGGGGCACACCCCTCCTCTCCTCCCCCACCTCTGCCGGGGCACACCCCTCCTCTCCTCCCCCACCTCTGCTGGGGCACACCCCTCCTCTCCTCCCCCACCTCTGCTGGGGCACACCCCTCCTCTCCTCCCCCACCTCTGCTGGGGCACACCCCTCCTCTCCTCCCCCACCTCTGCTGGGGCACACCCTTCCTCTCCTCCCGCACCTCTGCTGGGACACACCCCTCCTCTCCTCCCCCACCTCTGCCGGGCACACCCCTCCTCCCTTCCTCACCTCCTGCACTCCCATGGCCCCGAGGGAAATGATGGCAGGGCGGGTGCCGGGGATCCATTCTCGGGGCTCCAGAGACCAACCGTGGGTGCCCGAGGGCTGCCTCCTTCCCGGGGGCGCTGCGGCACCCTCCTGGGGTGGCAGTGAGGTGGCAGGTGCATTGTGGGGCGGGAGCTCGCTGGCTCCGGGCTGGGCCAGCAGGTCAGACCCCGCCTCTCAGCCTTGCTGGCCTCTGGCTCGGGCCGCGGGCAGCGGCGCCGATGTCTGGCACAGCAGGCGGCTCTCGGTGTCTCCCCAGGCAGCTGCTGCAGCACGAGTGCCCGCGGTGCCCTGAGCGGCCGCCCTTCGGCCTCTTCGGGGACCTGGAGCAGCACATGCGGCGACAGCACGAGCTCTTCTGCTGCAAGCTGTGCCTGCAGCACCTCAAGGTGCACCCGCCCCCCCCGGGACCCCGTGGGGGGGGGAGTGGGGAGACCCAGCCCCCCGGGATGTGGGGAGTGGGGAGGGCCCCCCAGGATGTGGGGGAGTGGGGAGACCCGGCCCCCCGGGACCCCGGGATGTGGGGGAGTGGGGAGGGCCCCGGGATGTGGGGAGCGGGGTGGCCTGGCCCCCCGGGACCTGGGATGTGGGGGAGCGGGGAGGGCCCCCCGGACCCCGGGATGTGGGGAGCGGGGTGGCCTGGCCCACCAGGGCCCCGGGATGTGGGGGGAGCGGGGAGGGACCCCGGGATGTGGGGGGAGCGGGGAGGGACCCCGGGATGTGGGGGAGCGGGGAGGGCCCCCTAGGGACCTGGGATGTGGGGGAGTGGGGAGACCCGGCCACCCAGGGACCCCGGGATGTGGGGGGGAGCGGGGAGGGCCCGGGATGTGGGGGAGCGGGGTGGCCCGGCCCACCAGGACCCCGGGTTGTGGGGGAGCGGCCCACCAGGGACCCCATGGGTTGGGGGGGTGGCCCGGGGTAGCTCGGGTTGGGCCCCCGGTGGCCGTGTGGGCTCCATGGTTCCTCCACAGCACAGCTGGCGCCACAGCCATCAGGACCTGCTCCTTGTCCTGCAGATCTTCACGTACGAGCGCAAGTGGTACTCGCGCAAGGACCTGGCCCGGCACCGCATGCAGGGGGACCCCGACGACACGTCCCACCGCGGGCACCCGCTCTGCAAGTTCTGTGACGAGCGCTACCTGGACAACGACGAGCTGCTCAAGCACCTGCGCCGTGACCACTACTTCTGCCACTTCTGCGACGCCGACGGAGCGCAGGACTACTACAGGTGGGCAGGGGGGGGGGACGCCAGGGGCGGGACTACTGCAGGTGGGGGACGCCAGGGGTGGGACTACTACAGGTGGGGGACACTGACGGGGCAGGACTACTGCAGGTGGGGGACACCACAGGGCGGGACTACTACAGGTGGGGGACGCCAGGGGTGGGACTACTACAGGTGGGGGACGCCAGGGGTGGGACTACTACAGGTGGGGGACGCCAGGGGGCGCAGGACTACTACAGGTGGGGGGACACTGATGGGGCAGGACTACTACAGGTGGGGGACACTGACGGGGCAGGACTACTGCAGGTGGGGGACACCACAGGGCGGGACTACTACAGGTGGGGGGACACTATGGGGCAGGACTACTACAGGTGGGGGGGACGCTGACAGGGGACTACTACAGGTGGGGGGACACTGATGGGGCAGGACTACTACAGGTGGGGGGGACACTGATGGGGCAGGACTACCACAGGTGGGGGGACGCTGACAGGGGACTACTGTAGGCGGGGGGGGACACTGATGGCGTCCGTGCACCGCACGTCTGTCCCGCAGCGACTACGCGTATCTGCGGGAGCACTTCCGGGAGCAGCACTTCCTGTGCGAGGAGGGCCGCTGCAGCGCGGAGCAGTTCACCCACGCCTTCCGCACCGAGATCGACCTCAAGGCACACAGGACGGCCTGCCACAGCCGCAGCCGCGCCGAGGCCCGCCAGAACCGCCAGATCGACCTGCAGTTCAGCTATGCGCCGCGGCACGCCCGCCGCAGCGACGGTGAGCTGGGCGCCCGGGGCACGGGCCCGCAGGGTCCCTGTTCTGGATGCCCCAGAGCCAGGTCCCAGTCCCCACGGCTTCGCGGGGCCGCAGGAGGTACCTGAGCCCCGCCCGTCGGCCGTGGGACCAGCGCCGGCCTGGCGTTGCTTGCTGCGGTGGCGTCTGGCATCAGGCCGCGGCCTGAGTCGGGACAGTGGGTCGCCCTTCCTCTCCCACCGTGCTGCTCTGGGACTTGGGTCGCAGGTCATGTGGGCGAGGCCCACTGCCCTCCCCAGGTGCAGGGCAGTGACAGGCTGTGTGCTGGCCACAGGGGTCGTCAGTGGCGAGGACTACGAGGAGGTGGACAGGTACAACCGCCAGGGCCGAGCAGGCCGGGCCGGTGGGCGCGGAGCCCAGCAGAGCCGCCGAGGAAGCTGGAGGTACAAGAGGTGGGAGGATGTGCGTGCCTCTGACTTCTCCTAGCTCCTCCCCCAAGGTGGAGTCGGGACTAGGCACAGGGCTGAGGCGCTGGCCAGAGCTTCGGGTGCTGAGCAGGCTCCCCGGGGAGCAGGTCTTCCTCTTCCTGCTTGTGTCCGCCTGACTAGGGGTTGGGTGGGTGAGGGGGGCCGAGCTACTGGGGATCGCGGTGCCAGGGCACCAGCGGGCAGGCACACACAGGACTGGCCCCAGGCCCTGGCCCCGCCTGAGGCCGGATTTCCTGTCCAGGGAGGAAGAGGACCGGGAAGTCGCGGCCGCCCTCCGGGCCTCGGTGGCTGTGCAGCAGCAGGAGGAGCACCGCAGGAGCGAGGACCGGGAGGAAGGCGGCAGGGCCAAGAAGGAGGAGGCGGCTGCTCGGGGCCAGGAGGAGCCCCGCGGCGCCCGCCGCCTGCCCCGGCCTCAGGGGGAAGGCCCAGGTGAGCCAGCCGCTCTGCCTGCGGCTCTGCCCGGTTCCAGGGACCACACCGACCGGAGGGCCTCACGGGGCGACGGGCACTTACGTCCATCGATTCTCCCAGGGGCCTGCCCGGTGCCCCTCGCTCTCCTGTCTTGCAGGCCCCAAGGAAGCCTCAGCCAACGGTGCCGTCAGCCAAGAAGCCTTCCCAGCTGCAGGGCCAGCCCCAGGGGCCGCCCCGCCGAGGTAGGTGGGGGGCTGGGCGAGGCTCTGGGGCACCTGGGCAGGCCTGGGGAGCTGCTGACCGCTCTCCCCTCCCTGGACTCAGCTCGCTCCCGCCACCCACGCCCAAGCTCAAGGACGAAGACTTCCCCAGTCTGAGTGCCTCCAGCTCTTGCGCCTGCTCCGGGGCGGCAGCGTCGGGCTCGGTGGGGCTGGCGCTGGCGTACCCGGCCCCCGCCAGGGGCAAGAAGGCCTTTCAGGAGGAGGACTTCCCCGCCCTGGTGTCCTCGGTGGCCAAGCCCAGTGCCGCGCCCCCCAGCCTCCTCTCTGCCTGGAACAGCAGCTGCGGCAAGAAGGGGGCGCAGGCTGCTGGTGGGGGCAGCCAGCCCCCAAGGAAGGCTGGGAAGGGGAGCCGGGGCGGCCGAAGGGGTGGCGCGCCGTGCGTGGAGGAGGAGGAGGGCGGTGGCGTCACCGCCCAGGAGCTGCGGAGCACGCCCGCCACCGTCCCTGTCGCGGCCCTGCGGGGGCCCACCACCACCAAGCTCGGCAAGAAGAAGAAAGTGGGCTGTGAGAAGCCCGCTGCCGCCTCGCCCCCACCACTGCCCCCCGACGGCAGTGCAGAGCCCCCTGCGGCCGAGCAGGCCCTGGAAGGCCCTGGCAGCGGAGCCGAAGGGCCGGTGACTGTCGTCAACGGACACGCTGAGGGGCCGGCCCCGGCACGGAGCACCCCCAAGGAGCCCCCTGGGCTCCCACGGCCCCTGGGACCCCTCCCCTGCCCCACGCCCCAGGAGGACTTCCCGGCACTCGGAGGCCCCTGCCCCTCCAGGACACCCCCTCCCCCAGGTACACGTCTCCCACTCGTCCTTGTCTTGGGTATCAGGAAAGGGGCTGGCCTTGGGCGAAGGGTGGACAGGGCGGCCTGAGCCGGGTCAGTCACCAAGGCCACCACGTAACCGCTCTGTGTCACCTGCTATCTGTGAGAGCGACACGCTAGCACCTTCCCGAGCAGACGGCCCCCGAGTGCGCGGGCCGAGGCTTGCCCTGCACTGGGCCCGGCCCGTGGGCAACGTGTTGGGTCTCTCGCTCCTGCAGGCTTCAACAGCGCACTGCTCCTAAAGAGCACCCTGCCCCCGCCCCCCCCAGGCCTGGCGCCCCCCGTCAGCAAACCACCACCCGGCTTCTCCGGCCTCCTGCCCGGCCCCCACCTACCCTGCGTCCCTGGCCCGGCCACCACCATGAAAGCGTAAGTGGGCGGTTGCCCGGTCTCCTGCCTTGGGGGCCAGTAGAAGGGTGCCCTTCCCTTGGGCAGCCCCAAAGGCTGAAGTCCACCTCCTCACCTCCTGACCCCAGACCCAGGCTGACACCCACACCACGGGCTTACCTGGTGCCCGAGAACTTCCGAGAAAGGAACCTGCAGCTCATCCAGTCCATCAAGGACTTCCTGCAGAGTGACGAGGCCCGCTTCAGCAAGTTCAAGAACCACTCTGGGGAGTTCAGACAGGTGAGGGGCGTGGGGCGGCTGGGGGAGGGGGTCAGACAGGTGAGGGGCGTGGGGCGGCTGGGGGAGGGGGGTCAGGAGAGGTGGGCGTGGGGTGGCTAGGGGAGGGGGAGTCAGGAGAGGTGGGCGTGGGGCAGCTGGGGGAGGGGAGTCAGACAGGTGAGGGGCGTGGGGCGGCTGGGGGAGGGGGGTCAGGAGAGGTGGGCGTGGGGCGGCTGGGGGAGGGGGGTCAGGAGAGGTGGGCATGGGGCAGCTGGGGGAGGGGAGTCAGGAGAGGGGTGTGGGGCAGCTGGGGGAGGGGACTTCAGACAGGTGAGGTAGGGCGTGGGGAGGCTGGGGGAGGGGGAGCCAGGAGAGGTGGGCGTGAGGCAGCTGGGGGAGGGGGATTTCAGACAGGTGAGGCAGGGCGTGGGGTGGCTGGGGGAGGGGGAGTCAGGAGAGGTGGGCATGGGGCAGCTGGGGGAGGGGACTTCAGACAGGTGGGTACAGCATGGGGAGGCTGGGGGAGCAGGGATTCAGACAGGTGAGGGGGGTGGCTGGGGGAGAGGTAGTTCATACAGGTGAGGCGGGGCTGGGCGGGGGGCGGCTGTGGGGGGAGAGGGGAGGCGGGCCTGGGCCTGAGTCAGCCTGGCTCCCCCTGGCAGGGCATGGTGTCCGCAGCCCAGTATTACAAGAGCTGCCGGGACCTGCTGGGGGAGAACTTCCAGAAGATCTTCAATGAGCTGCTGGTGCTGCTGCCGGACACGGCCAAGCAGCAGGAGCTGCTGTCTGCGCACGCAGACTTCCGCAGCCGCGAGAGGCCTCCCGGCGCCAAGTCCAAGAAGAACAAGAAGAGCGCGTGGCAGGCCAGCACCCAGCAGGCGGGCCTGGACTGCTGCGTGTGCCCCACCTGCCAGCAGGTGCTGGCGCAGGGCGACGTGAGCAGCCACCAGGCGCTGCACGCCGCCCGGGACGACGACTTCCCCTCCCTGCAGGCCATCGCCAGGGTCATCACGTAGCTCCCGCCAGCGTGGGCAGGCGCTGTCCCACCGTTGGCCTCCCTTCCTCCCGGCAGCCAGGCAAGGCCGTGGAGAGGCTGGCCGGCAGGCCTCTCGTCCCCCTGCCAGGGCATTGCCAGGTCCGCTCTGCCATCAGCACAGGTCCCACGGAGGCTCCACCCACCTCAGTACCAGGCCGGCTTGGTTTGGATTCACGTGCGATTGGGCGTGCGGGAGAGGCCGAGGCCCAGACTGTACCGGTCACCGCCGAGGCCACGGCAGTCCCGTCTAGGCTCCCCCGCATCGGGCTGCAGCCTGAAACCCCCAAAGCCAAAGCTGTGGATCCGCTGGTGCTGGAGCCCGGTGTTGAGTGTGTCGTGCAAACAGGTGGCTGTTCTGTGATTCTGGAATGTTCAGGATTAAAACCAGACATGAAATTGTGCTACTTGAAGTTGAATCTTTTTATGAGACAAGCTGAATCTGGGATCTCAAATTGCCTCTGACCTTTTATAAGACAGTTTATCTTCAAATAAATTTATTTTGCAATACTGCACGTCGCTGGTGTCCTGAGCTCTGCGTGCCGTGTATCCTGACGCCAGGGTGTGGACATGCATCACAGTGCAGCTCGGCAGCTGGCCAGGCGGCACTGGTGTGGAGGAAGGCCCAGGAGGGACAGCCGGGCAGCCGTGGTGGGCTGGCGGGAAGCAGCAGCCAAACCCAGGCCCTAGTAGCCATGGCCAAGCCTCTGGGGACAGTCACACTGGGCTGGGCACCTGTGTCCAGTGAACCCCTCCTTTGAGAATGTCCACATCCACAGAGCAAGAGATGGGCCACTGGAGACGCACCCCAGCAAGAGGGCAGAGCCGCAGTACCCCAGGAAGGTAAGGGGGAGGGGACCAGACCCTGGGTCGCCCCATTCTGTTCCAAACACAAAGAGCAGAAGTGGTCAACCCAAGGGCCATGTCCCCAGAAGGCAGAGAACACAAGATGGTTCCTAGAGTGAGCGGAAGAGGGGCTGGGATGCCCACAGCCTGTATCTGAGTGCCTGGCTACTGGGGCCAGCGCTGCGTGCCGTGGGTAGAGCCACTGCCTGCAGCACCCGCATCCCACGTGGGCGCTGGCTGGAGTCCCGGCTGCTTCGCTTCCATCCAGCTCCCTGCTGATGCACCTGGGGAAGAGTGGAGGACGGCCTACTTGTTTGGGTCCTGGCCACACCTCTCCTGATCCAGCTCTGTGCTGTGGCCTGGGAAGTGGAGGACGGCCCAAGTCCTTGGGCTCCTGCACCCGTGTGGGAGACCCGGAAGAAGCTCCTGGCTCCTGACTTCAGCGTGGCCCAGCCTCGGCTGTTGTGGCCATTTGGGGAGTGAACCAGTGGATGGAAGACCTCTCTCTCTCGCCTCTCCTCTGTAACTCTTTCAAATAAATAAATTTTAAAAAATAATGAAGTCCTGGCTACTCCGCCTCCAGTCCAGCTTCCTGCTGGTGCATCTGGGATGGCAACAGGTGACGGTGCAAGCGCTTGGCCCCTGCCACCCACATGGGAGATTCACATGGAAATCCTGGCTTCAGCTTGGCCAGCTCGGGACCATCTGGAGAGTGGACCAGCGGACAAAGAAGTAAATTAAGTAAGTTTTGTTACGTGCGTGTCTTTTCAAGATGGATTTTTTTATTTTTAAGATTTTATTTATTTGAAAGAGTCACAGAGAGAGAGGAGAGACAGGTCTTCCATCCACTGGTTCACTCCCCAAATGGCCACAATGACCAGGGCTGGCCCAGGCCAAAGCCAGGGGCCGGGAGCTTTTTCCACATCTCTCACGTGGGGGAGGGGCCCAAGGACTTGGGTCATCATCTGCTGTTTCCCAGGTACATCAGCAGGGAGCTGGATGGGAAGTGGAGCAGCCGGGACTTGAACTGGCGCCCATACGGGACGCTGGCACTGCAGGCCAGGGCTTTAACCTGCTGCGCCACAGTGTCGGCCCCGTTATGCGCATTTTACACAATGAGTAAAAAACGTTGACAGCAATGCATGACAGCCACGTGTGAAGCAGGAATTCACAAACCCACGGTGTAAATGCGTAAGTACTAGGAGACCTGGAAGACCATTCCACAAAGCACTCCCCGGTTAGAGGGGCAAAGGGTGACCTGCAAACGGAGAGTCCTGCTGGACCTCATCTTAATCAATCAAACTCGACGTCCCCAGTGACGGGTGACCAGGCATCACGGAGAGGACCGGGAAGAACACAGCATCGCTTCTGCCGCGAGAGCCGCGGGGTGCGAGCCGCGGGAGCCGCGGGGTGCGAGCCGGCCCGAGGCAGGCATCTCTGCTGGTACACTGCCGACCCCCTCGACACTCCAGTGTGCGAGCAGAGACGCCCACTGGATTCCTGGGGCCAGAGCGACTGGCTGTCCTTGCAGGGACTCACGAGTGTGATAACAGCGATGCTAAGTTCAAAGACCTCCAACTTCAAAGCTCAGGAAGGGAGTGCGGGCGCGCATGTGGTGCACACCCCGGCATCAACGGTGTCCCGGGCGCAGGGTGACAACACTGCAGTACCCACAGCCCGTCCATCAGAACCCTGCTCAGAGGAGGGAGACACACTGCCAAACGGCTGGCTGTTTCTTACACCCAAACACGGGCTCAGCGTAAGCCCAGTGCCGCAGACATGCACACTCACCCCGCTGGGAGGCCGTCCTTGGGCGCCAGGGCAGCTCCACCGACAATCGCAGCCGAAATGCCCCCAACAGGGTGGACTGCTAGACCGGCGGGGGACGACGCAGCAAACCAGCCAGGCGGGTGGCAGCCGGCAGCATGAGGCTTCCGAGCGGCTCCACCTACACGGTGGTTTTGGTTTTTTTTTAAAGGCTTATAGTATTCATTTGCAAGAGCTACAGAGAGGGCCATCGCCGGCACACCGGGTTCTGTCCCGGTTGCCCCTCTTCCAGGCCAGCTCTCTGCTGTGGCCCGGGAGTGCAGTGGAGGATGGCCCAGGTCCTTGGGCCCTGCACAAGCATGGGAGACAAGGAGAAGCACCTGGCTCCTGGCTTCGGATCAGCGCGGTGCGCCGGCTGCAGTGCGCCGGCCATGGTGGCCATTGGAGGGTGAACCAACGGCAAAAGGAAGACCTTTCTCTCTGTCTCTCTCTCTCACTGTCCACTCTGCCTGTCAAAAAAAAAAAAAAAAAAAAAAAAAGAGCTACAGAGAGGTAGGCAGAGAGGTCTGCCATCTGCTGGTCCACTCCCCAAATGGCCAGACCTCAGCCAGTCTCAAACCAGGAGCCAGGAGCTTCCTGCAGGTCTCCCCGTGTGGGGCCCAAGGACTCGGCCATCCTCCACGGCCTTCCAGGCACCAGCAGAGACCTGGATCAGGAGTGGAGCAGCGGGGACTCGAACCAGCGCCCATATGGGATGCCGGCACCCCAGGCTGGGGCTCTGGCCCGCTGCACCACAGCACTGGGCCCTGTGTGCCGTTCTTGAACCACACGGTTGCAGACATGAGACAAACGAGTGATTGGCAGAGGGGGCTCGTGGGACAGCTCTGTGATGTGGAAGTGGCTGCAGCTGTAGGAGCCACTGCAGGCAGCGAGCACACGGCACGTACACACGTGTGCACACGGCGCCCACAGGGCAGGCAGGTTTCGCCGAGGTCTGTGCACGGTGGGCTCGAGCGTACTGCCGCGGTGCCAGAGGTCCCCATATGGAGCGCACTGTGCTTTTACTTTTCCTCCAAATTCCTGTGGATCTAAAATTGTTTCCAAAAAATGTTTAAATAAAACAAACTAAACAGGGGCCAGTGTTGTAGTGCAGTGGGATCAACTGCCACCTGCGATGCCGACATCCCTAGGAGCACTGGTTCGAGACCCACCTACCCTGCTTCCCATCCAGCTCCCTGCTAATGCACCTGGGAAAGCAGCAGAAGACGGCCCAGGTGCCCAGAAGGAGCTCCTGGCTTCTGGCTTCAGCCTGGCCCTTGTAACCATTTGAGGAGTGAACCAGCCGATGGAAGATCTTTCTCTCTCTCTCCCCTCTGCTCTCTGTAACTCATAGTTACACAGAGAGAGAAGAGGCAGAGAGAGAGAGAGAGAGAGAGAGGTCTTCCATCCGCTGGTTCACTCCTCAATTTACTGCAGTGGCCGGAGCTAAGCTGATCAGGAGCCAGGAGCCAGAAGCTTCCTCCAGGTCTCCCACGCAGGTGCGGGGGCCCAAGGACCTGGGCCATCTTCTACTGCCTTCCCAGGCGACAGCAGAGAGCTGGACGGGAAGTGGAGCAGCCGGGACTTGAACTGACACCCATATGGGATCTCAGCACTGCAGGTGGTGGCTTTACCTGCTACGCCACAGTGCTAGATCCTAAAATACATCTTAAAAAAAGGAATTAAATATTTATAAAGTAAAAAGCATGACAATGTCTTGGTGATGATCACGGAGTTAGGAATGATCTTGGACCAGAAGTATCCAGTCGTGAGGCTGAGGTCTGCAAGGGTGGCGTCAGCGATGACAGAGGTGACAGAGGTGACAGAGCTGCCGCCTTGGTAACACTCAGACCCAGGAGGTCCAAGTACACCACAAGTGAACGCAAGACATGTGCACGACAGGTATGAGACACGTGCACGATAGGTCTGAGACACGTGACCGACAGGTATGAGACACGTGAACGACAGGTCTGAGACATGTGACCGACAGGTACGAGACACGTGAATGACAGGTATGAAATACAACTCACAGATGAAACCAAAAGGACTCAGAAACACGCCAAGACACACACACACACACACACGTGACTAGGGAAACAGCCCCGCACCAGCGAGGTGGATGGGGCCACTGAGCCTGCACCTGTATCCGTGCCAGTCTGAGTCCCGGCTACCCCACCTCCAATCCCGCTTCCTGCCAGTGTGCAAGGGTGGCTCAAGTACTTGGGCCCTTGCGACCCACGTGGGAGACTGGATGGAGCTCCGGGCTCCCGGCTTTGGTCAAGCCCAGCCCTTCCACTGTGGATATTATGAGAGTGGATCAAGCAAATGGGAGATTTCTTCCAGACAAATAATAAGCAAATGAAGTGAGTCCTTAAAAAGAGGTTTCAGGGCCAGCACTGGTGTAGCGGGTAAAGCTGCTGCCTGCAGTGCCGCCATCCCATATGGGTGCCGGTTCAAGTCCCGGCTGCTCCTCTTCTGATCCAGCTCTCTGCTATGACCTGGGAAAGCAGTAGAAGATGGCCCAAGTCCTTGGGCCCCTGTACCTGTGTGGGAGACCCAGAAGAAACTCCTGGCTCCTGCTTCAGATCTGCCCAGCTCCGGCCACTGCAGCCATTTGGAGAGTGAACCAGTGTGGATGGAAGACCTCTCTCTCTCTCGGACCCTGCCTCTCTGTAACTCTGCCTTTCAAATAAATAAATTTTAAAAAAATTAAAATAAAAAAGAGGTTTCAAAAGTTTTTTTTTAAATGAAAAAAAAAAAAAAAAAGGGAGTCCAGACCCATATCTCAGCAGATTAATGCCGTGGCCTGAAGCACCGGCATCCCATATGGGCACCAGTTCGAGACCCGGCCGCTCCTCTTCCAACCCAGCTCTCTGCTATGGCCTGGGAAAGCAGTGGAGGATGGCCCAAGTCCTTGGGTCCCTGCACCTGCGTGGGAGACCTGGAGGAAGCTCCTGGCTCCTGGCTTCGGATTGGTGCAGCTCCAGCTGTTGCAGCCATCTGGGGAGTGAGCCAGCGGATAGAAGACCTACCTCTCTCTCTGCCTCTCCTTCTCTCTCTGTGTAACACTTTCAAAATAAATAAATAAATCTTCAAAGAAATGAAAAAAGAAATAGTAGCTGCTAACACTTGGTTCATTCATAGATCAGGATCCGATACCCAGTCAAGGAGCCAGGAGGTAACACTCACACGGGGCCCTCTGGGCCCGTGCGGTGTTCTGACCACTGTACCACACTGCCCTCTGCAGGTGACAACAGCCAGGCAGGCCAACCTGTGAAGTCAGCACCAAGAACTGGGGAGGAGGCGGGCCCCGAGCTCCGCGGCTGGAGAGGGGACAGACGGGAGCTGTGGTGGAAGCTCAGGCTTAGGTTCCCAGCACCAGTGGGACTTCCGCATACCGGGGGCAGGGCGCGGTCACCCTTGACCCAGTGTCCTGCCCGCCCTCATTCTTAAGTGTGCTCATCCCCACCTCCGCCTTCTGCACCTGTTTCTGCCGGCACTTCCCTGTGCGCTGGCTGGGTGCGGCCTGCCTGCCTGACCTGCTGACCCCATTGTCACAGGAAACGGGCAGAGACTGTGGTGACCCCTCTCAAGACTGACCTGGAGGTGCTGGCACGTGGCGTAGCAGGTAAAGTCACTGCCTGCAATGCCGGCACACCCTAAGGGCACCAGTTTGAGTCCCGGCTGCTCCACTTCCGACCCAGTTCTGCTGTGGCCTGGGAAAGCATTGGAAGATGATGCAGGTCCTCGGGCCCCTGCACCCATGCGGGCTCCAGCTTTGGCCTGGCCCAGCCCGGCTGTTGTGGCCGTCTGGGGAGTGACCAGCGCATAGATCTCCCTTTTTTGTGCCTTTCTCTGTGTAATTCTTTCAAACAAATAACTAAATCTTAAAAAAAATAATAATAAAAAAAGGCTGTGCCTGGAACTCAGGCTGTGGCTCTGAAGCCACCAATCAGACTCCAAGGGAGACCTGATGCCCGTGGGCCCCTCCCTCCCTCCCCACACACCTCCAACCCTTGTGTGACCTGAGCGTGCTGTGGGCGTGTCCCCCTGTCTCCTAATCATCACTAACAAGCCTCAATTAGGGGGCCACCACCCAATTCGAGTCCCGGCTGCTCCACTTCCAGTGCAGCTCCCTGCTCATGGCCTGGGAAGACAGCGGGGGACGGCCCCAGCGCCTAGGCCCTTGCTACTTGCATGGGAGACCTGGAAGAAGCTTCTGGCTCCTGGCTGTGGCCTGGCCCAGCCTTGGCAACTGTGGCCATCAGCAGAATGAACCAGTGGGTAGAAGATCTCTCTCTCTCATCCTCTGTCACTCTTTCAAGTGGATAAATAAATCTTAAACAAATGATACAAATAAAGGAGAACAGTGAAAACCCAGGGCACAGACATTCGGACAGCATTGAGATGCGGCTTGCAACGTCCACACCTGTCCCAAGTCCCTCCTCCACTTCATAACATTTATTTTATTGATTGATTTTTGAAGCTTTGTCTTTTAAAAGGTTATTTATTTATGAGAGAGGCTGAGTTGCAGGCAGACGGAGGGACAGACAGAAGGTCTCCACCTGCTGACTCATTCCCGAAACGGCCGCAGTGGCGGCAGCCAGGCGCCAGGCGCTGCTTCTGGGCCTCCCAAGCACCTGGGCCACCTGCTGCTGCTTTCCCAGTGCGTTCGCTGGCTCACGAGTGCAGCGGCCGGGACTCGAACCGGCACCCACAGAGGATGCCAGTGTTGCAAGTGGAGGCTTCACCCACAGTGCTGCTAATTCTAGCACCCAGGGGTGACAGTGTCTCAAGTCCTTTGGTTCCTGCCACTCATGTGGGAGACCCAAATTGAGTTCCCTGTTCTTGGCTTCTGCCTGGCCCAGCCCAGGCTGCTCTGAGGCCTCTGGGGCGTGAACCAATAGATGGAAGGTCTCAAAAAAAAAAAAAAAAAAAAAAAAAAAAAAACAAAGAGCCCACGACAAGCATGATCCTTCTGGAATATTCTAGACACATCAGCCCACAGCAAACAGAAACTCCCTGTGCACTGCCAGCAGCAGCAAATGCTGTGAACACCCACATCCCCAGCCCCGGGGAGGTGGCAGGGACAGGCAACCAGACCCGTGTGCACACAACTCTAAGTGTGACGTCACACGCCAGACAGGCGAGCAACACACTGTGCACACAAATGACCCGTTCTCAATGGCCGCAGTTTCCTCCACATGTTAGCATAGGCCCACACGCTACGGAGTGACCCAGCAACTCCCTCCTAGGTGTGCACAAAAAGCAGCGGAACGAGGGCCAGGTGCTCGGTGTGGCGGTGAAGACAACCTTGAAACACTGCGCCCAGAGCAAAAGCCCTGGGTGTCTCGGCCGTGCACCCTGGGAGCCAGCAGCTGACGGTCAAGTGCTTGGGCTCCTGTCGCCCACATGGAGACGTGCATTGAGTCCCTGGCTCGGCCCAGCCTGGCCCAGCCCCAGCTGCTGCAGCCATTCGGAGAGCCAGCGATGGAAGATCTCTGCCTTCTAGCCCTGTCTGACTCTGACTTTGAAAATTAAAAACGGAGGCCGCTGCCTGCAGTGCAGCATCCCAAATGGGCGCCGGTTCAAGTCCCCGCTGCTCCTCTTCTGATCCGGCTTCTGGCTGATGCACCTGGGAAAGCAGCAGCAGATGGCCCAAATGCTTGGGAGACCCAGAAGAAGCTCCTGGCTCCTGGCTCCAGATCGGTGCAGCTCCGGCTGTTGCAGCCTTTTGTGGAGTGAACCAGCGGATGGAAGACCTCTCTGACTCCCCCTCTCTAATTATTTCAAATAAAATCTTTTTTTTTTAAGATTTTATTTGTAAGTCAGAGTTACACAGAGAGAGGAGAAGCAGAGAGAGAGAGAAGTCTTCCATCTGCTGGTTCACTCCCCAGTTGGCCGCAACAGCTGGAGCTGCACCCATCTGAAGCCAGGAGCCAGGAGCTTCTTCCGGGTCTCCCACGCAGGTGCAGGGTCCCAAGCACTTGGGCCATCTTCTACTGCTTTCCCAGGCCATAGCAGGGAGCTGGATCGGAAGTGGAGCAGCCGGGACTTGAACTGGCACCCATATGGGATGCCAGTGCTTTAGGCCAGGGCGTTAACCCACTGCGCCATAGCGCCGGCCCAATAAATAAAATCTTTTTATTTATTTTTTTTATTTTTTGACAGGCAGAGTGGACAGTGAGAGAGAGAGACAGAGAGAAAGGTCTTCCTTTGCCGTTGGTTCACCCTCCAATGGCCGCCGCGGCCTGCACGCTGCGGCCAGCACGCTGCGGCCGGCGCACCGCGCTGATCTGATGGCAGGAGCCAGGAGCCAGGTGCTTTTCCTGGTCTCCCATGGGGTGCAGGGCCCAAGCACCTGGGCCATCCTCCACTGCACTCCCTGGCCACAGCAGAGAGCTGGCCTGGAAGAGGGGCAACCGGGACAGAATCCGGCGCCCCAACCGGGACTAGAACCCGGTGTGCCGGCGCCACTAGGCGGAGGATTAGCCTAGTGAGCCGCGGCGCCGGCCCAATAAATAAAATCTTAAAAATAAGGAATTTTTTTTAGAAAAAAGGAAAGCTGGAACTCAGACACTTGTCTGCCCATGTCCACAGGGGCCTTGGTTATCACAGCCGGCAGTGTCTGGCAACAGGTGAGCGGATGGACAGAGCATGCAACAGCATTTGGCCAAGAGGACGAGGCACTGACATGTGCTACAGCCCGCAGGAACGTGGAACCATTTTACTGGGTCAAAGAACGAAAGACATCCTATGATTGCACTTACAGGAACTGTCTAGAACAGGCAATTTAGGGACAGAATGAGGAACTATTTTTATCTAACGGGTGCAATTTCTGTTAAGGTGGCTAAAACACTTCGGAAACAGACAAAGGCTGGCTGGCTGGTATTCTGAGGGATTAAGGCCACTGGACCGCAGTGGCAGATTCCCGGGGATCACAGAGACGTGTATAGTCAGGTACTGTGAACGCAGACAAACTCCTGGCCGGCAGGACAGAGTGGAAATGCAGCAAAGCCCGAGCCGTAAGAAGCCACGTTCCAGGGCCACCTCTGTGGCACCAGCACCCTATACGGCCACTGGCTCGAGTCCCAGCTGCTGCCCTCCCGATCCAGCTCCCTGCTAATGCTCCTGGGAAAGCAGTGGAGGAGGCCCGAGTCCTTGGGCCCTGCACCCGCGTGGGAGACCCGGAGGAAGCTCCTGGCTCCTGGCTCCGGATCAGCCCAGCTCCGGCCACTGCGGCACTGGGGAGTGAACCAGCGGATGGAAGACCTCTGTCTCTGCCTCTCTTGGTAACTCTGCCTTTCAAATGCAATTTGTTTTTAAAGGATCTACATCAAGGACTGGTTCAGGCTGACGCCGGGAGTCCCTCCTCTGCTTTCTCAGTCACACTACAGCAAGCGGAATTGGAGGCAGAGCAGCCAGGACTCGAACCTGCACTCTGCTATGGGATGCTGGCGTCACAAGTGGTGGCCTAGCCCGCTGCCCACACCCCAGGAACCCACTTTCAAAGAGGACCCTGGGTCCACAAGGCATTCCTTATAGAAAAGGGCAGAAGCGGTGAGCGTCACTCCATTTGGAGCCTTTTTTTTTTTTTTTTAAGATTTATTTACGGGGCCGGCACGTGGCTTAGCAGGTAAAGCTGCCACCTGCAGCGCTGGCATCCCATACGGGCGCTGGTTCTAGACCCGGCTGCTCCACTTCAGCTCCAGCCTGGGAAAGCAGTAGAAGACGGCCAAGTCCTTGGGCCCCTGCACCCATGTGGGAGACCTGGAGGAAGCTCCTGGCTCTGGATCGGTGCAGCTCCACCCATTGCAGCCATCTGGGGAGTGAACCAGCAGATGGAAGACTCCACTCTCTCTCCGCCTCTCTCTCTGTAACGCTGCCTCTTAAATAAATAAAATATCTTTAAAAAAGATTTATTTACTTATTTGAAAGTCAGAGTTATAGAGAAAGAGAGAAAGACAGAGAGACAATCTTCCATCCTCTGGTTCATGCCACAAGGCTTGGGATCGGGCCAGGCGGAAGCCAGGAGCTTCATCCGGGTCTCCCACGTCGGTGGCAGGGACCCAGGGAGCTGGGCCGTCGTCCGCTGCTTTCCAGGTGCGTTAGCAGGGAGCTGGCTCGGACGTGGAGCAGCCGGGACCGGAATCAGTGCCCATATGGGACGCTGGTGCTACAGGCGGCAGCTGTACCCGCTATGCAGGTGCCGGCCCTGTGAGCCTGTTCTGAGAGGCGCAGTTTTTACCCAGATCACTGTGCTGGGTGGTGGGGGCTCGTGGACGAGACCCCCAGACCCCGGGAGTTGGCCTGGCTTCCATCTCCCTGAGCCCTCCTGAATTCTGGGCCCCGGCACCTCTCAGCGCCACCCCTCGGCCCTTCCTGGGGTGAAAATGATTTCCAGGAGTAGCAGGGCACGGTCAACTCATTTACAGTCTTTATTGTAAAGAAGTCGTGGTCAGAACACGGACACAGGGAGTACACCATCACGGACGCTGTCAGGGGGCGGGGATATGTACAAAACTGTAAACATGGTCACGTGAATCCACACCTAACTGGTCTACGCTACAGTGCACAGGGGCTGTCACTCGACTGTCCGTAATGACACGTGGCAACCACACTGGGGGCCGGACTTAACGCGAAAAGCCAGCTTCGAGCGATGCACGGGTGGTTGGCTACGGGTGGGGGGAGGGGTTCGTCCGGGAAGCCAAGGCAGGGAGGTGAGCGTGGACCGGCCGCCCCTGGGGGTCCCTGGACAGAGGGAGCCTCGCGCATCTCCGCTCACAGGGGCTTGCCTGGCCTGGCCCCAGGCACGGCCTCAGGGAAGGACCAGGCCGGGGCAGGGCCTTGGGCAGGGCTACAGAGGGAGAGCCCGGGGGCACGACGGGGTGACACCTGCAGATCGGGGCACAGTCCCAGCACTGGCAGGGCCGGGCTGCACAAGCCAGCCTGAGAGCAAACGCAGGGGGGCTGCAGACAACAGACCACCATGACGGGGACGCGGGAGGTGGGCCAGCGGCCGCCACGCCTGGCCCTGGGAGGGGCGCTGTCCCTGCCCCTGGACCTGGGCAGCCCCTGCACTTGGCAGCGAGCCCCTGGCGAGCCGGCCCGGGAGGGGCGTCCACTCCAGGCAGCAGCGCGCGTGCCCTGGGCTGTGCCGCCGCCGCCGCCGCCTCGGGACCTCAGGCCTGGGGACAGCCCGGGCACCCCAGAGGCCACTCCCTCTCGGCCGCGGAGGGCCCACAGTGGGCTGCGCAGCAAGGACCCGAGGGGTGTCCCGGAGCCCTTGGAGCCTGCGTGGGCGGGGTGGCTTTGGAGCCCGGGGCCCCACCTGCCGCCCCCTAGTAGGCGGGCACCTGGTAGCCTTTGGGGCTGGTGTCCAGGGTCTCGGTGAAAGGCGGGCTCTGGTAGGTCTCGGTGCCCTCCACGCCGCTGCCCACCGGGTAGCCGGGGTAGGCCTGGCCCGGCCCGGCGCCCAGCTGTTCGGTGGCGAAGAGCGACATGTCGGTGCCCAGGCGGAACCGCTGCAGGGCCTTCACGGTGAGCGCCACCTAGCAGGGAGCGGGGTCAGCCGGGGGCGGCCCGAGGCGGCCCGGCCGCCCGCCCGCCCGCCGTCCCGGGCCGCACTCACCCAGCTGAGGATGGAGAAGAAGCTGAAGGCGATGGCGGCCCGCGCCGCGTCCCCCGCCTGCGCCGTGCCGGGCCCGGGCGCCGTGCGCTGCCACTGGTTGGTGAGGAAGCAGAAGCCCACGAACCACAGGAAGGCCCAGAGACCTGAGGCGGCGGCGGCGGCCGTCAGCGGCGAAACGAGCGCGCCTCACCGGCGCCCCGCGACGCGCGCTCGCAGCGCTCCCACCTGAGGAGCCTCGCCCGGCCAGGCCCCGCCCCCAGGCGCGGCGCGCGCCCCCTCCTCGAGGCCCCGCCCCGGCCCCGCCCCGGCGCCCGGAGCGGCGCTTGCGCCCTCCGCGAGGCCCCGCCCCGGCCCCGCCCCCAGGCGCGGCGCGCGCCCCCTCCGCGAGGCCCCGCCCCGGCCCCGCCCCTAGCCGCGAGAGGCGCTCCGTACTCCAGGGCCCGACCCCGCCTCCCATCGAGGCCCCGCCCCGGCCCCGCCCCGAGGGCCCCGCCCACCTGAGAAGCCCAGGTCCAGCAGCACGGCCCGACGGCGGTCTCGGACGCTGCTGATCTGCTGGAAGCGCGCGTCCAGGAACAGGAAGGCGGCGCAGGCGAGGAAGGCCCCGAGGCCAAGCACCACCCCGAAGCGGCAGGCGCCTGCGTTGCCGTTGAAGACACAGCGCAGCTCCGGGCCGCTGTCCGCGTTCACGTAGCCCTCGTTGATGATGGGCCCGAAGACGGCGATGGAGAACACCTGCGGGCAGTGGGCGGCGTCAGGGCCCGCGCCCTCCCCGGCCGCCGCCACTGCGCCGCCGGGCAAGCGCCCGCTCGCGGAGTCCTTGCAGACCCCCTTAGACGCGGGCACTCCCGGGGCCCCCGCTCCACGGCCACTCCCGACGGTGCGGACCGAAGCTGTCACCTTGATCCGGAACTCAAGGGCTGCGGCGCCGGGGAGGGGCGCGTCCACGCAGCCCCGCCCGCTGAGGGAGGGCCCCGCCCGAGCGTGACCACCGTTCCCGGGCACCGGCCGCCCCCCAGCTGCGAGCGACCCCCGCGCGGGGCCGCCCGAGTCCGCAGCAAAGCCCCGCTCCAGTCCCAGCCTCATCGCTCCTGTCCAGCCCAGCTAGGGACGCCGGAGCCCGGGGCACGGGCCCCCGAGAGTGGCCCACCGGTGCCCGAGCTGGGTCTGGCCAGGGTCGCTGCCACGGAAGACCCCGCCCCTTCTCCCAGCGCGGCCACCGCCCTCCTCCACCCTGGCCGGAGGTGCGGCTGCAGCGGCGCCGGTCCTGGGGGTGCCCCCGAGGCCGCCCCCAACCTGGCGCTCCCACACCGCCTCCAGGAAGCCCTCCCACGCACAGTCGCCCCTCCCTCACCTCGCACCTGGACGGGGGTGGGAGAGCGGCTCCCTTCCAAGGAGCCTGGAGGACGCGAGCGGGCGGGGGGGGGGGCGGCGCTGCTCCGTACCTCTCGGCTCCCGTAGCCCCCTCCTCGCGCCGGGGCTCGGCGCCCAGCCCCTCCGAAAATCCCACCCCCGTGCCCGCTACCAGGTCGGGAGGACTGGGAGCACGGAGAGCGCGTCAGACCCCAGGGGGAGCCGGGGGGTGGGAAGGGGCGACCGGCGGTGACCTCTCAAGGTCCCTCTCTCTCGCCGCCCGCCCCTCCCCCACCGCAGGTGGGCGCGCCCAGCCCGGTGACGTCACCCCAACCTGCGGCCGGCGGGGGAGGGGCCGGCAAGGATGCGGTTGAGGGGCCGGGGGGCGAGGGGCTGGGGAGCGGTGGGGCGCGGGTGCGCCGCGGGACCCGAGGCCGGGGCGACTCACCCAGGACGCGACCCTCAGCAGGGTCTGGGGCCGCCGCGCGAAGCTCACGGGGTCCAGGGCAGCCCCCGCGCGACCCGCGCCAAACGAGGCGCCCTCCATGGCCGGCCCCGGCGGGCCGCGCGTCCGCGGCACCCTCTGTCCGTTTGTCCGTCCGGCCGGCCCCGCCCGAGGCCGCCGGGGGCTGCTGCCGATGCTACCGGTGCTGCTGCCGCCGCCGCCGCCGCCTCCCGGGAGCGCGCGCCGGCCGCGGCGGGGGCGCGCGGGGCGGGGCCGAGCCAGCGCCCCCCGCAGGGTCCGCGCGTGAGAGGCCGGAAGGCTCGCGTGCTCTGGCCCCGCCCACCCCCCCTCACCTGGGCGACCCCGCGTCTCCGGGCAGACCCAGGGGGCTCCGAGGGTATGCCCTGAGCGGAGGCAGGGAGCTGGGCGGAGAGGGGCCCCTTTCCGTGACTCCCCCTGCACCGCGGCCGCTCCCCCAGAAGCTGGGGAGGTGGGCTCCGCCCGCGGGGGCGTTCGGCCAGGGGGCAGAGCCTGCGGCAGCCAGCCCTGTGGGTAACGGGGCACGGCCTTCTGTGGCTCGCGTGTGCTTTATGGCTGCTCCCCGAGCCGAGGAGGGGAGCGGCATCACAGGCCAGGCCGGTGTCCAGCTGGCCGGTGCCCGGACCCCAGCCCCAGTGACAGGGCCCCTTCCCTGGGGTCCTTCCCAGGCCAGGCCGCTGGGTGTAGGAAGCCTGCGTGTGGTGGCCACGGGAATGCCCATCACTTCACAGACGTGCGGGTCGGGCTGCTCTTACCCCGTCCAGGAGTGCCTTGGTAAAGGCATTACGTGAAGAGGTAGAACTCGATGGAGTACCCGCGGTGCCCGCTGTGTGGGTGGAGGGACAGAGACCCCCGCCCCGCCCTGGGAAACCTGCTGTGGCCGTCTGAAGCCCCCTAAGCCTTGATCATTTGCATTAATACCCAGACATGCTGCACCTTGTTAGAGATAAATGGGGGAGGGGCGGACAGTGAGAGGCAGGTTCAGCCACCCCTTGGCATGCCTGGCTGACCCCCGCCTGCTCCTCTTCACAGCCCGGCTTCCTGCTAATGTGCCTGGGAGGCTCGGGTGACCCCCCACGTGTGTGGGAGACCTAGATGGGGTTCCTGGCTTCTGGCTTCAGCCTGGCTCCGCCCCAGCTGTCGTGGGCAGTTGAGGAGTGAGCCAGTGGACAGACGACATCGCTGTCCACCTGCCTTTTAAATAAATCCCAAACAGGGGCAAGTGTTTGGCTTAGTGGTGAAGACACCCACATCCACGTCGGTGTGGGGCCCAGGCCCAGCTCCATGTCTTTTTTTTTTTTTTTTTTTAAAGGCAGAGTGGACAGTGAGAGAGAGAGAGACAGAGAGAAAGGTCTTCCTTTGCCATTGGTTCACCCTCCAATGGCCGCGGCGGCCGGCGCGCTGCGGCCGGCGCACCGCGCTGATCCGATGGCAGGAGCCAGGTGCTTTTCCTGGTCTCCCATGGGGTGCAGGACCCAAGCACCTGGGCCATCCTCCACTGCACTCCCTGGCCACAGCAGAGAGCTGGCCTGGAAGAGGGGCAACCGGGACAGAATCCGGCGCCCCTACTGGGGGGACTAGAACCCGGTGTGCCGGCGCCGCTAGGCGGAGGATTAGCCTAGTGAGCCGCGGCGCCGACCGGTCAGCTCCATGTCTGACTCCAGCTTCCTGGGAGCAGCGATGGCTCAAGTCCTCGGGTTCCCGCCAGGTAGGGTGAGGGCAGCCCGGGAAGGCGCTGCTGGCTCCTGCCTCCAGCTTGGGCCCAGCCCGGCTATTGCGGCCATCTGGGGAGAGAACCAGTGGGTGGAAGACCTCTCTGACTTACCTTTAAACACACACACACACGGCTCTTGACCCCTCTGGGCCAGGTTGAAGCCAGGAGCTTCATCCGGGTCTCCCACATGGGTGGCACCTGGGCCATCCTCCACTGCCTTTCCCAGGCCATTAGCAGGGAGCTGGATGGCGTCACAAACGCAGGCCACACACTCGCGTTGTCCACCCTCATTGGGGTCCAACTCACAGCCCCACCGAAACCCAGGGCTGTTCAGTGACAAGTCTGCCACAGCAGCCCCCCACCCAGACATGTCTCCTTGTGTCCCCGGTGCCATGGGCCCCCTCCTTTGGCTTGACCTCTGACCTGTGGGGCAATGCTCTGGGGTTCTCCCTGGGTCTCTGTGCTGACAGCTCAGGCCAGAGACCTCCATTCATCCTGGGTCTGTTCCTAGATCCCTGGAAGAGCCCAAGGTGATGTGAAGTCTTACTAGGCGGTGAGATGTCTCATCTGTGCCGCTCGGCCCCTCGGGGCAACCCCTGGCAGAGGACAGCAGCGCCGGCCGTGGGCCACCTGCGTGGAGGCGCTGCGGCACTGTAAGCTTAGGGAGGGGGGCGCGGTAGGAATGCAGGGCCGGGGCTTGCTGGGCTATTCCAGTGGGAGCCGAGGCCCAGGAACAGGCAGAACTGGGTGGAGCAGAGGGGGCCCAGTAGCCAGGCTCAGGTCGGCCCAGACGCACTACGCTCAGAGCCTCTGCCCTCTCTAGGCCTAGTACAACCCCACCCCACCCATCCCCACTTCTTTGGTTCCTTTTTTTAAAATATTTTACTTATTTATGTGAGAGTTACAAATACAGAAAGAGGGAGAGACAGAGAGAGGTCTTCCTTCCGTTGGTTCACTCTCCAAATGGCGGCAACGGCTGGAGCTGCGCCGATCCAAAGCCAGGAGCCAGGAGCTTCTTACAGATCTCCCATGTGAGTACAGGGGCCCAAGCACTTGGGCCATCTTCCACTGCTTTCCCAGGCCATAGCAGAGGGCTGGAGTGGAAGGACAGCCGGGACTAGAACTGGCGCCCACACGGGATGCCAGCGCCGCAGGCGGAGGATTAACCTACTGCGCCACAGCGCCGGCCCCCTTTGGTTCCTTTCTTGCCCTGAGAATTCTCTGGCTCTGCCTGGAAACCTGTCCATGGCAGGATTTCTGAATCCCACACACAGGGCCTGGGTTCCAGCGCCGACTCGTGACCCAGCTTCCTGCTCACAGCCTGGAGAGGCAGAGGTGCTGGCTCAAGTACGTGGGTCCCTGCCACCCCCCTGAGAAAGCCATGTTGAGTCCAAGGCTCCTGGCTTCAGCCTGGCCCAGCCTCAGCTCTTATGGGCATTTGGGGAGTGAACCTGGGGACAGATCTCTCTGGTGTGTGTCTCTGTTTTATAAGATTTTTTTTTTATTATTTGAAAAGCAGAGTTAGAGAGAGGGAGACAGAGAGAGAGAGAGAGAGAGAGAGAGAGCAATCTTTCATCTGCTAGTTCACTCCTCAAATAGCTGCAATGGCCAGAGCTGGGCCAGGCTGAAGCCAGGAGCCAGGCGCTTCCATTAGTCTCCCATGTAGGTGCAGGGCCCAGTGCCTGTGCCACCTCCTGCTGCTTTCCCAGGCACATTAGCAGGGAGCTGGATCAGAAGTGGAGCAGGGGACTCGAACCAGAGCCCGGGGAGATGGCTTTACCCACTATGCCACAACGCTGGCCCCCGTTTCTTGAAAATATTTCTTTGACAGACCTTCATCGAGACAATCTCTCATACACTAGTTCACTCGCCAAGTGACCACACCAGGCAGGGACAGGCCAGGAACTCCAGCCGGGTCTCCACAGGGGTGATGGGGACGCAAGTACGTGAGCATCATCCCTCCCCAGATGCGTGAGCAGGAGGCTGGCCTGGCAGAGCAACCGGGACTCCAACCAGCCCTGACACTGTGCCGGTGTCACAGCAGTGGCTTAACCCATTGTGCCACAGTGCCAGCCCCCTCTGTCTTGTAGAGAGAAAAATAAATCAAGGGCCAGGTTAAGGTACAGCAGCCCCCTGCGATGCCATAATCCCATAACAGAACCAGTTTGAGTCCCAGCTACTCCATTTTTTTTTTTTTTTTTTTTAATTTATTTGAAAGGCAGAGACAGACAGAAAGAGAAGTCTTCCATGTGCTGGTTCACTCCCCAAATGGCCACAACAGCTGGAGCTAGGCCGACCCAAAGCCAGGTGAGGAGCTTCCGGGTCTCCCACACAGATGCAGGGGCCCGAGGACTTGGGCCATCCTCCACTGCTTCCCAGGCCACAGCAGAGAGCTGGATTGGAAGTCGAGCAGCCGGGACCCACTCTGCCACAGTGCCGGCCTCAGCTACTCACTTCTGATCCAGCTAACCTCCCGGGAAGCAGTGGATGATGGCTCACATGGGAGCCCAGATGGAGTTCCAGCCCCTGGCTTTGGCCTGCCCCAGGCTCAACTGTTGTGGTCATTTGGGGAATGAATCAGTAGATGGAAGATCACTGTCTCTCCCATGTGTCACTCTTTCAAATAAATAAACCTTAAACGAGGGGCCAGCATTGTGATAAGAGGGTTAAGCTACCACCTGAGATGCCGGCATCCCACATGAGTGCCGGTTCGAGTCCTGGCTGCTCTGCGTCTAACTCCCTGCTAATGGCCTGGGAAAGCAGCAGACGATGGCCCAAGTGCTTGGGCCCTGCATCCGTGTGGGAGACCCGGATGGAGCTCCAGGTTCCTGGCTTCAGCCTGGTCTAGCCCCCAGCTGTTACAGCCACCTGGAAAGTGAACCAGTGGATGGAAGATTTCTGTCTCTTCCTCTGTAACTCTGCATTTCAAATAAACAAATCATTAAACGCTAAATAAATAAGCATGTCTATGTTCCTTGCGTGCTGCTGGGGGCCACCTCAGCCACCTGGGTCACATCGCTCCACGCCACTCCTTGGCTCCAGACCTTGGCTGCCTGTTGCCGAAGCCGGGAGTGAAAGCCACATCTGCTGGGGTCTTGAACCCTGCACGCCCCGCTCCCTCCCCGTTAGAGCGGACCCTTCCGCTGCAGCCATCGGCCTCCCTGTCTACTGGAACACCCAGGCCACGGCAACACGGTGGCCGCCTGCACGGGCATCCTCTCCATGCCCCTGCGGGGTCAGACCCCAGACAGGAGGGCAGAGCTGAGCACAAAGCACACCAGAACCAGGTCCAAGTCTCTTGTCCAGCACTTTATTCTGGTCTCTGAGCCCGGCACCGTCCTGGCACACCTTCAGAGGGCCCGTGCCAGGCGGGGCGTGGCAGCACGCTGGGCGACCTCAGGAAAAACTCCGCCCCAGACTTCCCCATGGGGCTGGGCCCAACGGAGTACTCAGGCCCAGGCCTCACTCCCCAAGTGGCAACGGCACAGAGCCACTGGGGCCACGGCACTGCTCAGGGAGAGGCACAGCCGGGCCTCACGGGGCAGGAAGAGGGAGCCCCGGCCTCTCGCGGGCTGCCATCCTGGACGACGAGACGCTCCTTCCTGCCTCCCTCCCCTGCACACCCCTGCCCAGGCCCCCCGCTGAAGAGGAGGCCGGCTGCTGGAGTGCCCGCAGGGGGCAGCTTCCTTTCGGAAGGGCAGTGTCCTGGGACCACCCAACGAAGACGCGACAGCTGTGGCTCTGACGCACTTTAATGAGCGGCCCGCCCCTCTGCCGCGGCCGCCCCTCTAGTCGCAGGAGCCGTCCCTCCAGCCGTCGCGCCAGCGCTCGTCCACTTGTGAGCAGTCAAACTCGGGCTTGCCCAGCTTGCGGTTCACCTCGTTGTGCAGGCGGCACAGCCACTGGCTGAGGCACGCGCGGGTGCGGGTGTCCGGCTGGTTCCTGTGGATCCTGAGTAGGGGCGACACAAAAGGGGGAGGTGGCCCCGGCCCTGCCGGCGCCTCGCCGCGGGAGGAGAGAGAGGCACTGCAGCCAGCGGCACCGGGGGGCGTCCTCCTGCGTCCGGAGATGGGCGTTCCCCAGGGTGGACCCTGCAGAGCCCAGGGCAAGGCACCGGGGCACGAGGCAGCCACTTTACAGTCTCGTGAAATCAGGAACACTCACCTGTGCCCCTGGCCCCAGGCAGGTGCAGCCGGGGCGGAGCCGGCACAGAGCGGACCGCTCCTTAGCACCCCAGGGAGGCCTTGGTGAACCAGTCAAGCCAGGGCTGCCTGGTTCTAACTGTCGTGGCTGCCCCCACACGTCCGGCCCGGAGATGCCTAACACAGCTCCCGGGCATCTCAGTGAGGAAAAGCAGTGGGTTCCCAGGCTTTCAAACCAGCAATCGGGGGCCGGCAGGGCGCAAGGCCTAAGCCACGGCCTGCAACGCCAGCATCCCACGTGGGCGCTGGCCCAGTCCTGGGCGCTCCACTTCTGCTCCAGCTCCCTGGGAACAGCAGCGGAGAACGACCCAAGTGCCCGGGCCCCTGCACCCCCATGGGAGGCTGGGATGAAGTTCCTGGCTCCAGCTTGGCCCAGCGCGGGCAGCTGAAGCCATGAAGAGTGAACCAGCAAATGGAAGACCTGTCTCTCTCTGTTTGTTTGTTTCAAATAATAAAAAGAGCAATCAGCATCGACAGTCGGGCAAAGTGCAGCTCTCCCTAGCCTGCCCCCAGTCCTAGGGCAAAGGGCAGCCGGCCCTCCGGGGCGAGCCGCAGAGCCCGGGCGGCCATGGTCTCTGCCCCGCTCTGTGACATCAGCAGGCAGTGCGGGCCCCGGCTCCACGGGCGAGCGCGGCTCACCTCTTTCTGATGTCTTCCGCACACTCCTCACACGGATAAAACTTGGAGAACAAATGGATGAACTGGGCCATGTCCTGCTGCTGCTCCGGGGTGGGCAGGTCCGGGTAGTAGGCGGCCAGGGTGTGCAGCAGCGCCCAGCTGTGGCGGCCCAGCTCCTCGCGGTCCTGTGGACAATCCTCTCTAAGCTTCGTGTCCCGCTGCAGAAGTAGGCCGACTAAGGGTCAGTTAGCGCTCCCCGACACGGAGGCCCACCGGCCACCCCCTTCCTCCGCCCCAGCTCTGCACACAGGTCCTGCGGCGCTTCCGGCCCGCGCGCGGCTGAGCGGGGCGGCCGAGGCGCGCGGAAGCCAAGGGCGGGGAGGTCGGGCGGGCGCCGGCACCTTCTGCTGCGTTCGCATCCACGCCTTGAAGTCCACGCAGGCCCGGCAGGGCCGCCTCTGCGCGGCGTCCTCGGCGCGCTGCGGGGCCGGGGCCGGCGGCTGGCCTGCGGCGGCAGTGCCCGCGGCGTCCCTCCGCCCCGCGCCCCGGCCCCGCGCGTCCGTCGCCAGGTCGTCCATCACCTCGGGGCGCGCGCCGCCCGGCAGGAAGGAGAAGAGGCTCCCGCGGTACGAGCGCCCCGGCTCCCCGGGCGCCGCCATCTTGCCCGCGCAGCGCCTGCCGGGCCAGCTCGGCCGCCAGAGGGGCCTCCAGGTCGGCCTCCAGGCCAGCGCGCGCGCCGCCGCCAGCGCGCGGCCGCAGGAGCCGGGGGCGCGCGCCGCGGGCGCGGGGGGCGGGGCCGGGCCGGGGTCCGGGGCGGGGCCCGGCGCGGAGGCGGGGCCGGCGGCCGGGGTCCGGGCCCGGGGCGGGGCGGGGCCGGAGGCCGGGGCGCTGGCCGCGGCGGGGCTGGAGGGCCGGGCCTCGGCGGGGGCCGGGCCGGGGGCCCGGGCCGGCGCGGGGGCGGCGCCGGAGGCCCGGGCGCTGCGGGTGCCCCTGGGCCTCGCCCCCCGGCCCGCCGCGCTCGCCGGGCGCCGTCCGTGGCGGCGCTCGCGCTTCCTCCAGTAGAAGAGCAGCGTGTTGTGGAAGGTGCGCCGCGGCCGCGCGGCGGACTCGGGCTGAGGCTGGGTCGCAGTGCGGGTGGCGGCCCGCGACGCCCCCATCGCTCCGCTGGCACCTTCCTGCGTGCCCGCGGCCGGGCTCTGTGCCCGCAGCGGGGGGCGCGCCCGAGGCTGGCCCCCCGGGGCCTTGGCAACGGCGCGTGCGGCGCGGGGCCGGCGTGACCGCACAGAGCGTTCCCTGGGACCCCGGGGCCGCGGTCCCTCCCCGGCGACCGGCGCCCTGGCAACGGGGCGCCCGCCTCCCCGCGGTCCTTCCGTGGATGTCCGGGCCGCGCTCTGTTCCCGGCACCGGGCCGGACAAGAAGCAAAAGTGCCCCTGACCGTCACTCCGTGCGGTGTTCAGCACAGTGACAAACCAAAGCCACACCTGTCAGTGTTCCTACAAGCAGTGGTAGGGCCCACGCAGGGCCGGGTGACCGCAGGCAGAGAGGGAGGGTCTGGGAGCCCAGGGCCGGGGGACATGGACAGCACAGAACGGGGGCGGGGTGGGGACTAGGGGTGCCCTTCAGGGGCCGGCACAGCCTCCCTGACCTGATCCCATGTCTGTTTTGTGAAGCTACCCCTGGCGGTGACGTGGAGAGTGGCTTTCACAGGGGCCAGCAAACCCCCCAGGGATGGGGGTGGGTGACGGCTGGAGTTGAACTGTGAGGGAACAGAGTAGGGGTCCAGAGAGCGGAAGCTGGGTGGAGCCAGCGTGGGCGCAGGGGGCCTCCGGATCCTTCCCAGCCCCATCTGATTAAACCTGGCCTCCCTCCAGCTTCTCTCCTGGGGCCCCCTCGGCTGCCTGGGCTGGCACCGGCAAGGTCAGACAGCTTTAGAGAGCAACCGGTGGGACAGACACACAAAGGATCTTTGTTGAGGCAGGGCAGCTTCCTGGAGGCCTGGGGGGGTGGGGGGCAACCTTGACACGGCACCAGGAACAAGCACCTGGCACAAGGGTTAGATGTGGCTTGGACAAGGAAGCCGCAGCCTAGAGAGGTAGGGCCCCTGGGTGAGCCCCCTGTCCAGCCAGTGCAGGGCCTCCCTCCCCGACCCTGGCTGAAGGGGCAAGGGGTCACTCCTGATGCCAGAGGTGGGTTTGCCGGAAGCTGTGACAGACCATGAATTCCCAGTGACCACCCCCAAGTGCCACTGGCCACAGGGACTGTGGAGATGCAGCCTCCCCACTGTGGGTGAACCCCTGGGGTGAGCCCATGAGTATTCACTTAGCACAACCTTCCTGCTCCGACTTGGTGGCACAAAGTCCTTCCTTCGGCACCAGGATTAAGCCAGAGGGAGCACCAGAGCCCTGTTGCACTGAACGATTGGTTCTGGACGGCAATTGCCGAGTCCAGCCAGTGAGTTCACAGCCGGAGCTGTTGGCACACCCTGGGGAGGGTTACCCAGGGTGTGTGAGCCCAGATAGGTGGGCCTCAGACAGCCCTTCCTTCTCCTCCCCCTGCCCAAGGCCAGACTCGGGAGGGCCCTGGGCGGGTGCAGTCCCAGCCTGGCCCTTCCAGGTGGGCGACTCATCCTCTCTCCACCAGCTCTGCCTCTGGCCCCTGGCCCTGCGCAGCCGGGCTCCTGCAGGTCGCGGAAGAAGGCCCAGGGGCGGGGCGGCTTCCCGGGGACTTGGCTTGGGGCGTCCGCGGGGAATTCCACTCGGCCAGTCTTCCGGCTGGCAGCGCAGAAGCCTCAGCCGCTGCCTGCCTGCCCCAGCATCCTGAGTCGTGCCGGCCACGGGCATGGCAGTCCCCCGGCACCCGGTGTCAGTGCGCGCAGCAGCCTTGGTGCAGATGGAGCGGCTCCAGGTATGACCCGCCCCTACCAGCCCGAGGGCTTTGTAAGTGGATGCCCCTGGCCCGGGCCCCAGGCACACCCAACCTCCCCCTACCACCCCCCACCCCCCGTAGACGTTTGCCTTCTCCGTGCGCTGGTCAGATGGCAGCGACACTTTGGTGCGCAGGAGCTGGGATGAATTCAGGCGGCTCCAGGTGAGCGACCCTGATGGGGTCTCCCTCCCTCACCCTCCACCTGGATTTCCCGTCCCTGTCACCCTGGGGAGGGGTCCACGCCCTGCCTGGAGGCCGGGCAGCTGGACAGACACCCCGCTTCTCGTCCTCAGAAGACCCTCAGGGAGACCTTCCCGGTGGAGGCGGGCCTGCTTCGGAAGTGCGACCGTGTTCTCCCCAAGCTTCCTGGTCAGGCCTGGGGTCCTGGGTGGGGCGGGGAAAGGCTTTTGGGCCAGGAAGACCTGGGGTGGGCCCCACAGTGCATCCTCTTGGTGCCTGCAGATGCACCGCTGTTAGCAAGAGGGGGACGCACTGGCCGCGGGCTGGCGCGCCTCCGGCTGCTGGAGACCTACACCCGGACGCTGCTGGCGGCCGCAGAGCGGGTGTCACAGAGCCCAGCGCTCACCGGCTTCTTTGCGCCACAACCCCTGGACCTGGAGCCCTCGTTGCCGCCTGGCAGGTGCTGGACCCAACTCCCTGAGGCCTACGGACGCTGGGGGAGGCTTAGTGGAGGAAGAGGAGCCACCGGTGGGCTTGTGGGCGTGGCGGGCCCGTCCCCACCCCCTCACCGGCTCCCTCCTTGCCAGCCTGGTGATCCTGCCGGCCCCCGAGGAGCCCAGGCCGCGTCCCGCAGGCAGCCTTGCCATCCACAGCCTGGAGGTTCAGCGGCTGCACTGCCTGCAGCCCTTCCACACCCAGGACACCCGGGGCAGGCCCTTCCAGGCGCGGGCCCAGGACAGCCTGGACGTGCTGCTGCGACACCCCTCAGGTAGTGGCCCCAGCAGTCAGGGCGCTGGCCTTGCTGCCCTGGACCCCGGTGGGCCGAGATCTGACGCCCTCCTGCCTCTTGTTCACAGGCTGGTGGCTGGTGGCGAATGAGGACCAGCAAACAGCCTGGTTTCCAGCTCCCTACCTGGAAGAGGTGGCCCTGAGCCCGGGCCAGGAGGGGGCCCTGTCCCTGGGGAGCACTGGTAGGATTTTTTTAAAAAAGATTTATTTATTTTACTTGAAAGTCAGTTACACGGGGGGGGGGGGGGGGGGGGCGGGGGAGGGAGGGAGGGAGAGTGAGTCTTCCATCCGATGGTTCACTCTCCAATTGGCAGCAATGGCCAGAGCTGTGCTGATCCAAAGCCAGGAGCCAGGAGCTTCCTCTGGGTCCCCCATGTGGGTGCAGGGGCCCAAGCACTTGGGCCATCTTCCACTGCTTTCCCAGGCCACAGCAGAGAGCTGGACAGGAAGTAGAGCAGCCGGGTCTCGAACCGGCGCCCATATGGGATGCCGGTGCTGCAGGCCAGGGCATTAACCCGCTGCACCACAGCGCTGGCCCCTGGTAGGATTCTGACCCTCCTCTCCTAGCTGGGCAGTGAGGGGCAAGGGAGGGCCAGGGGAAGCGCAGGCGGCAAGGGGCGCTGGAGGGTCTGGGGGCGTGTGCTCAGGCTTCACGGGGCCCTGAACAGAGGGGCAACGGGAAAGGCGGGCGTCTCTGTGGCCTAGCACTGACCCCAATGCCCACCGCCAGGGCCCCAGTTCTACGCTGCCCGTGCCTTCGAGGGCAGCCGCGCGGATGAGCTGACAGTGCCTGCAGGGGCGCGTGTGTGCGTGCTGGAGAAGTCGGACCGCGGCTGGTGGCTGTGCAGGTGCGTGGGGTGGGGCTTCGGCCTGGCCTAGCCTGCTGCGGGGCGGGCCAACTCCTGACCAGGCTCCGCCTCCCTCACAGGTATGCCGGCCAGACAGGTCTTTTGCCCGCGGTGTTGCTGCAGCAGGAAGGGCTGGGCGCGCTCCTGAGTGGGCCCGGGCTCCACGGCGGGGAGGACACAGCAGAGGCCCGCGGCTCCCCGGCACCCCCCAAGGCCTGGGCCACTCCGCCTGCGGTGCCCACCCGACCACGGCTGAGCGCCATCCAGAGCCGCTGCTGCACCATCACCCGCAGGGCCCTGGGCTGCCAGGGAGCCCCTTGAGTGGGGCCGGGAGCTGGCGGAGGGGTGGGGGGCCCCCTAGCTGGCAGAGCCAGGAAGCTGTGATTCCCCGTTCCCTCAAAATACAGCGCCTCCTCCTCTAAGCCCTGTGTTGTGCCCCGGGCAGGGCCTGTGGGACCTGGGGGAGGCGGGCCCAGACACACGGCCAGATGGACACGCCAGCTCTATGTATTCGAGAGGGCTGGGGGGGCAGCAGGGAGGGTGGGCAGCTTCATGTTGTGCCACAGGAAATCCAGGAAGGTGGCCGCCTGCAGCGTCCGGCTGAGCCGCTGGAAATGGCGCTCTGGGGAGGACAGAGAGCGTCGAGGGGTCCGTGCCTCTCGCCCGCCCCCACCCTGCCCCGGCCCGCCCCGGCCCGCCCCGGCCGCGCTCAGCACCTGTGTAGGGCAGCAGGGCCTCCAGCGCGGCCCGCACGCCGTCGTAGGCCAGCAGCTCCTCGGGGGCCTCGTGCCGCAGCAGCACGCCCAGCACGGCCTGCGCCTCGTGGCAGTGCCGGGAGTTGGTGTTCCACGTGACGCAGAATCGCAGCAGGGCCTCTGTGGGCGACAGGGCCGGTCACCTACCTGCCTGCCGGACCGCCCCCGCCCCCGCCCCCGCCCTGCCTGTCGGCCCAGGACCTCTCTGGTCTCTCCGCAGTCGGAGCACTGTGGCTTCCAGCTTCTCACAGGCCTCGGGGTCCTTCCGGATGGCTGCGGGGGGGACAGGAGTCAGCGCCTGGAGGGCCCCTGCGCCTGCTCTGGCCCCTGGCTCACCCGGGGCGGGCACTGACCCTGGATGACGGTCAGCACAGTATGGGGCCGGTCCAGGGAGATGGCAAGGCCCAGCGCCCGCAGGAACCGCCGCTCATGGAGCAGGTTGTCCAGCTCCTGCTGTCTGGGGGTGGGGGGGGAACAGGGTCAGACGGTGCTGGGCTGAGGCTGCTCCAGGCCGCTCCCCTGACCACGAGCAGGGGTGCTGCTGCCCGGCACCCACCTGACCACCTGCTCTTCCAGCTTGGCCTGCGCCTCTGCCTGCTCCGCCTCCGTCACATCCTAGGGTCAGCTGGGGTCAGATGGGTCCCAGGCTACCCCACTCCCGCCACGCCCCGCCCTTGGGCCCACCACCTTCCAGAGAATGACGCGGGAGTCGCTGGCTCCGGTGAGGGCGCGGTCGTCCAGCCGGCTGCAGTGCAGGCCCCAGACCTTGTCCTCGTGGGCGTCCAGCGTCCGCACGCACTCGTTGTTCTTGATGGTCCACAGCTTCAGCAGCCCATCAGAGCCGCTGGGATGCAGCAGGGACTGGTCAGTGCCCAGGCCTGCCCACCGCCTCATGCCACCCCTGCCTGCTCCAGCCCCCGCACCTGGACAGCAGCTGTGTGCCACGGCTCACGAAGGCCACCTTCAGCACGGAAGCGTCGTGCCCCTCGAATGTCTGCGGTGAGGGGAGGGTGAGGCATCAGTGGGGGGGGCAGGCCGGGGCGGGGCCTGCACAGGGCCTGGGAGCCGCTGCTAACCTTGAGGCAGCTGAAGTCCTGCAATGACCAGAGCTTGATGGTGCCGTCGGCCGAGGCCGTGGCCAGCACCTGGTCCATGGGGGAGAACTGGACACACCAGAGGCCACGCCGGTGGCCTGCAAAGACGCCCAGCAGCTGGCACTGTGGCAGGGCCCAGAGCTTGGCCGTGCGGTCCTGTGAGCCTGTGGCCATCAGCTTGTCATTGGGAGCGACGGCCACGCTGTTGATGTCCTGGTGATGAGAGCGGGCAGCACTCACACCCCACCCGGCGAGGGCTCGGACACAGCCCACCCGGCGAGGGCTCGGACACTGCCCACCCCGGCGAGGGCTTGGACACAGCCCACCCGGCGAGGGCTCGGACACAGCCCACCCTGGCAGCCACGTCAGTCACCTTGTCATGGCCGCGCTGCGTGGTCTGGGCGTGGAGGACGACAGGGCCGCTGTCTGGGGCTGTGCTCTTGGACAGCAGGGGCCTGGGCAGGGGCCACAGCTTCACGGTGCAGTCCTGGCTGCCGGTCACCAGGAAGGACTCCTTCAGCCTGCAGCCCGACGGGGAGGGGAGACTGCTGAGGCCTGGCCAGCCTTGGCCCCCGTGCACCACAGACCCTGGGCCGGGACTCCCGATGCCTCCGGGTCCAAGCTCCTCTGCCTGTGCTGCCCACCCCCAGTGTCCTCACACCTGCAGACCCCACCCCCGCCCCGAGGGAGGTGGCCTCCCCACCCGACGGTGAGCCCCGGACGGTGAGCCCCTGTGTCTTCCGAAGTGCCTGAAGGCTCTTGCGGCTCCTGCTGTCCCACGTGCCTGGGCCAGAGCTGCCACAAGCGGGCTCAAAGCCATCACTCTCCCTGTCGCCCTCTGCCTGAGCCGGGCCCCGGGGACAGGCCAAGGCCTCGCCTCGCTGACACCCCTGGACGCGCCCGGGCCCACTACCTAGAACAGCAGATGGCGCCGACGCTGTGCGTGTGCCCCGAGCCCTGCGCCACGCAGGCCACCTGGCCGGCCTTGTTCATCCTCCAGATGCGGATGCTCTGATCCTGGAGGGGGGGATTGAGGGGAGGGCTGGGCCGGGGGCCTGCGGCCTTGGCATCACCACCCGGGAGGGCCAGTGCCCCCGCACCTCTCCCTCCAAGTACTGATCCTGGAGGGGGGGATTGAGGGGAGGGCTGGGCCGGGGGCCTGTGGCCTTGGCATCACCACCCGGGAGGGCCAGTGCCCCCGCACCTCTCCCTCCAAGTACTGATCCTGGAGGGGGGGATTGAGGGGAGGGCTGGGCCGGGGGCCTGTGGCCTTGGCATCACCACCCGGGAGGGCCAGTGCCCCCGCACCTCTCCCTCCAAGTGCCTCACCTTGGCGCAGCTGGCAAAGAGCCTCCCCTTCCGGAACACATCCAGGGCCAGGACGGTGTCTGGGGGAGCAGGAAGTGCGTCAGCAGCCGTCCCAGCAGTGCGGGGCACTCGAGGGCCAGCGGGCGGCACTTGCCTGTGTGGCCGGGGAGGATCTGGCAGGCGGACGACTGCAGCTCGAACACCTTCAGGCAGGGGCTGTTGGAAGCCACGACGATGTGGGAGTCGTCAGGCCCGAGGAATCGCACGTCCAGCACCTCCTCGCTGTACCCAGCGAACTAGGGGGCGGCAGCAGTGAGGCCGGGCCAGGCTCCCACGCCGCAGCCCGACGGGCAGGCGGGCGGGCACTCACCTGCTTCTGCAGCCGCAGGCAGCGCACGTCGTAGAGCAGCAGGTTGTGGTCCGCCGTGACGCTCAGCAGCAGGCCGGCGGCGCGGGCCAGGGCGCAGTGCGTCAGCTCCCGCCCGGGGCCTGGCGGCCGCGGCTGGGTGTACACACACCGCCCAGAAGCTGCCTCCCACACACGCAGTGCACCTGCGTGAGGAGCGGGGCTGCTGGGACCCACAGGCCCACGGGCCTCCCCAGCCCTGTGCCACCCAACCTCAGCCCTGGCCCACGTGCCTTGGTCACCGGCTGTCAGGAAGTGCAGGCCCGGGGACGTCACACCCAGGTCTGGCGCCGGCTCCTCTGGTAGCAGCACGGCAGCCTCCACGCTCTGGGGACAAAGTCTGTCAGGGGGCGCCCCCCGCTGCTGCCCGGCCCCCTCCCCAGCTGCCCGCAGAGGCACCCCCCCGCCCGGCCCCCTCCCCAGCCGCCCGCACAGGCACCCCCCGCCCGGCCCCCTCCCCAGCCCCCCGCAGGCGCCCCACCTCAAACACCGGCACTGTCTTCGTGACCTGAAGCTTCCGGAGGTCCCAGAGGACGCAGATCTTGTCGCGGCCAGAGCTAGGGAGACGGCCGCCTCAGTCCCGGCTCCCCCCGCCCGGCTCCCCCCACCCGGGCCTCCCAGTCCTGCTGCTGACCTGAGCATGCTGTGGCCGTCCGTGCTGAAGGCCAGCGAGGTGACGGTGCTGTAGTGGGCAGCCAGCACGGCCAGGCACGCCCGGTCCTGCAGGGACCACACGCGGACGGCGGCGTCCGCAGCCGAGGAGAAGAGGAGCAGGCGGGCAGAGTCCGGGTGGAAGGCCACCAAGCTGCAGGCCGGGGTGCGGGTGGGGACAGGTGAGCAGTGTTACCCGGAGCCCGGGGCCTCTGCCCGCCTGCCCGCCGCGGCGCCCACTCACTGCACGACCCCGGGGGAGCCCCGGAAGTGGTGTGTCCCGTAGTGCCGCACGATGTCCCAGACACGCACCGCGCCGTCGCAGCCACCTGTGGGAACGTGTCTGCGGTGATGGGGCCCATGCGCCCACAGCCCCTGCCCCGTGCCCACTGGCCCCTGGCCCAGCTGCGGCCCTACCTGTGGCGAGCAGGGTGGAGGTGGGGTCAAAGGCCATGGCAGCCACAGGAGCCGTGTGTACCGCCTTCCACAGGCGGGTGACCGTGCCCTCTCGCCAGGCCCACTGGGCCAGCAGCAGCGCCCGGCTGGCCGTCACCAGTACCTGGGGGAGAGTGAGGCACCCTCATGGGTCCAAGTGCAGGCGGGAGGCACTGGGGCTCGCCCCCGCCCGGCCCTGCCTGCCCACCTCATCGTCGGGGCTCAGGTCGAAGGCAGTGATGTCCTCTTGGTCCTCCTAGGGGCACGGGGAGAGCCGTGAGGCTGGGCTGCCCTTCTCGCCGCCCCCACGCCCCAGGGCACCACAAGGTCCCCCGAGGGCCATGGAGCGGGCCGTTCGCCCCGCCAGCCCTCACCTGCTCCAGGCTCCGCAGCACCGCTCCCGAGGCCACGTCTAGGACATTGACCCTGCTGCCGCAGACACAGACGAGGTGCCGGCCGGCCTGGTCCAGCTGGAACACAGAGCTTCCTTAATGCCAACACACAGCAGCCGGCCCAGCCCCAGCCCTGCGTGCCCCTCCCAGGGGTACCTGTGCTTCCCACCCCAGCCCTGCGTGCCCCTCCCGGTGGGACCTGTGCTTCCCGCCCCAGCCCTGCGTGCCCCTCCCGGTGGGACCTGTGCTTCCCGCCCCAGCCCTGCGTGCCCCTCCCCTGCGTGCCCCTCCTGGTGGTACCTGTGCTTCCCGCCCCAGCCCTGCGTGCCCCTCCTGGTGGTACCTGTACTTTCCCGCCCCAGCCCTGCGTGCCCCTCCTGGTGGTACCTGTACTTTCCCGCCCTTGTAAAACGGCTCAATCTTGTGCTCGACAGCGTAGCTGGGGAGAGAGGGGAGGGAGCAAGGGGTCACCGCCCGGGTCACGCCCTGCCCTGTGCTGGGTGCACGCCCAGGGGTGAAGCCGACAGGCCCCTGCCCTGGAGGAGTTCCCGGGGAACCAGAAAAAGCCAGGAGTGCCGGGTGTGGCTGCTACCCCGGCACAGAGGCCCTTGGTGGGGAAAGCCTCCGTCTTCGGCGCCGGTTCATGCCCCGGCTGCTCCATTTCCAAACCAGCGCTCTGCTAACGGCCTGGGACAAGCGGCGGAAGATGGCCCAAGCGTGTGGGCCCCGGCTGCAGCCTGGCCCAGCAGATGGGAGATCTCCTTCTCCCCCTGCCTCTGTAACTCAGACTTTCCAGACCTGAGCTGGTGGCCAGCGCTGGCCTCGGTCCGAGCACTGATTCAGGTCGTGGCTGCTCCCTCGGATCCAGCTCCCCAAGACGCCGCCCGGGAAAGCAGTGACGGCTCGAACGCTCGGGCCCCTGCACCCATGCGCGAGGCCGGGTGGAGCTCCTGGCTCCCGGCGTCCGCCAGGGCTGCCCCACATTCACCGCGGTCCCACAGCTGCTTCCAACCAGGGTCCTTGGGGGCCCCTGCTGGGCCCGGAGCCCCATCCTCCACACCCCGGAGCCCGGCCCCGGCGTCCTCCCAGCCTCCTGCAGCGGTCAGTTCCAGGCCGGCCGCCGGGCCCTCG